>NC_073242.2:16164772-16476818 GCF_029281585.2 Gorilla gorilla gorilla
AGGCCAATTAGAGGCCTTCCTTGGGATTTACTATATGGACGTTAGGAGAGAGATGCTCTCTTATTCTGCTGGAGTTTGCTGAACTTGCATGGGAAGGGATAGGCCTTATGGAGAGACCAACACATAGATAATAGTTGGGATGGGAGATGAAAGGAGAGAATCCTGACATCATTTGAGTCCCCTGATCCAGCAACACCTGAGGCTAGATCCTCTTAGCTGTGTGAGCCTATAGTATCAATCTCTCTCTCCTCTGTCTCTCTTAATGTGTGGGATTCAGCCATCTGCAACAACTACCACAAAATCCCGGAGTATGCAGGGAACTTCCCACAGAGCTAACTTCCTTTTTTGTTCTGTCTCCTGAAACACCAAGGTCCGGTGAGGTTAAGCAACGTGTCCAAGATCATCACTATTTGAAGGCAGGGCAGCATTTAACCCAATTTTATCTAATCCTATGCAGGCTCATTTATCTAGACCAGAGTTTCTCAAATGAGGCATCCCAGGCTCTAAGGGCTGCAGAGAAGTTTCCAGAGATGCCACTGAGGGCAGGAGTGGACACAGTGGATAACTCCAAAGATCTTAACACCCTCTGGATGACTAACAGTGCTTGAGCACTTCCCATTTGCAAGACATTTGCAAGTTCTTTTCCATAAATCATCTTTTTTTTTCATCCCCATAAGCTATGAGCTGGGGCTAATGACATCCCCACTGAACAGATGAGAAAACTGAGGCCCAGGAAAGGAATTGCTCAGGTTATATAGTAAGTGAGCAGCTGCTTGTTTGTTGCGTCACCTCCCAACCCTCCACCCCAGCCTTAAAATACCTCTTCTGTTTGCTGCCTGTCATTCTGCCATTTCCCCATTTGTAGGAACCTGTTTGTTCCCCGTTTGTAGGAACCTGTGATGCGTTCTGGGAGGAACCATATCTTGAGCCTGATACTACTTAGTGGGATCAGCTGGAAGGCAAGGTGGGGAGGCGGCAGTGCAGCCAGAGTAGCGTTGGGGGCTGGACTGGGGGTCAAATGATGAGGTTTTTTTTGTTTTTGTTTTTGTCTTGTTTGTTTGTTTTTTTTGATACGGAGTCTGGCCCTGTCACTCAGGCTGGAGTGCAATGGTGACATCTCCACTCACTGCAACCTCTGCCTCCTGGGTTCAAACGATTCTCCTGCCTCAGCCTCCTGAGTAGCTGGGATTATAGGTGCCTACCACCACGCCCAGCTAATTTTTCTATTTTTAGCAGAGATGGGGTTTCACTATGTTGGCCAGATTGGTCTTGAACTCCTGACCTTGTGATCCGCCTGCCTCGGCCTCCCAAAATGCCGGGATTACAGGCGTGAGCCACCGCACCCGGCCAATGATGAGCTTTTCTGAAGGAGCATCAGGTGAGTTCTTGACCTCCACCCACTTACCTCCGGGCTGCACTGCGGTTCCTCATCCACTCCTTTTCAAGCCGGGAAACAAGTTCTTCTGAGGAGTTTTCTCTCCCAAGCGACCAGAGGTCTTTTGGTCTCAGTGGCCTCCTGTATCCCCTCCAGACCAGGCTGCAAAAGAGGGGCACCAGGGAAAGCTTTTCCTGCCATTCACCCCTGCAGGATCCTGGCCAGGCGAGTAGCTGTGTGACCCTGGGTAAGTCACTTTACCTCTCTGTACCTCTACTGTCCCCTGGGTAAAAAGAAAGCAGTTCACTAACCCCACCTAATGTCTGCAGGGCATTTCTCGTTTCACAAAGATTGTCTCATTAATTCTTACATGAACCCATAAGGTAGGTTATTATTGTTTGTTTGAGATGGAGTCTTGTTCTGTCTCCCAGGCTGGAGTGCAGTGGTGCAATCTCGGCTCACTGCAACCTCCACCTCCCAGGTTCAAGCGATTCTCCCACCTCAGCCTCCTGAGTAGCTGGGATTACAGGCACCCACCACCATACCCGGCTAATTTTTGTATTTTTTGTAGAGATGGAGTTTCACCAGGTTGGCCAGGCTGGTCTCGAACTCCTGACCTCAGGCGATCCACCTGCCTCAGCCTCCCAAAGTGCTGGGATTACAGGCATGAGCCACCACACCCAGCCTGTAAATTGATAGTTTATAATTGTATAAATGTATGAGTATATTATTATAGATCTATTTTACAGATGGGGAAGGAAATAGAAGTGCAGAGAGATTCAGTGGCTAAACCAAGGGATAGCCCTTGGCAAGGGAAACAGACATTTCCCTGGGAATCAGAAGTCCATTGACCAAAACTCTCATTGTAGAAGAAGCTTGAACTCCTCCCTCAGCTTTTTTTTTTTAATTATTATTATTATTTTTTGAGACGGAGTCTCACTCTGTTGCCTAGGCTGGAGTGCACTGACGTGATCTGGGCTCACTGCAACCTCCGCCTCCCTGGCTCAAGCGATTCTCACGCCTCAGCCTTCTGAGTAGTTGAAATTACAAGCCACCATCACACCTGGCTAATTTTTGTGTTTTTAGATGGTGTATCACCATGCTGGCCAGGCTGGTCTTGACCTACTGGCCTCAAGCAATCCTCCCACCTCAGCCTCCCAAAGTGCTAGGACTACAGGCGTAAGCCACCACACCTGACTAATTTTTTTGTTTATAGTAGAGATGGGATTTCGCCATGTTGGCCAGGCTGGTCTCGAACTCCCGGCCTCAAGTGATCTGTCAGGGTTGGCCTTCCAAAGTGTTGGGATTATGGGTGTGAGCCACTGCGCCTGGCCTCAGGTCTCTTTAATCTTTCTGATGACACCAGCCAGAAGGTCTTGCCTGGTTCTGGTCTCTGACTCTTCTCTAAGCCTTACCAAGTTCCCTTTTCTTTTTTATTTTTGTTCTTTTTATTTTTTTGAGATGGAATCTCACTCTGTTGCCCAGGCTGGAGTGCACTGGTGTGATCTCGGCTCACCGCAACCTCCACCTCCTGGGTTCAAGTGATTCTCCTGCCTCAGCCTCCTTCCTGACTGTCTGGGATTGCAGGCTCCCACCACCACACCTGGCTAATTTTTATATTTTTAGTAGAGATGGGGTTTTACCATGTTGGTCAGGCTGGTCTCGAACTCCTGACCTCAGGTGATCCACCTGCTGCAGCCTCCCAAGGTGTTGGGATTATAGGCGTGAGCCACTGCGCCAGGCCACCAAGTTCCCTTTTCTAATGCAGAGCCAACTTGGGGAAGCAACCGTTCTGACATAGAAATTATTAACGTGGCTTGATTTTCCCTGAAATTATTTTTGGAGTTCTCCTATATGGCAAGTGATGCTATAGATTTTTCCTATTTTAGCAGTGATAGAGAGTTTCTTTTTAAAAACAGTTTATTCAAGTAAAAAAAGTGACTCAATTTAGTTTTTGCCCCAATAGGACAAAAAAGCATCAAGAGTGGTCCATAAATGCTTAAGTTTGGGAAGCAGGGGCTGGACCCCCCAGTAGAGCTGTTTAGAAAATCTCTAAGCTCTTTCTACCAGTTCCACACATTCAAAGCCTGATATTTTTCATTTATTTAATAGCCATTTAGGCTGGGTGCGGTGGCTTATGCCTGCAATCCCAGCACTTTGGGAGGTCGAGGGGGGTAGGTCACTTGAGGTCAGGAGTTTGAGACCAGCCTGGCCAACATGGTGAAACCCGGTCTCTACAAAAAACTACAAAAATTAGCTGGGCATGATGGCAGGTGCCTGTAATCCCAGCTACTCGGGAGGCTGAGGCAGGAGAATTGCTTGAACCTGGGAGGTGGAGGTTGCAGTGAGCTGAGATTGTGCCATTGCACTGCAGCCTGGGCAACAAGAGTGAAACTCTGTCTCAGAAAAAAAAAAAAAAGAGAAAATGAATAGCCCACGCACAATGGGTCACACCTGTAATCCCAGCACTTTGGGAAGCCGAGGCGGGCAGATCACCTGAGGTCGGGAGTTTGAGATCAGCCTGACCAACATGGAGAAACACTGTCTCTACTAAAAATACAAAATCAGCCGAGCATAGTGGTGCATGCCTGTAATCTCAGCTACTCGGGAGGCTGAGGCAGGAGAATCGCTTGAACCCAGGAGGCGGAGGTTGCAGTGAGCCAAGATAGTGCCATTGTACTCCAGCCTGGGCAACAAGAGTGGAACTCCATCTCAAAAGAAAAAAAAATAATTACCACTTAAACTCATTATTTGCCAGGCCCTGTTCTAAGTGCTTTACAGATCTTATCTTATTGAAGCTTCACAACCCTGTGAGCTAAGTGCTATTATCAATCCCATTTTGAAGGAGTGGAGACTGAGGCACAGAGAGGTTAAGTAACTTGTCCAAAGCAACACAGCTAGGAAGTGGTAGGGCCAGGATTCAAATCCACATGTCATGTGCTACTGAGGTCTGAATGCCGTGTGGTTGGGAGGGAGCACATCCTCAAGTGCCTTGTGAGCTGGCCCTGGAGAAGCAGCTATTTCCTCAATCTGCCTGGAACCCTCTAGAAAGTAGACACTTGCTCCTTTATCTCCTCACCCCTGGGGCTTAGCACATAGTAGGTGCCTATGAAATGTTGGTGGAATGACTGAAATCAAGTATTGGAGACAATTCTATTACTATTAAGCACCTGCTGTGTGCAAGCACTAAGCACTTTCCGTCTCATGCAGGTTGAGTCATCCCCATTTTACAGAGGGAAAACTGAGACTCCGGAGGTTTGCGACACGGCCTGCTAACAGGCAGAGCCGGGATTCAAATCAAGATCTCACTCCAGTGAGTGAATGGGAACAGGATGCAGATGGTAGACACTGAACACGAAGAAGAAAGCACTGAGGCTGGGATGGAGAAAGACTTGCTGGCCTTTGTAAGCACAGGGGAAGGGCCATGGCTGGGAATCAGAGCAGCAAATGCAGGCGGGTGAGGCACCACCCCAACCCTTCCGTGCGACTTTACTTACCCAGAAACCCACCAGAACGTGGCTTTGGAGGGGAAGGCTGCCCCAGTCTCTGGACAGGGGTTCTGCAACAGACAAAAATGGAGAAGGGAAGTATGTGGCAAGGGTAGGAAGACAGGACGAACTGTGTGTTGTTTTTTTTTCGAGACAGGGTTTCGCTCTGTTGCCCAGGCCAGAGTACAGTGGTGTGATCTTGGCGCACTACTACCTCTGCCTCCTGGGTTCAAGCGATTCTCCTGCCTCAGCCTTCCAAAGAGCTGGGATGACCGGTGTGCGCCACTACACACAGCTAATTTTTTGTGTTTTTAGTAGAGACAGGGTTTCACCATGTTGGCCAGGCTGGTCTCAAACTCCTAACCTCAAGTGATCTGCCTATCTCGGCCTCCCAAAGTGCTGGGATTACAGGCGTGAGCCACTACACCCAGCCCTGACGGTGTATTTAGTACTGAAAGTAAACATCGAGGTGCCCTGTCTCCTTGCCAGGGGTGTACACCAGTGAGCTTGGTGCTTCCCAGCAGGCAGCGTAAAAAGAGGTTGGGCCACAGGCCTGACAATGTCCACAAGGTAAGAACTAACAGTGGCTCAGAAGAACAACTATGATTATACTGAAACCAAAACCTTGCTTTGCTTCTCAAAAGGAAGGACACTGCATAACGAAGAAATTAGATCCTTGACAATATCCCTCGGCAAATGTTGTGAAGACAGACCTGTCGTGCGATTTTTGTCAGGTGCTCCAGGAAGATTACAACAGTCTGTACTCTTTACCAATAAGGCGTGAAGGTGCCCATTTCACCACATTTCTGCCATCGCAGCTTATCAGTTTTTAAATTTTGTTGCTACTCTGGTAGGTACAAAAAAGATTCCTATCATAGTTTTAACTATTCTCAAGCCTTCGAGCAATTTTTTTTTTTTTTTTTTTGAATACAGGGTCTCGCTCTGTCACCCAGGCTGGAGTGCAATGGTGCAATCATAGCTCACTGCAGCCTTTATCTCTTGGATTCAAGCAGTCCTCCTGCTTTAGTCTCCACAGAGCTACTCTGTAGTGGGACTACAGGCATGCACCACCACATTAGGCTATTTTTAAAAACCTTTTTGTAGAGATGGGGTCTCACTACATTGCCTAGTCTGATCTAGAACACCTGGGCACAAACAATCCTCCTTCCTCGGTCTCCCAAAGTGTTGAGATTACAGGCATGATCCACTGCATCTGGCCCCATTTGAACATCTGTTTATATGATGTCAGATCAGTCTCTTCCACAAAAGAATTGTTTCTTGATTTCACAGACTGCTTCAGTGTTACCTATTGTAAATCTCTCAATCTCTCATGAGCTTCTTCTATGGAGCACTTACCCCAAGGGTAATTTTCTTTTTCCTTCTTTTTTTTTTTTTTTTTTGGTGGAGTTTCGCTCTTGTTGCCCAGGCTGGAGTGCAAATGCACAGTCTCGGCTCCCTGCAACCTCCACATCCCGGATTCAAGCAATTCTCCTGCCTCAGCCTCCCGAGTAGCTGGGATTACAGGCGTGCACCACCATGCCTGGCTAATTTTTGTAATTTTAGAAGAGATGAGGCTTTACCATGTTGGCCAGGCTGGCTTTGAACTCTCGACCTCAAGTGATCCACCTGCCTTGGCCTCCCAAAGTGTTGGGATTACAGGCATGAGCCACGGTGACCATCCAATTTTCAACATATTTGTTTAATTTTGTGACCAGTGTCTGGTTCCCCTGCTTGACCAGTAGCTACGTGAGAACAGAAACTCTATCTGCTTGTTCACCATAGATCCTTATGCCCTTGCTAGGGCATGGCGGGGGGTTGGCAAACTATGACCAAATCTGGCCCACTGCCTGTTTCTGCAAATAGTGTTATTGCAACACAGCCATGCAATTTGTTGACATATTCTGCTTTTGCGTTCAATGGCAGAGTTGAGTAATTGCCACTGAGATCACTGTATGGCTCACAGAGTCCAAAATATTTTCTCTTGGCCCATATAGAAAAAGTCTGCCAACTGTGGCATCGAGTAGAAATGCGATAAACTTTTTGCTGAATGGCTAAATGAATAAAAAATTAAAGACTTTTGGTCACCTGGGGGAGACTGAGATCTCAAAGTGGAACAGGAATGAGGTTGGAACTTGGTGACTTACAGACTGCTGGGGGTCTTCAGGGAAGAAGGGGGGTTGATCCACCAGGCAGGACAGCACAAACTGTGCCACCACCAGAGACAGGCATAGGTAGGTGGACAGGTGGCGGACAGGGTCACTCTGGAAGCCCTGTGGGAGGGAAAGCAGAAGGTAAGGAATGGAGACAGAGGAGGGTGCTCAGAGGAGAGAAAAGATTTCTGATCTGGGGTCAGTGCCTACTCTGGGGACCAGGGCAAGAGTATTTGAAAGCCAGAGCCCTGGCTTTCCTAGCGGTTCTGATTTTCTTTCTTTTTTTTTTTTTTTAAAGACAAAGTCTCACTTGGTCGCCCAGGCTGAAGTGCAGTGGCATGATCTCGGCTCCCTGCAACCTCTGCCTCCTGGGTTCAAGTGATTCTCCTGCTTCTGCCTCCTTAGTAGTTGGGATTACAGGTGCCCACCACCATGCCTGGCTAATTTTTTTTTTAATATTTTTAGTAGAGATGGGGTTTTGCCATGTTGGCCAGGCTGGCCTCAAACTGCTGACCTAAAGTGATCTGCCTGCCTTGGCCTCCCAAAGTGTTGGGATTACAGGCATGAGCCACCACGCCCAGCAGGTCCTAATTTTCAAATATCCAATTTATAATATTCTGTCTATACAAATGGTGGGCCAGGGCTGTGTCTGGGTTTTGTCCTTAGCCACGTGATGATCGGCCACAGCTGCTGGGACAATGAGATGAAGAAACAATTTACCTTCTTCTTTGTGCCACAAAAGAAATCCTTTCTCCATTCCACCCTCTACCCCAGTCTTCAACCCTGCTCCCCCTTGGCCAGGGTTCTCTGGTTTGCAGAGATGAGAGCTGGTTTTATTGAGCACTGACCCTGCCCTGGGCACATGCGGCATTCTTGCCATACACAATCTCATCAGCTGGAGTTTACTTGCTTCCTTTGACTCATGGGGAAACCAAGGCTCAGAGAAGTGACAGCACTTTGTTCAAGGACACGCAGATGATCTGGTCCAAATTTTGATGCTCCTGCTGCCACACCACAATGATTTTTGCATCTGCTGCCCTGTCATCTGGTCAGAAACACCCTAATTTTCTTTCTTTTTTTAATTTAAAACATTTTTTATTTTTTAATTTTAGGTATATGTGTGTGTGTGTGTGTGTGTGTGTGTATACTTTTTTTTTTTTGAGACGGAGTCTTGCTTTGTCACCCAGGCTGATGTGCAGTGGCATGATCTTGGCTCACTGCACCCTCCGCCTCCTGGGTTCAAGCGATTCTCCTGCCTCAGCCTCCTGAGTAGCTGGGATTACAGGCATGTGCCATGACCCCTGGCTAATTTTTGTATTTTTAGTAGAGATGGAGTTTTACCATGTAGGCCAGGCTGGTCTTGAACTCCTGACCTCAGGTGATCCGCCTGCCTTGGCCTCCCAAAGTGCTGGGATTACAGGCATGAGCCACCGCGCCCGGCCTGATATATATATTTCTGGATGACGTGAGATATTTTGATACAGGCATGCAATGCATAATAATCACATCAAGGTAAATGAGGTCTCCATCCCCGCAATCATTTATCCTTTCTGTTACAAATGATCCATTCTACTCTTGTAGTTATTTTATTTTTTAGTTTATTATTGAGTTGGAGTCTCACTCTGTTGCCCAGGCTGGAGTGCAGTGGCTTGATTTTGGCTCACTGCAACCTCCGTCTCCTGGATTCAAGTGATTCTCCTGCCTTAGCCTCCTGAGTATCTGAGATTACAGATGTGTGCCAGCACGCCTGGCTACTTTTTTTGTATTTTTAGTAGAGACAGGGTTTCACCATGTTGCCCACGCTGGTCTTGAACTCCTGACCTCAGATGATCCTCCTGCCTTGGCCTCCCAAAGTGCTGGAATTACAGGTGTGAGCCACTGTGTCCAGCCTCTTTTAGTTATTTTAAAATGTACAATTAAATTATTATTGACTACAGTCACCCTGTTGTGCTATCAAATAGATATTATTCTTTCTGTTTTTTTGTACCCATTAACCATCCCCACTTCCCCCACCCACTGTCCTTCCTAGCCTCTAGTAACCTTCCATCTACTCTATATGTTCATGAGTTACATTGTTTTAATTTTTAGCTTTCACAAATAAGTGAGAATATGTAAAGTTTGTCTTTCTGTGCCTGGCTTATTTCACTTAACATCCATGTTGTTGAAAATGACAGTACCTCATTCGTTTTTATGGCTGCATAGTACTCCATTGTGTATATATACCACATTTTCTTTATCAGTTCGTCTGTTGATGGACACTTGGGTTGCTTCCAAATCTTGTTTATTGTGAACAGTGCTGTAATAATCATGGGAGTGCAGAGATCTCTTCCATGTACTGATTTTCTTTCTTCCTAAGTTTTTTGCTTGTGTTCAGGCGTGTGATTTGTGCAGAACTGACTCTACTCCGAGGCTGGGTGGGTGAATGAGGCCTGGCCAATGAATACGTTCTGGTCTTTTGGCTACCATGGCAGGGTTAGGAATGCACATAGCACCCCATGCTGGGTACTTGAGAGCTGGAACCATCGGGAGATTCTGCTGGCTTTGCTACATGCTAGAATGTAAGTCTGAAGGTATTGGTGGCTCTTCTTGCCACTCCATTGGAGAATCAAGCTAACATGGCAGAGCCAAGAGGCAGAAGTGGAGATCTGGTGATGGTACCTGGTCCCAGGCCTGGATCAGTCACGCCTGGGAGATCCCATGGGTATGAGCTAATAAATGCATGAGCTAATGAACCCCCTTGACTTACCCTTTTCATTAAGCTAGTGTGAACTGAGGTTTTATGGCTTTAAACCAGAGCCCTAGTTTTAAATCATGATTCCTCTACTGGATTTTATACTCCTCTAGTTTTGGGGGTTTTTTTGTTTGTTTTTTGTTTTTTTGGCAGATAGCAGACAATTGGATATTCCAATGACAATATGGCCCATCTTCCCTAAACTCCCACTGTTTTCCCCACTGTTTCTCTCAGAAAGTTTGTTCTGAATTTGCCTGAGATGAACTCGGGCTCTGCACTTCCAAGCTTTGTGGCCCTGAGGCCGTCATTCCCTTCTCCTAGCCTTAGTCTCCCTCATCTTTAAAATGGGATGGCTAGAATTCATCATTGGCTGGGGCACATTGGCTCAAGCCTGTAATCCCAGCACTTTGGGAGGCTTAGGTGGAAAGATCACTTGAGCCCAGGAGTTTGAGACCAGCCTTGGGAACATAATGAGACTTTGTTTCTATTTCTATTTAAAAAAATAAAGAAGAACCCATCACTGTGAACTCTTGTGAGAATCCAGTGAGGAGACGTGTGTAAGTGCCTGCCACAGTGCCTGGCACATGGTTGGAACCCCAGAGTGTATATGGTCCCAGTATTATTGTTTCTATGCTGTGTCCCAAAAAGCTGACTTATGTCAACTGCGGGAGCCCACCATTTCAGAAATTACTGAATAACCTGTGGAATTTCCCCTTAGTTACAAAGGTTACTCTTTTAAAAACTCTGTCCTTGGTCAGGCGCTGTGGCTCACGCCTGTAATCCCAGCACTTTGGGAGGCCGAGGCGGGTGAGTCACTTGAGGTCAGGCATTTGAGATGAGCCTGGCCAACATATTGAAACCTTGTGTCTACTAAAAATACAAAAATTAGCTGGGCATGGTGGCACATGCCTGTAATCCCAGCTACTTGGGAGGCTGAGGTATGGGAATCGATTGAACCCGGGAGGTGGAGGTTGTAGTGAGCCAAGATCGTGCCACTGCACTCCAGCCTGGGCAATAGAGCAAGACTCTGTCTCAGAATGAACAAACAAAAAATAAAAACTCTGTCCTTAAGGACAGGGTGATGCTTCTCTACCTTCTCCTTTAGGGGCAGGATGGAGTAACCACTGGACTGAAGAAATGATCTGTGAGTCCAGACGTGGTGGCTCATGCCTCTAATCCCAGCATTTTAGGAGGCTGAGGTCAGAGAACTGCTCGAGCCCAGAAGTTCAAGATCAGCCCGGGCAACAAAGCGTGATGTTGTCTAAACAAAAATAAAATAATGAGGTAAAATATCTGAAACCTGCTGCAGCCTGTTCATTGGTGTTAAGATAACTCCCTCTCCCAGAAGCCTTGGCTAAGCACTCTGTCGAGGCCAGTGCTTCTCAATAGGTGGGTGACTTTGTCCTCCTCACCCCCAGGGACACTTGGTAATATCTGGAGACATTTTGGGTTACTGCAATTGGATGGTATGCTACTGGCACCTATGGGCAGAAGCCAGGGATGCTGTTTCACACCCTGCAGCAAACAAGACAGCCCTGTCCACCCAACAAAGAATTGTTTGGCCACAACATTACTAAAGCTGAGGCTGAGGGAAGTTGGTCTAGGCTACATGTTTTTCTCTTTACAGAGAAAATGACCCATGATGTCTCCTAATAGAGAAACGCTGCTTCCGGCCGAAAGACAAGAGCTCATGCCTGTAATCCCGACACTTTGGGAGGCCAAGGCGGGTGGATCACTTGAGGTCAGGAGCTCGAGACCAGCCTGGCCAACATGGGGAAACCTCGTCTCTACTAAAAATACAAAAATTTTTAGTAGAAATTTAGCAGAAATTTTTAGTAGAAATTTAGTAGAAATTTAGAATAAGCCAGGTGTAGTGGCACACACCTGTAATCCCAGCTACACAGGAAGCAGAGGCAGGAGAATTGCTTGAACCCGAGAGGCAGAAATTGCAGTGAGCTGAGATCACGCCACTTCATTCCAGTCTGGGCGACAGAGCAAGCCTCTCAAAAAAAAAAAAAAGCTGCTTCCCAGATTGGGCAACAGAAATACGAGTGGTGTGCAGAATGAGTGTGTAAATATAGGTGCATAGGAACATGGGGAGGGTGAATCCATGACATGAGGGGAGGTGTGCACGGAGGGGTATGTGTGCACACAGGTGTATCTGTGCCCAGGTTGTGTGTGTGTGCATGCATGCATGTACTTGTGTGATGTATGAATCAGTGCCTATAAGTGTGTGCATCGTGTGCAAGTGGCACGTGTGATGTGGGCGTGTAAGACAGGAAATTGTGTTGATAAGAAATGTATGGGATGATGGGTACTTACAGGTGCGGGAGTGGATTTTGTGTCTCTAGAGTGTAAGTGACTGGCTTGTGTGTGTCACTGTATAGAGAATAAGTTGTATGTGGAAACAGGAGGAGAAAGGAAGGGACCCAAGGCATGAGCCACCATTTTGGTTTCCCAGGGTGGCCCACGCCCCGACTTACCGCTCCAGAGGCCTGCTGGGCAGCGTTGGTAGCTGGCAAGACAAAGCAGAGAAGCCAGTAACCAAACAGCACTCCAGATGACTGGACTCCCTTTTTCCTCTCGGTGTGAATCAGGAACACTGCGAAGCTCTGGACGGGAAAGTCAGGGAGGCCCCTTAGGGGAGGGTGGGAGGCTGAGGGGAGCCTCTTCTCTTCCCCTTGTTCTCCACTGTGGCAGGCAAAGCAGCAGCTGGGAGGAAGCCGGGCTCCAGACTGAAGGCATCATTACCATCGTGGTGAGCCACACGGTAGGATGAATGAGGAATTCTGGGGCCTCAGGCGTTCCCTGTTGGATTTTCCAAAGAGCGACAGCCACGCTGGAGGTACACAGGACTATGAGGGCGAATCCAAGCACCTGAGGATACAGGCTTAGATAAGCTTGCGGGGCAATAAGAGAGGTCACAGCAAACTGGTAGGCGACCCCATGTCCAACTGGGAGCTGGTTCTGCAACATCCTGGCTGATACTGAGTATACCAGGGTCACCAGCTAGCAACGTGCCAATGTGAACAATGTGTAAAGGGCATTGCAGATCACTTCTGACCTGTAACTGTCATATAAATAATGCACAGCAAGGGCTTGAGCCAACCGAGTGTTTTCCAAAATGCAAGAAGTGCTCCAATCGTGCACATGTGAGATGACTTTGGGTGTGAAGAAACAGCAGGAAATGAAATGTACTCACCAGGTAAAAAACTATCCTTTCTCCAAGTCATTTTTCAATCCCTGCTATGAAATCAAGGAGCAACTCTCTGTTGGGCCAGTAAGTCTCTAGGGTCTCTCTAATATATTTTGGTTTCTCTATTGAATAAAAGAAAGGAAGAAAATGAGAGAACGTGGACACACCAGAGGGAAGGCCAGAGCTAGGTTATGTTGGAGGAACTGCTCAAAGAACCTCAGTTTAAAGCAGAAGTTGGCAAACTATCAATCATCAAAGAATAATAAAAAGCATATGTCATGACAGGTGAAAATGACATGAAATCCAAATTTCAGTGACTACAAATAAAGTTTTATTGAAACACAGTCGGCCGGGGGTGGTGGCTCACACCTGTAGTCCCAGCACTTTGGCAGGCCGAGGCAGGCAGATCACCTGAGGTCAGGAGTTGGAGACCAGCCTGGCCAACATGGCGAAACCCTGTTTCTACTAAAAATACAGGAAAATAGTGAGGTGTGGGGGTGGGCACCTGTAATCCCAGCTACTCAGGAAGCTGAGGCAGGAGAATCACTTGAACCCAGGAGGCGGAGGTTGCAGTGAGCCGAGATGGCACCATTGCACTCCAGCCTGGGTAACAAGAGCAAAACTGCATCTCAAAAAAAAAAAAAAAAAAAGACAGTCATGACTATTGTCTATGGTTATGACTATTGCGTTCATTCTGGAATGGCAGAGTTCAGTGTTCGGAAGGAAGATTACCTGGCTCACAAAGTCTCAAATACTGTGTACCGCTTGGCTCTTTAAGTTTGCCAACCCCTGGGTTGGTGGTGGGTGATAATGTAAAAATTAACGCAATGGCAGAAGAATGAATGAACTCTGAAGAACATTCATTGGAAGCCTACAAGAATGGAGTAGAAGAGGATGGATGAGCAGAAAGGCTCACGCTTGGAATGCCAGTGTTTATTTAACACACTAAAGTAAATACACATCACATATAAAAATTGTCCTATAATACAGCCAGTGGGGGAACATAAAAATAAATGCATAACTTTTTAAAAGGTTTATCCTAATGTGGCCCTAAAATTACCTTGTGTATCCAAGAGTCTACATGGTATGTTTTGGAAAATGCCAGGTTATGGTAGCTATAAACTGTCCAGGAACATGGGAGTGTATGCGTATGTTTGCGCATGCATGGATTTTTGGAATTACAAAATCTGTTTGGGAGAACCGTGTTCCACTGAATTGACCTCTGTAGCCTTTCTAATATTGCTCTGTTTGATTAACAGATTCCCTTCTACACCCCGATAGGAAGAGTCTACTTTAAGACTTCACCAGGTTCCAGCCTGTCCCCTGCCTCCCCCCACCATTGCCTGGTTCCAGGCTCCCAGGGATGGCAGCTACCATCTTGGCTTTGAAGAGTGGGGACATCCGGAGGTAGCCCCGGCCATGGTGGTGGATGAAGAGGAGGTAGATGGGACCAAGGACCCAGAGGTACATGGGGGGCACCCAGACCCCTGCTGTTCTCAGGAAGCACAGGCTCAGCAGGCTGGTGGTGGCAGGTTCAGGCTCTGTCTGGTTCCAGACCTGAGGGAACACAAAGAGGACCCTTAGGATGGTACAAGGCAGGGGTCCCCAGCTCACCTGCCCAGGGGGCCAGGCAACTTTTTGGATCTTTAACATTTACACAAAAATGTGCCAAGTACTCTTTGGAATACCTACTAATTCTCAATTCCTTTCATCCTGACATTAACCCTAGGTAGTTGCAATTATATTGATTTGCAGATGAAGAAGCTGAGGACCAGAGAGGTTGAGTAACTTTGCTGACTTTACCCAGCTGAGGAGTGGAAGGGCTGGGATTTGAACCCAGGGAACCGGGCCACGTGGTCTAGGAGACCTGGGCTCCATAATCATTGCTAGGCATGGACTGTCAGTTAATCCTTATAACAACTCCAGGACGCAGACAGTACTGTCTCCATCTCAGAAACCAGCAGACTGAGGCACCAATCGGGGAACTGCCTCCCCCAGGAACACACAAATGGGAAGTGGCAAAGCTGATTCTGACCCAGGCTTATCTGACCCCAAACCTCGTTCGACTGGTGGTCTTGATGTATGATTTATTTTTATTTTTTATTATTAATTAATTTATGTTTTAGAGACAGGGTCTCACTCTGTTGCCCAGGCTGAAGTGGCACAATCAAAGCTCAACAAAGCTTCGAATTTCCTGGGCTCAAGCAATCCTCCCACCTCGGCCTCCCACAGTGCTGGGATTACAGGCATAAGCCGCCTCACCAGGCCTGGCTAATTTTTTTTTAATGTTTTGGAGAGATGGGGGTCTCTCTATGCTGGTCTCGAACTCCTGGCCTCAAGCAATCCTCCTGCCTCAGCCTCCTAGGTACTGGGATTACAGGCAAGAGCCACCGGCCCAGCTTGATCTGTTATTTTCATCTCAGCAGGTCTGCTGGTCCTATCTAACCCTAGAAGAAATTTGAAGTTTAGTGGACGTGGCCTCTTCAATTCTCTCTCCGCTGTCTTTTTACTCCTCCTGGTTTCACAACTCACCGGCTGTGCAAACTTTAACCTCTCTGTATCTCAGTTTCCTTCCCTGCAAAAGGGGGATAATGAGACTCTACCTCTATGAGTTGTATTAAATGGATTAATAGCAGCAAAGTTCATAGCAGCATGGCACAAGGTTGGGCACAAGGCTAGGCACGGAGAAAGCCCTCAGTTCATACCGGTTTATTGCTTCAACTCCCTGGCCCTCGAAATGCTGGCAGTTTGCAACCGCCACCCCCACTCCATGAACTCCGCTCCCTGGAGTCCTTTGCTAAGAGCAATGGAAAAAGAAAGCAGAGAGGTAAGGGCTCTCCGGGGGTAGGAGGGCTTGGGGGACCCACTAGCTTTATGCAAAGAAGGGTCAAAGCCCCTAGTAGCTGGGAGGTCTGGTGGCCCCTTAAATAGAGCTGGGCTCTCGGCGGCTGGCTTGGTGAAAGGAGTCCAACCCGCTGCAGTGAGGGGGCCGGAGTAAGTCTCCTCGCTTCCCGGGTCCAGGAATTTGGGGGTCTCTCCTCTTCCCAGTATCGCAGCCCGAGAGATCTGCAGCCAAACCAAGCCTGGAAAAGGAGAGTGGGGCACGATGGGGGGCACTCACCCCCTGCCCCGCGCAGGGCTCAGCAGGCGCGGCCATCGGCGCCTTCTGTCGTCGTGGGTCCCAGCGTCTGTCTGTCGCTAAGTCTCTGGGCAGACTGCTCGGCCGCGATCCTGCCAGGGAAGAGGCGGGGCTGGGTTGGTCGGGCTGGGCTGGTCCGGCTGGGATTCCAGCTCCGGGATCGGGAGGCCCCGGGCAAGGTCCAGCTGCGCGGCGGGGGTGAGGCCACGGGAGGTGAAAACAGGCGAGGTGGGGGAGGGGGGAAGAGAGGCGCTCGGGGAGCTGGGACGGGCACCGGGTTGGGGGGTCCCGGAACCCCTGAAAGTTCAGTGACACCTCCATAGTTCCCTCTTCCCCCTGCAACAAGAATCACTCCAAACTTCCCAAACACTTCGGACCCAGCAATTTCCAGGAGTTCATCCTGATGGGAGAACTGAAAGGTGTGCACACGTTAGTAACAAGGAGGCCTGGTGACCGCCTAAGCGTCCAATCGCGGGGACCACCGGGTCGAGGCCGAGAGGATGGAGACCGCGTCACAGGCACCTCGCTGCTGGAATGGAGGGTGGTGGGGAGAACTTAGAAGATTATGCAATGGGCTGGCAGGGCTATACCCAGCCGCCCTGGTAAGCAGAAACTCAAGAAACCTCTAGGGTCCTGTTTTCTGGTCGTATGATCCCAGGAGTGCACATGGGCCCCTCGGGTGTCTGAACAGAAGGGCATAGGAGGGAGGGCCGCAGCCCTGCAGTCTTACTCTGCTGGTGTAGCGATCACCTGCCAACTCCCACCCCACCCTGCACCGCGGGCTCCTGAGTCGGCAGATTAAGCCTTTTATAAATTCTATTTTAAATACGTGTTTTAAACTTGTCAGATGTTTGTCTTCATTTCAGTCCCTGCGCCTCTACCTCTTGCTGTGGTCGCTTATTTAACACTGGGGGATTACGTTCTGCTAAGTCCCAGGGAGAGACTGTTCCTAATATCCGAGGGAGATATTATTCCTAATATCACGCTGGGTGAACACCGCGTGTGTACAGCCTCTGATACGATTGGTAATATCCAAGGGAGATATTATCCTAACATCCCAGTGGGTGAACACCATGTGTGTAAACGCTGTGGTGTTATTAGAAATATCCAAGGGAGATATTACTCCTAATATCACAGTGGGTGTACATCCTGTGATACTATTCGTAATATCCGAAGGAGATTTCACTCCTAATATCACAGTGGGAGTACACACTGTGATATTATTTGTAATATCCGAGGGAGCTTTTACTCCTAATGTCACGGTAGGTGTACAACCTGTGATATTATTCATAATATGCTAGAGATATATTACTCCAAATCTCATGGTGGGTGTACACTCTGTCATATAATTCGTAATATCCTAGGGAGTTATTACCGCTAATATCACAGTGAGAGTACACCCTGTGATATTATTCGTACTATCCTAGAAAGATATTACTTTTAATATCACAGAGGGTGTACACCCTGTGACATTATTCATAATATTCTATGAAGATATAACTCCTGATATAACCGTAGGTGTATACCCTGTGATATTATTTGTTATATCCTAGGGAGATACTACACCTAATACCACAGTGGGTGTACACCCTGTGATATGATTTGTAATATCCTAGGGAGATATAACTCCTAATATCACGGAGGGAGTACACCCTGTAATATTATTCATAATATCCTAGAAAGATAATACTTTTAATATCACAGTGGGTGTACACCCTGTCATATTATTTGTTATATCCTTGAGAAATATTATTATTCCTATTATCACAGTGGGTGTACACCCTGTGATATTATTCGTTACATCCTAGGGAGATATTGTTACCCATAATATCACAGTGGATGTACACCCTGTCATATTATTCGTTATATCCTTGAGAGATGTTACTACCCCTAATATCACAGTGGTTGTACACCCTGTGATATTATTCGTCAAATTTTCTGGAGATATTATTACCCATAATATCACAGTGTGTATACCCACTGTGACAGTATTGATTACATCTTGGGGTGATATTACTCCTAATTTCACAGTGGCTGTATCCCTGTGTTTACACCCTGTGATGTTATTCATAATATTTTAGGGAGATATTACTTCTAATATCATAGAGGTTGTACAGCCTGTGTGTACACCCTGTGATATTATTCATAATATTTTAGGGAGATATTACTCCTAATATCACAGTCAGTGTACACCATGTTTGTATACCCTATGATATTATTTGTAATATTTTAGGGAGATATTACTCCTAATATCATTGTAGGTGTACAGCATGTTTGTAAACACTGTGATATTATTCATAATATCTGAGAGAGATATTACTGCCAGTATCACAGTGAGTGCACACCCTGTACACCGTGTGATACGATTCATAATATCCGAGGGAGATATTACTCCCAGTATCACAGTGGGTTTACACCCTGTGGTATTATTCATAATATTCGAGGGAGATATTACTCTCAATATCACAGTGGATGTACACCCTGTGATATTATTTGCAATATCCGAGGGAAACATTACTGCTAATGTCACAGTGGGAGTACACCCTGTGATATTATTTGTTTTATCCTGGAGACATATTATTCCTATTATCACAGTGGTTGTACACCCTGTGATATTCTTCGTTATATTCATGGAAGATGTTATTACCCCTAATATCACAGTTGGTGTACACCCTGTGATATTATTCGTTATATCCTGGGGAGATATTATTACCCCTTGTATCACAGTGGGTGTACGCCCTGTCATATTATTCATTACATCATGGGAAGATATTATTACATCTAATGTCACTGTGGGTGTACACCCTGTGATATTATTTATTATATCCTGGTGAGATGTTATTGCTGCTAATATCACAGGGTGTGTCAAATTTTCTGGAGATATTATTACCCTTAATATCACAGTGGGTGTACACCTTGTGTGTACACTCTGTAATATTATTCATAATATTTTAGGGAGATATTACTACTAATTTCACAGTGGGTGTACACCCTGAGGAGATATTACTTCCTCTGATATCACAGTGGGTGTACCCCCTCTCATATTATTCGTTATGTGCTAAGTAGATATTATTACCCCTAATATCACAGTGGGTGTACAACCTGTGATGTTATTCCTTATATCTCAAGAAGATATTATTATAACTAATATCACAGTGGGTGTACACCCTATGATATTATCTGTTATATACTGGGGGGATATTATTTGTAATATTTTAGGGAGATACTACTCCTAATATCATAGTGGGTGTATTCATATTTTACAGATATATTACTTTTAATATCACAGTGGGTGTACACCCTGTGTGTACACCCTGTAATATTATTAGTAATATTTTAGGGAGATATTACTCCTAATATCATAGTGGGTGTACACCATGTTTGTAAACCCTAGGATATTATTCATAATATCTGAGGGAGATATTACTCCCAATATCACAGTGGGTTTACACCCTATGATATTATTTGTAATATCTGAGGCAGGTATTACTCTCCATATCACAGTGAGTGTACACCCTTCTATATTATTCATAACATCCGAGGGAGATATTACTTCCAATATCAAAGTGGGTGTGATAATATCTGAGGGAGATATTATTCCTAATATCCGTGGGAGATATTATTCCTAATATCTCAGTGGGTGTATCACGTCACAGTGGGTGTACTGCGTCACAGTGGGTGTACACTGTGTGATATTATTCATAGTATCCACGGGAGATCTTACTCCTAATATCACAGTGAGTGTACACCCTGTGATATTACTCATTATATTTGAGGGTGATTTTATTCCTGATATCACAGTGAGTGTACACCCTGTGATATTATTCTAATACCCAAGGGAGAGCTTTCTCCTAATATCACAGTGGGTGTACACTCTGTGATATTTTTCATAATATCCGAGGGAGATAGGATGGAGACCACGTCACAGTCCCCTCACTGCTGGAATGGACACTGTCTACCTGTGGAGTGGTGGGGAGAACTTAGTGAGATTATGCAAGCGTTTAGCACACTGCCAGATATACGTTAAATGTTCAGAAGACTTAGCTTTTATTATTACTGTTATAAGTGAGGCCATGGGTTACTAACCAGTGGTTTAAAATGCCATTGCAGCCGGGCACGGTGGCTCACGCCTGTAATCCCAGCACTTTGGGAGGCTGATGAGGGCGGATCACTTGAGGTCAGGAGTTTGTGACCAGCCTGGCAAACATAGTGAAACCCCGTTTCTACTAAAAATACAAAAATTAGCTGGGTGTTTTGGTGCATGCCTGTAGTTTCAGCTTCTCAGGAGGTTGAGGCAGCAGAATCGCTTGAACCTGGGAGGCGAAGGTTGCAGTGAGCCAAGATTGTGCCACTGCACTCCAGCCTGGGTGACAGAGCGAGACTCTGTCTCAGAACAAACAAACAAAATGCCATTGAAGACATATATGAATATGAAAAGGTGGTTGCTAAATGATGATTGAATAAAAGAGATTATAATATAAAATAGGCTTTGGTTTTTTTAAAGCAAAAAAGAAAAGGATATGCCTAAATTAGGGAACATGGAGAAGAAGGCCAAGGCATTTACCTTCCTCTCTTGAGTCTTTTTCTCTCTCCGTCTTTTTTTTTTTTTTTTTTTTTGAGTCAGGGTCTTGCTCTGTCACCCAGGCTGGAGTGCAGGAGTGCCATCATGGCTCACTGCAGCCTTGACCTCCTGAGCTCAAGCAACCTTCCACCTCAGCCTCTCCGGAGTATCTGGGACTACAGGCACACACCACCAAGCCTGGCTAATTTTTAAATTTTTTGTGGAGACTGGTCTTACTTTGTTGCCCAAGCTGCTTTGGAACTCCTGGCCTCAAGCCATCCTCTTGCCTAGGCCTCCCAAAGTGCTGCGATTACAGGTGTGAGCCACCATGCCCAGCTCTCTCTTGGGTCTTAAAGCAAAGTGTCAAAGACCCAGCCACCACTTCTTAGAAATGACTCGATGTCGTACTAGCATAAATGCATCGATAAAAAGATGGAAACGTGGTAACACAGTGATCTTGGGGAATCCTAGTTTTCTTTTCCAATTTCTTTGTTGTTGCAGTGAGCAAGTACTCATTTCAAGATAGGAATGAAATATTCGGCTCTTTTAGACAGACAAGCACAGGTGCTCAGTTTGGAAGAATTAAAATCCTCTGCACTCTCCACGCTGCCTTGCTAGTTCTCGGGGTCCTGTCCTCATCTTCTACTCTTGCCTTCTGCAGGGACCCCACAGCGTGTTTTCCCCGATCTTTTTGTATCACTCTAAATCCAGTATTGGGCCCAGGGAGCACCCCCTCCCCTGCCCCCTTCAGCTGTCCTCCTGCCTGAGTCTTCTGGAAGCTTTGGGACAGAAAGAACCCAAGGATTTGTCATGAAGCTCAGTGTGGCAGGTCAAAAGCTAAATCCCTGTCTCTCTGCAAGCCACTCCCCAATCCCACCCCCATAAATTGGCATTGTCACAGTCCTGGTGCTTCATTTCTTTCTATATTTGACGATGAATTTGAGGGAAATAGAAAGTCAAGAAGAACACAGCAGAGATCAATTGGGGTGAGTCCAGAACAAAACTTGGGGATCCGACTTCCTGCTTTTTTTTTTTTTTTTTGAGATGGAGTCTCACTGTGTCACCCAGGCTGGAGTGCAGTGGCAAGACCTCAGCTCACTGCAACCTGTGGCTCCCTGGTTCAAGTGATTCTCCTGCCTCAGCCTCCTGAGTAGCTGGGATTAGAGGCGTGCGCCACCACACCTAGCTAATTTTTGTATTTTTAGTAGAGACAGGGTTTCGCCATGTTGGCCAAGTTGGTCTTGAACTCCTGATCTCAAATGATCTGCCCACCTCGGACTCCCAACATGTTCATATTACAGTAGTAAGCCACGGCTTCTGGCCCCAATGCCTGCTCTCTAGCTCCGGGAAAAACCTATGGCTGCATGCAGAGTCTTAGACAACTTCCTTTTCCTCTCTGGGCCTCAGTTTCCCATTCTGTAAGATGAGAGGTTTCCATAGGCCAACACTTTCTAATTGGTGGTTTTCAATCCTCTGGTGATTTGCATAAAAGGCATCTATTTCAATTGTGGTTATAAATAACAAACCCCAATAAATAGACGAATTATTTAAATGGTTTCTCATTATCACTGAATAGTTGAGAGTCTACTGTATTTGAGTGAAAATGCAGCACGAGAAACTGAAATCAGATGCACTCATGATTATGACCCTGAGGTCAATGTGTCATTCCCTTCATTCCCTCCTTGCCCCCATGAAAGTTTGACTACTGTATAGTTTGAACCTGTGCTTCTTAGTTGTTTATTGCTTAAGTTTTAGCCACAATGGCAAATTGCAGCGGGAAATTCAGTCTTACTTTGTCATTTAGAAACAAAATACGAAACCTATCTAAAATAAAGCACTAGCTTTTTTTTTTTGAGACAAAATGGAAGAAATCCTAATATTAGGTTAGAAAAGCAATTTTTTGGTGTTTTTATTTTATTTTATTTTATTTTATTTTGAGACAGAGTCTTGCTCTGTCGCCCAGGCTGGGTGCAGTGGTGCGATCTCGGCTCACTGCAAGCTCCGCCTCCCAGGTTCACGCCATTCTCCTGCCTCAGCCTCCCGAGTAGCTGGTACTAAAAGCGCCCGCTACCACGCCCGGCTAATTTTTTATATTTTTAGTAGAGACGGGGTTTCACTGTGTTAGCCAGGATGGTCTCGATCTCGTGACCTCATGATCTGCCAGCCTCGGCCTCCCAAAGTGCTGGGATTACAGGCGTGAGCCACTGTGCCCGGCCTCTTTGGTGTGTATTGTGATGTGGTGACTGGTAGTTAAATTCAGTGTACATATGAATTCACTCTTGGGACAAAATATGCTGGATTTGAGCTTGTTTTCAGGCAAATCATGTTTCATCTTGCAGAGCTAATTCAAAGTATACTGACTGCATGCACTTCTTCCTTAGGGGAAGAAAACTCATCAAAATTTGTTTCTAGGCATATGTTATTAGAGCTAGGATTAAAATAAATCTTACATACTTTCTTTAATATGCTAACATTAACACGTTTCGCTTAAAAAAGTATCGATCATTTATCATGGAAAAATACACCAGCTTACACAAATTCCTAAAGCGTTTTTCGTGTGTGTGTGTGTGTGTGTGTGTGCGTGTGTGTGTGTGTGTGTAGAGATGGGGTTCGCCATATTGCCCAGGCTGGTCTCGAATTCCTGGGCTCAAGCGATCCACCCACCTCAGCCTCCCAAAGTGCTGAGATTACAGGCGTGAGCCACACACCCGGCCCTAAAGCTTTTTGTGAGATTATATATTTTACCTGCGAAATATATGGGTCAGAAAGATTTGAGAAAGTTGTTAGATAATTCCACCAACAAAATCTCCCGTCCTTTCCAGCTGTGATGGTGAATTCTAAAGTAGAATTCATCTTTGGAGCTTCTCCCTGTAGGCACGCACCTTGCGTTGCACCTGCCAGATGTTGCGCGGAGTCCTCCAGGCCTCTAGAAGGCAGAGATGGGCTCGTTTCCTTGCCGAGCATGCGCCTTAGTTCTCTCCTCTGGGACTGTGACCGTGGGGTCGAAGTGCGCGTGCGCGGCGGCGGCAGGCGGCGGCAGGCGGCGGCAGGCGGCGGCAGGCGGCGGCAGGCGGCGGCAGGCGGCGGCAGGCGGCGGCAGGCGGCGGCAGGCGGCGGCAGGCGGCGGCAGGCGGCGGCAGGCGGCGGCAGGCGGCGGCAGGCAGGCGGCGGCGGGGCCTGGGCTGTCAGCCGGCCTAGGAGGAGGAAGGAGCCTGCAGCGTGCAGCGTGAGGGGCGGGACCCGGCTGCCGGCGGTTGGTCTAGCTGGGGGAGGTCGGGCCATGCTGGTGGGCCAGGGCGCGGGGCCGCTGGGGCCCGCGGTGGTCACCGCCGCGGTGGTGCTGCTGCTGAGCGGCGTGGGGCCGGCGCACGGCTCGGAGGACATCGTGGTGGGCTGCGGTGGCTTCGTCAAGTCGGACGTGGAGATCAACTACTCGCTCATCGAGGTGAGCGACCGCCCCGCCGCCCGGCGCCGAGTCGCCGGGCCGGTGGTTCAGCATCTCTGGGCCGCGCTGGCCTCGTCTCTGACACCGGGCGGTGTGGAGTCCTTGGAGCCCTTACCTCTTCCGAGGCTATGCTGTCCGCCGGCTCCCTGCAGCCCCTCCCCAGTCGCGCTGGAGGGGAGGTTCTTATCATGGGGTCGTCTAAGGACTGAGGGGTGCCAGACCTCAGGTTCTTCAAAACCTGGACTCCAGTTCCCCGGAACACAGACCCCAGATCCTCAAAACCCAGACCCTAAATTCCCTGGAGCCCAGACTCCATTTCTTTAAAACTTAGACCTGAGATCTCCTCGAATCAGACCCCCTGAAACTCAGATTTCCCCAAACCCACATTCCAGAACCTAGAGACCACATGTCTTATCCCCCAAACTCCACAGCCGAGAACCCCCCGAAGTTCTAATCCACTGCTCCTCCAAACCCCGCGGCATGATTTTAAAGAGCATCAATTCCCATCCCATAGATTCTGACCTAGTAGATCAGTATTGGCAACCCTGGGGCCGGAAAGCTATTTTTTATTTCTCCGGCTCCCCTGCACTTCTGAAAATGGAGAGTTGCCAGCTGCCCTGATTGCCTTAATGAGTAGTTAATGGAATTACCCTAGAGATTTGTGCTGAAGGTTTTTTTTTTTTTTTAATTAAGTTGTAAAGTCCTGTTAAATGTTTATCAGCCCGGTGGGATTATGACCCAGAAAGGTTCCCGTAAAGAGGAAAGGGATGGATGGAGGTAGGGGCAGAATGTCATTTGTCCCGGTAGATGGGAGGGGACCAGAGCAAGGCCTGGGCCTCATTTTTGGGAGGGGATTTATGGTGGGGTAGGACAAGGAAGAGGAAAAGAGCGGGTGCCTCGGAGGTAATTTAGGAGAAAACGAAGGAAGAGGCTGGGAAATGCCAAAGAGAGGGATTGGGGAATAAGACCCCAAAGATCGTCTGAAAGCACCTTTGAGCTGTTCCAGGGCTGGCAGTGAAGGGTGAAGCTCTGTGTTCTGCAAAGCGGGCTGCTGAGGACTGGGGGAGGGGTAGGGAGTCAGTTCCACACCCCACCAGCTCTGCGACCTGCCCTTGCTCTAGGTTTCAGTTTTTGTACCTATAGGATGGTGTTGGGAGAGAAACAGTGGAACCCAGCAGATACATTTCTTTAGCAAGCGGATCCGTGATCTTCTTCAAGGCCCCCTTGTTTGCTGCTTTTTCAGTCTGAAGAGGTCAGAGGTCAGGCATTGAATGAATCTACCCACTGGCAGCAGCAGGGCTCCTAGGATTTCCTGGGTACATGTTTCTGGGTGCCCATGCCACCTCCTAGGTCTGCACTGGGGACAGGACACGTTCAGGGTGGTATGGCTGTAGACGGCACAGGGCATTTCAGAAGCTGAAATGTAAGAGGCCGGTAAGGCCTCTTGCAGCTTGTAGTTTCCAGGGGTTCTGGAAGGAAGGAAAAGACAGGCACCCCCCTCCACCCTCACCCTCATACTAATAGTGACCTTGAGAGCAGAGGACAGGTTTTGTGACCCATTTCGAAGTGTGTTCCTTAAGCCCAAGAGCTGCCTGTCCAGATGGTGTGGGACACTCATTCTTTCGTAAGTAATTCAGATTCTGAAGTCAGACATTTCATACTGGCCATCTTGATGTAGATTACATTGCCATCCTGTGTCCTGATTGTACTTTATGAAAGATGTAGAAATAATCATGATATTTCACGGTTATTTCTTGATTGTGTTTTTTTGTGTTCCTATGCAACTGCCGCCATTCTTCTCTAGCTTTCTCCCATCCTGGGTGTTTTTACATCGTGTTCATTGAGTCAACAACTATTTACTGAGCCCCGGCACATACTGAAGCCTTGTACCCAGTGTGGATATAGCAGTACAGTGAACAGAACAGACAAAACTCCATACTCTCATGAGACTGACATTTTGTTCTCTAACAGGGACCTTACTGTTAAAAAAAAAAAATTATACTGGTTGCTAATACTTTAACAATCAGCAGGTTTCACATTAAAAACTGGGTTCTTTATTTCTCTGGAAAACCAGCCGATCTTTAGGCTGCCACACTTGGCTTGGGTTTTGTAGTGATCTGAATCCTTTTGGATGAATGCCCCTTGATGTTGCCTCCCTAACCCGTCTAGGCTGGTGAATTTCCAGTCCCTGCCTTAAATGCATGCATCTGAATCTCTTTGTCACCTGTAGCAAATTCACTGAGTACCTAGAGTAAGCAAGACACTGTCTCAGGCACTGGGGAATGAAGTTGTGGTCACTGACCTCAGAGAACTTTACATACAGGCTTAACCTTATTTCACACGAGTCCTTTCCCAAATGTTCAAATGTTCGTTTTATGAGTTAGTCACTTTGTACATCTTCTTAGCTGGTAAGATTCGACTGTTTCATTGCAGCTCGTGTCATGGTTTGTTTCATGGTCATAGAGCATTAACATTTTGGAGGTGAGGCTTTTAGGTGCATCAGACCCAACTGTTCCCTTTTACAGACATGGAAACTGAGCCTCAGAGTGGTTGAGCTGTGCAGGTACATTTAGGAAATTTTCCTTGAGCCCGGTATGTTCCCTACGTATTACACTGTGTTGCCTTTTTCTTCAGAGAGAGATATTAAATAGTAATACAAACTGCTTTTTCCATTTTACTTATTTTATTTTGTTTTATTTTGAGGCAGGGTCTCACACTGTTGCTCAGGCTGGAGTGCAGTGGCACCATCATAGCTCACCAAAGCCTCTGACTCCTGGCCTCAAGCAGTCCTCCTGCCTCAGCCTCCTGAGTAGCTGAGGCTACAGGCACGTGCCATCATGCCTAGCTAATTTTTTTCTGGTAGGGATGAGGTCTGGCTATGTTGTCCAGGCTGGTCTCCTGGGCTCAAGTGATCCTCCTTCTTTGGCCTCCCAAAGTGCTGGGATTACAGGCATGAGCCACCATGCCTGGCCGCAAACTGATTTTTCTTTGAATCCATATTCTGTAGCAGGTGCTTAATATGCGTTGATGTGAATCTGTACAACCACATGAAAAGGAGTGGCTCTGTGTCTACACCTGAAGAAACCGAACACGAGCTTGCCCAAGGCCACGCAACACGTGGAAGACTCAGATGGCATTTGGGCATCTTACCGGGTTAACACTTCATGTCTGGTAATGCTCAGAATGTAAGAGTTTTAGAGAGTCCTTGAAGAGAGGACAGATATTAAATGTCTTTTTAGTCTCTTTTTCTTCTGAGAATGAAAGTAATGAGAAAATTAAGTTTCTAGATGAACGTTGCTCCAAGTATTTGAAATTATTCAGAGTTAGTAAGGAAGATTTCTGGCCCTCATTCCAGACCTTTAGTTGAGAAATAGAGGTGGGCCCCAGGAATTTGCAATTTATTTTACTTTATTTTATTTTTTTATTATTATTTTTGAGACGGAGTCTTGCTCTGTCTCCCAGGCTGGAGTGCTGTGGCATGATCTTGGCTCACTGCAACCTCCGCCTCCTGAGTTCAAACAATTTTCCTGCCTCAGCCTCCCAAGTACCTGGGACTACCGGTGCCTGCCACCATGCCTGGGTAACTTTTTTTGTATTTTTAGTAGGGACAGGGTTTCACCTTGTTGGCCAGGCTGGTCTCAAATTCCTGACCTTAAGTGATGTGCCCACCTCAGCCTCCTGAAGTGCTGGGAGTACTGGCATGAGCCACCGTGCCCAGCCAGGAATTTGCATGTGAATAAGCACCTTACTGATGGCAAAGTTTGCAAATTTGTTTTAGACCCAGAAACTTACACGAGCAACCTAGAGACAGCCACTACAATAAACAGAAAAGCGTTGAAAAATAAGGCATTGTAATAGGCATTTCTAATCTGAAAAACATTGAGTCACATGATTTGGGAGAGAGTTTGTTGATTTCCCTCTGTCCCCAATAATGCCCCGTGTTAAAAGCTGGCATATAATAGGTCCTCAGTGAATGTATACTGACTGAGTGCATTCAGGTGTAACATGTGTAGTTAATTCCCAAAGGCAATGTTATGATTTCTGTTTTCCTTCCTTCCTTTCCAGATAAAGCTGTACACCAAGCATGGGACTTTGAAATACCAGACAGACTGTGCCCCTAATAATGGTTACTTTATGATCCCTTTGTATGATAAGGTAAGAGGGGACTGCTTGTCACTTATGATGGGAAGTCACTAGTGTGCCTCACCAGGCTGCACTAACCATGCCCTTTCCTACACTAGCAAATGCTCATCTGTTTTGTAAATTATTAGTGGAATATGGTAATCCTAGCCACATTTGGAGGGAGACAACTTACAAACTGCCTTGACGAATACAGTGGCTCTCTCTGTGTTTAGGGCCATTTGGCAATGTCTAGAGACGTTTTTGTTGTGACATCTGTGGCTGTGCGCTACAGTTACCCAGTGAGTAGTGGCCAGGCGTGGAGCTAAATGTGCTGCAGTGCTGCCTACGACAGCCCAGATGGCAGTAGTGCCAGGGCTGAGAAACTCTGATTTCATGGAACCCGTTACTTGCAAGCAGCTTAGAGTACTGTTAAAACAATTGTACAAGTAATACATGAATTCATGAACTTTGTGAAAAAAAAAGTCAAGGTCTTTAGAAGTATGTGAAATAAATTTGTACCCTTTTCCCTCCAATTTTACCTCCCTCTGTAGTGATAACCTCTGATAATCTGATAAAGGTTTTTTTTGTTGTTTTTTTTTTTCTTCTTTTGAGATGGAGTCTCGCTCTGTCGCCCAGGCTGGAGTGCAGTGGCGTGATCTTGGCTCACTCCAACCTCCACCCCCTAGGTTCAAGCCATTTTCCTTTCTCGGCCTCCCGAATAGCTGGGATTACAGGCACCTGCCACTACACCCAGCTAATGTTTTGTATTTTTAGTAGTGACGGGGTTTTGCCATGTTGGCCAGGCTGGTCTCGAACTCCTCACCTCAAGTGAACCACGTGCCTCAGCCTCCCAAAGTGCTGGGATTACAGGTGTGAGCCGATGTTTCTGGCCCTCTTATAAAATTTTGATGTGCATCCTAACAGATTGCTTTCTATTTATAGTTATTCAGATATCCACGGGTACACATGCATATGTATAGATGCAAATACACACAAGCACACATGCACATAGATATGTATCCACAAACACCTCTATACAATCCCATCCTCCCACATATAAACCTTTTATTTGGAAATACAGATTCATAGGAAGTTGCAAAAATAGTCAATATACATAGTTTTGATTTTGATATATTTTTTAATACAAATGAAATCAAACAATAGGATTTATTCTGCAGTTTCATTTTTTCCCCTGTGTTAATGCTTTCAATACCAGAGGGACATTTGGTTTTCTCCTTTTGCATGCTTTCAACATTAGCATAGATAGATCTACTGACTTTTTTTTTTTTTTTTTTTTTGAGACAGAGTCTCACTCTGTCAGCCAGGCTGGAGTGCAGTGGCACGATCTCGGCTCACTGCAACCTCTGCCTCCTGGGTTCCAGTGATTCTTCTGCCTCAGCCTCCCAAGTAGCTGGGATTACAGGCACCCACCACCATGCCCAGCTAATTTTTTTTGTATTTTTAGTAGAGATGGTGTTTCACCATGTTGGCCAGGCTGGTTTTGAACTCCTGACCTCAGGTGATCCGCCCACCTCAGCCTCCCAGAGTGCTGGGATTACAGGCATGAGCCACCATGCTCGGCCTACTGACTTCTTTTTAATCGCTGCCTAGTGTGTCAGAGTCAAACCCAAACTGTAATTTATTTAACTACTTGGACATATAGACTTTCCCCAATTTTAAAATAATAGTAATTTTAACATAACACACCAGGAAATATTCTTGAACTGAACTCCTCATCCAGAATGCATAGGATTGATTTCTATGCATGGACTAGCTGGCTCTGTCCTGAAATCTATTTAATTAATTTTTAAATAGTATCAGTATCAGTCTCAAGAAACCAGGAGGCTGGACGTGGTAGCTCATGCCTGTAAACCTAGCACTTTGGGAGGTTGAGGCAGGTGGATCGCCTGAGCTCAGGAGTGTGAGACCAGCCTGGGCAACATGGTGCAACCCCGTCTCTACTAAAATACAAAAAAATTAGCCGGGTGTCACGTGGATGCCTGTAGTCCCAGCTGCTTGGGAGGCTGAGGCAGGAGAATCGCTTGAACCTAGGAGACGGAGGTTGCAGTGAGCCAAGATCGCACCACTTCACTCCAGCCTGGGCGACAGAGCGAGGCTCCATCTCAAAAAAAAACAAAAACAAAAACAAAGAAACCAGGGTTGATAAGTAAAATCTAGTTTTATTTATTGAATTAATGAGTTAATGCATTGTTTAGAGACAGGGTCTCCCTCCGCTGCCCATGCTGGAGTGCAGTGGCACAATTATGGTTCACTGCAGCACTGACCTCCTGGGCTCAAGTGATCCTCCTGCTTCTCCCACCTAAGTAGCTAAGACTGTAGGCGCCTGCCACCACACCCAGCTAATTTTTTAAGAACATTTTTTGTACAGATGGGGTCTTGCTATGTTGCTTAGGCTGGTCTTGAACTCCTGGCCTCAAGTGACCCTCCTGCCTTGGCCTCCCACAGTGTTGGGATTATAGGTGTGAGGTACTGTGCCTGGCCAAATCTAGTTTTAAGAGATGACTTTAGTTCCTGAAGATACATGCTAACTTGTGCAACTGTAGGCACGTGAGGGCTTAATGGGAGACTCAATTAATAGAATTATAGTATGTTTAGTATTAAAAGACAGTGAGTGGCTGAACCTAGTGTCTTTAGAACTCATGAATGGGCTTCAGCACTGTCTTCTGATTGTTTAGATGGAAACTTCTGGTGTTCAGCTGCAGCTTGTAGCTTCTGAAGAGAATCAGTGCTCACTACCATGTAGAAGAACAAGGCTTACTCTTAGAATTTCATTTCCGGTGTAAAAAAATTTCAGATTAAATGATAACACTAAACTAAATTAAGCCAGAGTCACAATTCTCATTTCTTGAAATTACATTTTCTTTTTTTCCTTTTAGGGGGATTTCATTCTGAAGATTGAGCCTCCCCTAGGGTGGAGTTTTGGTAAGTTAACTGAATCACTAGACATTCTTTGTAAAAGATTAGATGATATGCCGAATATTAATTTAGGCTAGCAGAGTGCATAAACTATTAAAATATTAAGGATCATTTCCAGTACGGAAGAGGGTTTGTATTCCTCCCCTCCTTGCCCCCATCACTCTGGTTTAGTTCGGATTTACCTTAATCTACCTTAAGACTTTCTGTCACCTTTGAAAAATAGACATCTTTTCTTCTACCTTTCTGGAAACTCCTCCCTTGCAGTTTCACTCATTACGTGGCCGTGGAACAGTATAGAAATCAAGAGTGGGGACTTGGTTCCCGGCCCAGGATGGCTTCTTTTTTAGCCCCCTCAGTTTTTTAATTTTTTATGGAATTAATTGAAACATTTAAAGGTTGTGAGATTTGTCATAAAAATCCAGATTTATGTCCCATGAGATGAGAAGACTGTCAGCCTTAAACCTTACCAGTTAAATAACTTTGGGCAAGTTACTTCCCCCGTGTCAGCCTGGCTCCTCACTATCGAGCAAGGGTAGTTATAGTCCCTGCCCCACTGGGTACTTGGAGGATTAATAAACCAATACTGAGTGTTCAGAGTGGCTGGCACGTAATTAGCAAGTACTCAGTATTCGGAAATAGCCCTTCTGCACACATCCCAACAAAAGCTCCAAACTTTCCTCATATAACTGCCTTCAAGCATAGCTGGGGAGTTGGGGATGGGGTTGAGATCAGAAGAGAGGGTCTGTTTTGATGTAGTTTACATTTTTGAAGAGGAGAGACTCTTGATGTTTCAGTAGAGCAGGTGTGGGTGACCCCAGTCCATGGCTTGGGGAGAGGAGTAGGGATCACCGTTGTTGATAACAGGCTTGCTCGTGCATTAGACAAGGAAGAATTTAGCACCTGCCATCGCCAAGGCTAAAATGAGGCTCAGGCAGCTGACAGCTAATTTGGCTCTGTGAGAGCAGCTCTTTTATCAGTTTGTAGTCAGGGATAGGGCGGGGGGTGCCTGGCTGGTACGTTCCAGAAAGCTGGAGAGGAATGTAGCCCTGCTCGTGGCCAAAGCAGAAGTCCAGATTGGTGGCCTGGAGGAGTGTTGTGTTTGCCACACCCCACCCTACCCCCAACTGGTGCTGTTGACAAGCTTTTTAATTGAATTATACTTTCAGAAAAGTGCCTTGGATGAATTTTCACTAAGTGAACACACCCATGTATCCACCATCCAGATGATAAGATAGCACTTCACCAGCACCCCAGAAGTCCCCATCCTGGGTGCTCATTAGCCATCCCGCCCCACCCTCCAGGTGACCACCACCCTGACCTTCTACAAATGAGAGATCCATTTGGTCGTTTTGAACTTTATACAAATGCTATCATGCAGGGAACTTTTTAATATCTGGTTTCTTTCACTCAACATTATGAACTTTATCTGTATCATTGTAGCTTTAGTTCATTCTCTTTGCTGTTCAGAATTCTGATGCATAAATATAAAATTATTTATATTTTATAAAATATTTATATTTTATTTTATTTTTTTTCTTTTTTTTGAGACTGAGTCTCGCTCTGCTGCCCAGGCTGGAGTGTGATCTCAGTTCACTGCAACTTCTGCCCGGGTTCAAGCAATTCTTGTGCCTCAGCCTCCTCAGTAGATGAGATTACAGGTGCGTACCACCACACCCAGCTAATTTTTGTATTTTTAGTAGAGATGGGGTTTCATCATGTTGACCCAGGCTGGTCTCGAACTCCTGACCTCAAGTGATTTGCCCGCTTTGGCCTCCCAAAGTGTTGGGATTATAGGCAAGAGCCACCACGCCTGGCTTATATTTATATTTTATATTCATATTTTGTATCAGTGGTCTCTTCTACTGTCGATGGCCATTTGAGTTGCTTACCGATTTTGGCCACTAAGAGTGGTGCTCCTGTGAACATTCTTGTATGTATATTTTGATACATGTGTGTCTGCATTTTTGCTGAGTGTATCACAGGAGTAAAGTTGCTGAGCCATAGAGCTGATACATGCTCAGCTTTAGGTGTTTGCAAACATCCAAAGTGGATGCACCAGTTTGTGTTCTCCCAGCAGTGTACAAGGGTTTCCATTGCTCCACATCCTAACCTACACTTGGTATCGTCAGTTTTTTTTAATTTTAGCCCTTCTGGTGGGGGTGTGGTATTATCTCACTGTGGCCTTGATTTACATTCCACTGATGGCCAATGAGGTTGCACACTTTTTCGTATGTTTATGTTTGTTTGCCATGGGCTAGCTATTTTTGTAAGATTCCTGTTCAAGTCTTTTGCCCATTTTTTATTGGAGTCTTTGTGTGTGTGTGTGTGTGTGCGTGCATGTACGCGTGCAAGCACGTGTGTAATTCATCTTAACTGAAAATCTCATCTCATGGTTTTCCATTTTTTTCTCTACTCATTACTCCATATTCTTCCTAACCTTTCAAAAACTCAACCTTAACCCCTATTATGATGAACTCTTCAGTGAAAAAATGGAGTTAATTGCTGATATTGAAAAATCAAGAGATGGTATATAAAATCCAGATTTCCAGTTTTTCAGAGAAGTTGGAAGCTCTGGCAAAGCATGGTAGTGGTTGGCAGACTTGAGTGGCGGTTGTCTCCTTTCAATTTGCCACAGTCCCCCTGAGGATGCTCCGCTTACTTTGAAAGCCCCTGAGGCCCCTGTGGCCCTGGAGTTTGCGTTCCTGGTTTAACATGGCTGAGCTCATGTCCTTGGTCAGAGAACAGATCCAGAGCCAGACTTCTAGGGTTGAGTTGGGGCTCTGTCACTCAGAAGCTCTGTGACCTTGGGAGCTCCTTTAACCTTTCTGTGCCTTAATTTACCCCTCAGTAAATTGCAGCTATTACTGCCTGTCTCTTAAGATAATTGTGAGGATTAAAGGCACTCAGCTCAGTGCCTGGTCGGTGATGAGCATTCAGGAAAGAAAATTATTTGGTGCTCACTGAATTTTCACTGGAACTCTGAGATATAACTTAGCTGAAAGGCGTTGTAAAATTATTTTATACTCTAAACACGAATTCCCTCTGGGGCAGGAAACCAGGAGGCTAGGGGGATAGGGGTGAGAGGGAGACGTTTCCCAGAATACTTTTTTGTACCTTTGGATTTGGAAACACACGAGTGTATTAAGTGTTGAAAAGTAAAATGAAACCTGAATAATAAAAATACGTTCTACTTAGGTTCACTGTACCCCAAAACTAAGCTTGCCTTTGTGTCTTGTGCCCCCGTTTCCTCCCCTGCTTCGTTCCTCAGAGCCAACGACTGTGGAGCTCCATGTGGATGGAGTCAGTGACATCTGCACAAAGGGCGGGGACATCAACTTTGTCTTCACTGGGTTTTCTGTGAATGGCAAGGTTTGTCTTTGGAACTTGATTATTTTTCCTGTTCACTCTATAATGTATACTAAATCCTTTTTTAAAAAAATGCAGGATATTTTAACCTGGGGACTTTGATCCCACAGGGGACCCATGGATAAGTGGCAAGGGAGCCTGTGAACTCTGTACTTCATCCTGTGTAGAACGCAGCAGGTGTATTTAGGAGTGAGATTGAGGTTGCTGGTCGTCCCCTCTGCTCCCAGAGCATAGGCTGTTGGTGTTTTAATTTTTTAATTTTTTTTTTTGAGACAGGGTCTTGCTCTATTGCCCAGGCTGGAGTGCAGTGGTGCAATCTTGACTCACTGCAGCCTCCACCTCCCAGGTTCAAGTGATTCTCCTGCCTCACCCTCCCGCTCCTTCACCCTCCCGAGTAGCTAGGATTACAAGTGTGTGCCACCATGCCTGGCTAATTTTTGTATTTTCAGTAGAGATGGGCTTTTGCTGTGTTGGCCAGGCTGGTCTCAAACTCCTGACCTCAGGTGATCCGCCTGCCTCCACCTCCCATAGTGCTGGGATTACAGGTGGAAGCTGTGCACCCAGCCGCTGTTAGTGTTTATGTCAGGGATGGCCTTTTACAGGGATGCCGAATTGGAAGGACGCACTCTGTAAGCCTTGTGGCATCTTGCTGTCCCTGTGGGTGAATTGAAGTCAGCTTCTCCTAGAGAGAGCGTGCATCTGCTTCTGACACTTACCTAGGAGGATTCCCATCATTTAAGTTCTGAGATTTTTTTGGACCGCCATGGTGGTGTGAATTTAGAGTCCTAACGGTTGTGTGCCCCAGCTCCCGCGATTCAGATTCTCAGGGGAGAGTGGTTTTTCCTCCACCCGCCCTGTGCCTGAGGTTGAGATGTGCTTCCTTCCTTCCTGTCCTTCTCTTCATGATGGGCTTCTTTCTCCTCTACCTTTGCGGTGAGGGGGAGGCCCTTCCATCCCAGCTGTATGTGTGGGCTTCTTGTTAGAGATGGGGATCTTGGGTAGTTTTTTCTTTATCGATGGTTTGCAAAATAATGGTGAATCTTTTTTTATTTTTATTTTTATTTATTTATTTTTTTGAGACAGAGTCTCGCTCTGTGGCCTAAGCTGGAGTGCAGTAGCGCAGTCTCTCTCACCACAACCTCCACCTCCTGGGTTGGAGCAATTCTCCTGCCTCAGCCTCCCCAGTAGCTGGGATTACAGGCGTGTGCCACCTGACCCAGCTAATTTTTATATTTTTATTTTTATGTATATTTACTTTTTTTTTTTTTTTTAAGATGGAGTCTCCCTCTGTCGCCCAGGCTGGAGTGCAGTGGCGTGATTGCAGCTTACTGCAACCTCCGCCTCCTGGGTTCAAGTGATTCTCCTGCCTCAGCCTCAGGAGTAGCTGGGATTACAAGCATGTGCCATGATGCCCAGCTAATTTTTGTATTTTTAGTAGAGACAGGGTTTCACCATGTTGGCCAGGCTGGTCTCAAACTCCTGACCTCAAGTGGTCTGCCTGCCTCAGCCTCCCAAAGTGCTGGGATTCCAGGCGTGAGCCACCACACCCACCCAGACCAACAATGGTGAATCTATAACTGATGATGTCTTAGATTCATTGAAATAGAGTCTTATTTTACTGTTACTGTTCCCTCTCCTACCTCATCCCCAGGAAACATATCCATGATTTATATCATCTTTTCAGTGGGATTCTTGACCCGAAGAGGGTTCCTGGCTCCACCTGGGAGTTGTAAGCAGGACTGCCAGTGCTTTGAGAGGAGGGTGCTTTGCTGGGTGGGCCCTAACTCTCTTCTCCATGGCAGGTCCTCAGCAAAGGGCAGCCCCTGGGTCCTGCGGGAGTTCAGGTGTCTCTGAGAAACACTGGGACCGAAGCAAAGATCCAGTCCACAGTTACACAGCCTGGCGGAAAGTGAGTAGCGTCCTGTCTCTTAGTGTTGCCTTAGAGCCAGGCTCTGACAGGGGTCATGGAGCTGGGTTTGGGAGTTTGGATTCAGGGAGTTCTGGGTTCAGATCCTGATTCAGCCTCTTAACTTTGGGTGAGTTCATGCCCCTCAGAGTGCTGAGTTCCCCACATGTGAAATGGAATCCATTTGACCCATCTTGCCTAGCACTGATGGGATGATTAAATATGAGTTCATACTGGCCAGACATATTGGCTTGCGCCTATAATGCCAGCACTTTGGGAGGCCAGGATGGGAGGATCACTTGAGTTCAGGAGTTCGAGACCAGCCTGGACAACATAGGGAGACTCAATCTCCACAAATAATTTAAAAAATTATATCAAGTAGAGTCCCACGGGGGAAAAAAATTAGCTGGGTGTGGTGGCATGCTCCTGTGGTCGCAGCTACTCGGGAGGCTGAGGCAGGAGGATTGCTTGAGCCTGGAAGGTTGAGGCTGCAGTGAGCCGTGATCATGTGCCACTGTGCTCCAGCCTCGGCAGCAGAGCAAGACCCTGTCTGAAACAAACAAAAAAAGAGTTAATACCCATAAAGCACCTGCTTCAAGGCCTGGGGCTTAGTGGGTCTTCATTTAGCAGCTCAGCCTGGCTCTGGAGCCTGCCAGCCTGGGCTTGAATCCCAGCTCCCCCATTTGCTGGCTGGTTGACCTAGGGCAAGTTCCTTAACCCCTCTGTGCCTCAGTTTCCTCTTTTGTAAATGAAGATAATTGTGGAACCTATCTCCTAAGGTACTGGAAAGATGAAATTAATATTATTACTTCAAGCTGCCTGGCATATTAGCTCAAATAGGTTAGCTCAGTTATGATTAGAAAAAATCATTATCATTATTATATCAAAACTGTTTTGTAGTTGGAACTGATGCCTAGCTGACCTTGCTGAGTCAGATTTAAAGCATTTATTTAATGGATGTATATAGTTGAGTTGTAAATGTTAACAGATATGCCAAGATTAATACCAGAATAGTTCAAACTGATAATTCCGAAAGCGTTCAAATCATTACTAACTCCGTTAGTATACAAACTGACTAAATTGCAAAATAGAAGTTTATAATGAGTCTGTCAGTAAGTTATTCAATTTTAAAGTTATTATTGTTGAAACTGGTTTTCATTTTTGAAATAACATTTACTTCTGCTTGACTGGTGCCTCTCCAGCCCTGGTGTGTAGCAGGAATATGGAGCTGTAATTTTTTTTCTGGGCTAGTAATTTGGTGTTGACTTTACCAGAAAAAAATAGTGTCTTGAGCCTTCTGAATACTTTTCATCTGCACTAACTGAAACAATGAAACATGTAGCACTGGGCTATTATGAAAATGAAATAGAAGCTCAATCTTACCAATACTTGTAGTAATGTGATTTCCAAGCCCTATCCAGTTATTGCAGGCAAGATTTGATACAATAAAATACCACAGAAGAAGAAATCAAATGCGTTTTCTAGTTCATTTCACTGGACTTAGCCTTCTAATTTGTCAGTTGCCTTACAAATTTGAAGGGATAAACATGTTAGTATACTGGCAGCAGCATTTCCAGCTTCAGCTCGGCTCACTCTGGTGTTAGTCTGTCTATGGCTAGTAGAGTAATTTTCATCAGCTGCTGGTTTCTTATCTCAGTTGCTTTGTGCAAAAACCCAGAATGACTTATCTGTGTTTCTCTAAAGCCTTTTTTCTGGGATTCAAAGCTTGTGATAGTTTACCCTGCCCTGTGTCATTTGCATCATCTTGGGTCAGCGTCCCCCTCAGCCTGTGCATCTGTTCTGTTCTTTTTCACCCCACTTCTCCCTTCCCATGTGTTTCCTTGGACACTTCTGTCCCCTTCTCCTTGTCAGTTCATGCCTGTCACCTCTGTCAAACCCAGTCGAATGTTCTGTGACTGGTCCCTGCTGTGCTACAAGGATTGGTTTTATGCCAGAAATCCTTGAGATTAAGGGAGACGTAAGCACTCCTCTTTCCTATCAGCAGATGGAGCACCCCTCTTGGCACACAGTAAGTGCTCAATAAGCGCTCTTTTATGCAGATTTGTACAGTGAAGGATTGAATTTCATTCATGCTCATTTAACAAGCTAATGGAAGTTTGCGATAATTCCAACATTGTTTTCTTGTGCTGCCAACATTAGTCATAGAATTAGAAATACTTGGGTTGTTTGGAGAAAGTTAAATGGTTATTTTTTATGTCTTAGGTTTGCATTTTTTAAAGTTCTGCCTGGAGATTATGAAATCCTCGCAACTCATCCAACCTGGGCGTTGAAAGAGGTGAGTGTGACAGCTACGTCTATAGCCATGCCAATAATATGCTGGTCTTGGGACAAATGTAGGGCTTTTCAATTCAGGATATGAAAAGAATTTATGGTTTCTCCAGGACTAGATGAAGAACCAATGGTGCTGTGGTTTAGTTTGGTAGTTATTTGTAAGGTGTAACTCCTCACTGTAGCAGATGTTGCTTGTGTTAGTTTCGGTTTTAGGTGACAGTGTTGTCTTCCTGCTGTGAAATAGATCTGTTTTATTAACTATAGCTATTTTAAACTAAATCAACAACAGAAGGCCCTGACGAGATTTATTTGTTGTTCTTTTTTCAGCCTGAAACAGAAATCTGTAAATATACTAAACATTCTAGAAACTGTGGTACGCGTGACCAAGGAGAATGTATGAGAATGTTTATTGCAGCTTTGTTTGTAATAGCAAAATATTGTAAACCACCTAAATGCCTTTTAAGAGAAGAATGGATTGGGGTTCCATCATACAATAGGCTGCTGTATGTCAGCAGTAATGAATGAACCAGAGCTACATATATCAATGTAACTACATTTAAAAACAGAGTTGAAGGAAATATGATTTTAAATACTTGTGATAATCATTTATGGATACAGTCTTTTTTTTTTTTTTTTTTTTTAAAAGACGGAGTCTCGCTCTGTTGCCAAGACTGGAGTGCAGTGGCATGATCTTGGCTTATTGCAACCTCGGCCTTCTGTGTCCAAGCGAGTCTCCGGCTTCAGCTCCTGAGCAGCTGAATTACAGGGATGTGCCACCACACCCAGCTAATTTTTGTATTTTTAGTATATATGGGATTTTGCCATGTTGGCCAGGCTGGTCTCGAACTCCTAGCCTCAAATGATCCACCAGCCTCGGGCTCTCAAAGTGGTGGGATTACAGGTATAAACCAGTGCACTCGGCCAGATACAGTCTTTTTTTTTTTTTTTTTTTTTTTGCAACAGGGTCTTGCTCTGTTGCCCAGGCTAGAGTACAGTGACATATTCATGGCTCATTGCAACCTCTGCTTCCTAGCCTTAAGCGATCCTTCCACCTTGGCCTCCCAAGGATCTGGAACTGCAGGCATGTGCCACTGCCCCTAGCTAAGGATACAGTCTTTTTTTTTTTTGAGATGAAGTCTTGCTCTTGTTGCCCAGGCTGGAGTGCAATGGGGCGATCTCGGCTCGTTGCAACCTCCGCCTCTTGGGTTCAAGCGATTCTCCTGCCTCAGCCTCCTGAGTAGCTGGGGTTACAGGTGCCTGCCACCATGCCCAGTTAATTTTTGTATTTTTAGTAGGGACAGGGAGGATACAGTCTTATGTAGAAAAATTATGAAGACATGTATGGGAATAGCAGACGCTGTTCAAAATGATACTGACTTCTAGAGAAAGAGGGAGGAGGGGGACTTCGGGGTACGCCAGCATCTTGAATTGTATTTTTTTAAATTTCTTTAGCTGGTTAGAAGGTATGTAAGTGTTCTTTAGCATATCTTTTTTTGTTTGACTGAAATAGTTTATAGTCAAAGATCAAAAAAGGAACTCCACCTAGCAGGTGAGGTTCTGTAATAGCCGTGAAAGACCAAATTGAAATAAGACTTAAGGGACATCTTGACATGTTAGCTTCTGTGTTAGTATTGAAGCTGTATCTCATTTTTGCTAAAGAAGCATTGGAATCAGTATTTCAGCTTCTACTCTATCTGTTTTATTATTTTTACTCTGTAGGTTTTACGCACTTATAATTGATGATAGTTTCACGCCTAGATTCTCTTCTTACTGTTTATGACTTTTGGTTTTGGGGGTTTTTCTCTTCTGCAGCAACATTTAAAAATATTTTATTTGAGGCTGGGCGCAGTTGCTCATGCTGTAATTCCAGCATTTTGGGAGGCCGAGGTGGGTGGATCACTTGAGGTCAGGAGTTCGAGACCAACCTGGCCAACATGGTGAAATCGCATCTCTACTAAAAATAGAAAAAAATTAGCCAGGAATGGTGGCATACACCTGTAATCCCAGCTACTTGGGAGGCTGAGGCAGGAGAATCGCTTGAACCTGGGAGGTGGAGGTAGCAGTGAGCCGAGATTGCACCACTGCACTTCAGCTTGGATGACAGAGTGAGACTCCATCTCAAAAAAAAAAAAAATTTGAAATGAAAGAGCTTACACATTTATAAATATATATAGAAGAGATTTTAAGGTTTACATTGTATGTTAATTGTCTGCATAGAAGAATCTGAGTTTATTAATATGAGATTGGGATTTTCAAGTAAAGCATGTTGTTAGAAGTCAGGATAATGTTTATCCTCCTGGGGTGTTAGTGACCAGAAACAAGTGTGAGGGCACTTCTGGCTTGCTGGTGCTATTCTGTTGGGTAACCAGTGCCCAATTTGTGACAAGCCCTGTGCTGTGTGCTTAGAATCTGTACACTTTTCTCTGTGTTTATTGTACCTTAACAAAAATGTTTAAAAATATACACATATTGTGAAAAGAACAACTTAAGGCAAATTAACAGAGTTTAATTGAGCATAGAACAATTTGTCAGTTGGGCAGCCCCCTGAGCCAGAATAGGTTTACAGCGACTGTGGCACTGTTGCGTGATTGGAAAGGGTTTATGGACAGAAAAAGAAAGTGACGGACAGAAAGTGGAAGTGAGGTACAGAAACAGTTGGATTGGTTACAGCTGGACGTTTGTCTTATTTGCACATGGTTTGAACAGTTGGCTGCCTGTGAGTAGTTGAAGGGTGGCTGCTTGAATTGGCTGAGACTTGGCAACACGTACAGAGGAACCTTTAGGCCAAACTTAAAATATGTAAGGAGGCAGCTTTAGGCTAATCTTCAGTTAACACTATATATCATTAAAAATAGAAAAGAAGGCAAAATATGCTCATTAAAAAAATTGGAACATATAGAGGAATATAAAGCAGTGGAAACATTTTGGAAGCTGGAAAAGTATACAAGTAAAATAGCACCATATAGACAAAATCATTATTGTTTACATTTTGCCACATTTCCTTTCACTTCATTTTGGGCATTAAAAAATAATGATAAGCCAGGCACGGTGGCTCACACCTGTAATCCCAGCACTTTGGGAGGCTGAGGCGGGCGGATCACCTGAGGTCAGGAGTTCGAGACCAGCCTGGCCAACACGGTGAAACCCTGTCTCTACTAAAAATACAAAAATTAGCCGGGCGTGGTGGCGAGCACTTGTAATCCCCGCTACTTGGGAGGCTGAGGCAGGAGAATCTCTTGAACCCAGGAGGCAGAGGTTGCAGTGAGCCGAGGTTGCACCATTGCACTCAAGCCTGTGCGACATACTGAGACTCCGTTTCAGGAAAAGAAGTGATCATACTGAATAAGCAATTTTATAGATTATGTTTCCCAGTTAATATTTTAGCTTCAGCATGTCCTCATGTTGTTAGGCACTTTGCAAGTGTTTATTTTTTTACAGGTTAAAATCTTTTTCTGTTACAGGCAAGCACCACAGTGCGTGTAACCAACTCCAAGGCCAATGCGGCCAGTCCCCTCATAGTTGCTGGCTACAATGTGTCTGGCTCTGTCTGAAGTGATGGGGAGCCCATGAAAGGGGTGAAGTTTCTTCTCTTTTCTTCTTTAGTAACTAAAGAGGTAAGCAAAGAAAAGAACAAAAGAGATGGTGTGAAGGGCAGGAGGGTGTTGGATTATAGACCAGAACGTACTGTTTTTAAAATGCAGGTCTGAGTTGATTTATCATTTTAACACTTAAGAATATCGTCTGTCTCAGGCCGGGTGTGGTAGCTCATGCCTGTAATCCCCGCACTTTGGGAGGCCAAGGTGGGTGGATCACTTGAGGTCAGGGGTTTTAGACCAGCCTGGCCAACATTATGAAACCCCATCTCTACTAAAAATACAAAAACATTAGCCAGGCATGTTGGCACGTGCCTGTAGTCCCAGCTGCGTGGGAGGCTGAGGCAGTAGAATCGCTTGAACCCAGGAGGTGGAGGTTGCAGTGAGCCAAGATCACGCCACTGCACTCCAGCCTGGGTGACAGAGTGAGACTCTCAAAAAAAAAAAAAAAAAAAAAATTCAAGAATATCTTGTGTCTCTGTTGACTCACAAGACATGGCACATCTACACTGGGAGGCAGTGGTATGTGATGGAAAGTACACAGGCTTTGAAATCAGACCTGGGTTTAAACAAATCTCAGGTTTAAACAAATTCCTCTTCCTAGCTGTGCGACCCTAGGCCGGTCACATTACCTTCCTGAGCCTCCGTTTCCTTATTTGGAGAATGGTGACCCATCATAAGGAAGGACAGTCATGTCATCTTTCCCGGGAAGACTGTGCCAGTTTTTAACTTTGCAACTTGCATGTCAAGATTTTTGTTCCTTTTATCTGTATTAATGTGTCTTAGATTTCAGAAATACATATATTGACATGAAACTTAAAAAAATTTTCCTATAATGTGGCTAATTGATGGTATTCAGAACATGTAAATGGAAAAGGAAGTCTTGTCTTTTTTACCCCCTGGCATAGGATGTCCTGGGCTGCAATGTCTCACCAGTGCCTGGGTTCCAACCCCAAGACGAGAGTCTGGTGTATTTGTGCTACACGGTCTCCAGAGAAGATGGCTCGTTCTCTTTCTATTCCTTGCCAAGTGGGGGCTACACTGTGGTGAGTGAAGCAGATTTCCGTTCTGTTTATGTCTGGGACTCTCATGACACAGTAAAAGGCAATGCTGTTCGGGTGTTAAAGGAAAGGATGGTTGGCCTGCAGTTCTCTGAACACGCTGTTAAGCAGTAACTTACTTAAGATGAGACATTCACCTGTTCGTAATAGCTAGAAAAAGGGCAAGGCTTCCTGTTTTCGAATCTGCAACAGTTATGATGAATGTTTCTCTTGGTCTGTCTGAACCCCTTGTCATTTGTGGGCTGCTAGATCGATTATTAATATTGCTGATTGATCATGTTAGTGGTTCTTAGTGATTAAGAGACTCTTCCTTCCAGATTCCGTTCTATCGAGGGGAGAGGATTACCTTTGATGTGGCGCCTTCCAGACTTGACTTCACAGTGGAGCATGACAGCCTGAAAATCGAGGTAAGGCTTTTCTGTCTTCTGGAGGGACAGGTGTTTGAGTTCCCATCCCTAGGCACAGGTATTGCAAACATGTTTTTAAAAAAAATCAATTATTTTATCTGGAAGGGCTGTTGGAAAAAATGCCATCTGGTATTATATTCTTACACATGATGTCCTTATCGTAGAGAGCTGGATTCCTAGTTAAATCTACTCATTCAGTGAAATATATTTATTGATTGCCAGTGACATACATTTCAGGCACCATTCCAGGACTGGGGATACAGCAGTGACCAAAAGAGGCAAAAATTCTTGTTCCTGTGGACCTCATTTTTTTTTTTTTTTTTTTAAAGATAGGGTCTCACTGTGTGGCTCAAGCTGGAGTGCAGTGGTATGATCTCATCTCACTGCAGCCATTGCCTCCAGGGCTCAAGTGATCCTCCCACCTCAGCCTGTTGAGTAGCTGGGACCACAGGCGCGTGCCACCATGCCCAGCTAATTTTTGTATTTTTGTTAGAGATGGGGTTTCACCATGTTGCCCAGGCTGTTCTCTAACTCCTGGGTTCAAGTGATCTGCCTGCCTCGGCTTCCCAAAGTGTTGGGATTATAGGTGTGAGCCATCGCACCTGGCTAGACCTCATGTTCTAATGACAGGAAGGGTCAATACATGTATAGATGTATAAGTTAGAAAGTACAGTAGAAGGTGATAAGTGTTCTCTAGAAAAATAAAGGAAGAAAGGAGGTTGTACAGTATCAGGGTGGAGACAGGGGTTGCAGTTGTACATAGGGTGTTTTTGGGAAGTCCTCCCTGTGAAGGTGACATTTGAGCAACAACCTGAAGGGAAAGAACAAGAGAACCATACTTCACTCCTGCAGGAAGAGTATGTAAGACTGAGGGAACGGCACGTGCAAAGGTCCTGAGGCAGGAGTGTGCTGAAGGGTTTGGGGCACCCCAAGGAGGCCAGGGTGGCTGGAGTGGAGGGAATGAGCAAGGAAGGAGGAGGCGGAAAGAGGGTCAGGGAGGTGACAGGGCAGATTGTGCAGGGCTTGGTGGGCCACTTTGCCTATAACTCTGGGTGAGAATTGGTGCTACTGGAAGGTTCCTAGGAGAGGAGTGGCATGATCCTTCTGGCAGCTGCATTGAGGAGAGTTTGCAGGGTGTCAGGGTAGAAGTGGGAGACCAGTTGGGATGCCATGGCCGTAAACCAGGTGAGAACTGGCAGAGCTTGGACCGTGATGGTAGGAATGGGCCGTGTGATACGTGGCTTGATAAACTGCCTAGACCCTCACATAAATGGAAAATGTATTTTTCATCTCACTTATGTCTCCTTTAATTACAGAAGTAGAAAATGGTTACTGTAGAAAATTGGCTAGCTAGAACAAATCCCAAAAGAAAATAACAGCCTCTCCTAAGTGGACCACCCAATGTTAGAGTTATCGAAGCAATTATATTTTAATCATTTTCTTTTAATATTACATTTGAAAGTACTGTGTTAAAATCGCTTAAACTGGCAGAAGCGGGCTTCTAGGTCATATGCACAGTGGGGTGCAGACTCTGCATTTTAAGATTCAGTGGAGTGTTTGACCGTTCTGCTGTACACTGGAGGGGAAAGAGAAGGGTAAGAAGATGAAGCCTTTACTTTGCTTCTCATAGCTTGCAGAGAAGGATGGGGGCAGGTGAGCAGAGACAGCTATTCCCAGATTACAGCCAAATACATATTTTGAAAATGATGAATGGAATTTCAGGGAATGGGGCCCTGTAAGTTCCCTGAGGTCAGGTACCGTGTCTTATTCTTTACTGTTTTCCTAACATGTGATTTAGTGCCTGGCACATAGTAGGTGCCCAGCAAAAATATTTGTTGAGTACATATGTGAATTAATAAGTAGGTAATGCATGGAATGAAACATGTCTTTTTGGAAAGATCAAGAAGGACTACCTGTCATGTGAGACCATCACTAAGAAACCATTTGCTGAAAAAAATAAATAAATAAAAAAGAAGGGCTACCTACATAAAAAGGAAGTCATTTAATTATTTAAAGCTTCATCTCAAATGCTGTTGCACATGTGCGTGCACACATTCATTCATTCAGGAGTCAGTTATTGAGTGCCTGCTGTGTACCAGGTGACTAAGACAGAAAAAGTCCCTGTCTCCATGAGGTAACATGCTAGTGGGAGAGAGACAACTAAGAAATCGAACGAGGACATTTCAGATACTGGTAAGTTTGATGAAGATACTAAAATAGGTTAGCAGTGGTGACCTTGGGGATACACAGATCAGGGCTGGAGCTCAGTAACTGCAGAGAAAGCACAGGTGTGCTGCTCACAGGCGAGTGGGGCACAGACACAGACACATGGAGCATGGGACCACGTGTGAGCCAGTGATGGTGGTGGAGGAGGGTGAGCTAGGTGGATTTCTTTTTTTTTGAGACAGAGTCTTGCTGCTTCACACAGGCTGGCACTATCTTGGCTCACTGCAACCTCCGCATCCCGAGTTGAAGCAATTCTCCTGCCTCAGCCTCCCGAGTAGCTGGGATTACAGGCACCTGCCACCACACCTGGCTAATTTTTGTATTTTTAGTGGAGACAGGGCTTCACCATGTTGGCCAGGCTGGTCTTGGACTCCTGACCTCAAGTGATCTGCCTGCCTCAGCCTCCCAAAGTGCTGGGATTACAGGCGTGAACCACTGCGCCCGGCCTAGGTGGATTTCATAAGGACCTGTGTTCAGGTTGTGGAAAGACAGGAGGGGGCACGTGAGACCTTGCAGAGGTGGACTCCACAGGACTGATCGATGCTGGAGGAGCGGGGCGGGGCATCCAAAGTGATGCCGGGGTGTGCATGGGAGACTGGAGGAAGACGTGGTTCACCAAAATGGGGGCATCTGGAGGGGAGGAGATGGCACAGGGGTAAGGGTGGGGGGCTTCTAGAAGCTTGAGTCGGTGACCTTTTAATGAGGGAAGTAAGTCTCTAGACTTTTCTGTTGTTTGACACTCAGCGGTGTGTTGGGAACACAACAGAGAAGACAGATGTGGGTAAAGTGAGAGGGAGCCCGGCTGGCACACAGGACCGGGGCACTGAGTGTTGGGAGGTGGGTGGCAGGAGCAGACATGGTAGGTGGTGGCCGGCGCAGCAGAAGGAGGCTTTGTGGCTCTGGCACGGGAGCACCTTCGAGCACCTTCTTCTTGTTCTTTGTTTTCTAGCCCGTGTTCCATGTCATGGGATTCTCCGTCACCGGGAGGGTCTTGAACGGACCCAAAGGAGATGGTGTTCCAGAAGCAGTAGTCACCCTGAATAACCAAATCAAAGGTGGGCTGACACAGCAGCCCCAGGCTGATGGCCAGCGCTCTTTTTGGATCACAGAGAGAAATGGAGAGGAACTGATGACTATATGAGAACATGGCAGCTTTTGGTCTCAAGTATTCTGGTGTACATGTAAGGATACACTGTTGTTTTTGGCTTATCTTCTGTTTGTGTGTTTTTGTTTTACAGTTAAAACAAAAGCTGATGGCTCATTCCGCCTTGAGAACATAACCACAGGGACATACACCATCCATGCTCAGAAAGAGCACCTCTACTTTGAAATGGTCACCATCAAAATTGCACCGAACACGCCTCAGCTGGCTGACATTATTGCAACAGGGTAAGCTTATCGTGTGGATTTGGAAGCGCCAGTAAATATGCTGGCAGCCAGTGTAGAACAAAATGACTTGTGATCTGTGTGTCTTTGCCGAGCTTAAGAACTTAAGAAAGATTAGTACTTTTTTTTTTTTTTTTTTTTGAGAGACAGAGTCTTGCCCTGTTGCCCAGGCTGTAGTGCAGTGGTGCCATCTCGACTCACTGCAACCTCTGCCTCCCAGGTTCAAGTGATTCTCCTGCCTCAGCTTCCCAAGTAGCTGGGACTACAGGCATGCCCCACCACACCCAGCTAATTTTTGTATTTTTTAGTAGAGACGGGGTTTCACTATATGTTGGCCAGGCTAGTCTCAAAACTCCTAACCTCAGGCTGTTTGCCTGCTTTGGCCTCCCAAAGTGCTGGGATTATAGGTGTGAGACACTGCACCCGGCCAAGAAAGATTAGTTCTAAATCTTACAAACTGAAGGTACTGACATGTCGGATGCTTAATGAAAAGTCCCTTGCTTCAAGTTAAAATGGGCTTGTGAAATTAAAAAATCTTTCATGTCTGACTTTCACGATCTTTCACAGGACCCCTCTTTGCTTAATCTTTGAGGGTTTTTGGAAGATGGTATTGTTGGTTGAGAAAGCTTATTGGAAGATGCTTCAGGTCATTGGTGTAGTTCTTCCTGCTTGTCGTTACTCATTATACTATAAGTACAGGCGGGGACATCTTGCGGTTGAATTCATGTGGTTTTACCATCATCTGAAGCAAGATTGTGTAGTGCCAAGAACTTGGGCTTTGGAGTCAGATCCCAGATCCACCCGCATGTAACCTGCAGAACAGCTTTAGACATAACAGGTGCTCACAAAACAGTAGCTTAGAAGGAGAGTGCAGGGTCTGCTTGGGAGAAGCGCGGCATGAGCAAAGTCAGGCAGTCTCACAGCAGCATGAGGTGGCTGCGGGTGTAAAGCTGGGTGCTACTGGAGCAGAATATACTGGCAGGTGAAGGTGATGATGAGGCCAACCCCATAGCACCTCCTCACACCCCACCGGGGCGTAGGGGCTTTCTCCCACTGGGGCCAACGGGCCATGAGTGGTTTTGAGCATTAATATAACAAGCTTTGATCATTGTTTTCAATAGGGCATTCTGAAAACAATGGCATGGAGTAGAGTGGCTTTGAAGGGGACAGGACTTGGGCACGGGAGGTCTGAAAGCAGAGACGACAAGGGCTTGCCTTGTAGGGAAGTCAGGGACAGACTGGTGAGATATTTAGGGTGCCCAGCTTGAGAGGTGTGATGGCTGGGGACAGAAAGAGAAGCCAGTTAGGTGATGAGGGTTCAGATTTGGCCACATTGGTCTGTAGGACCACTAGGTGGAGCTCTTCAATAGGCGCTTGGATGGATGGTAAATCCTGAAGACTCGGCTGCAGGTGGCAGCCAGGACCTCAAATATGTATGTGCAGGTAGAATTAGAACAGTAGGCCCAAAACAGAGTGCCAGGTGGCCCAGGGGGGACCTAGGGAGCATGAGGTCATAGGAGCTAAGAAAGTAAGTTTGGGGTAGGAGGTAGTGCCCAACAGGGAGGTGCAGGGAGCTGAGCCCTGATGAACACAGTCCACTGGCTTGATCACTGAGGAGGCCACAGTGACTCTTTTCTGTAGACAGATGGAGGTCGAGGTCAAGGAGTCCAGTGGTGAATGGAAGACAGGGAAGCAAATTACCCTCAGAAAGTAATTCTTGGATTTAAGTCTTTCCCACCTTCCATAAACACTTTGTGCAATTACTGTAGATGAGGCACTGAAAAATGCTTCGTACCTAATAATTAATCCAACTAGTGTTCCAGAGATGGGGCTTTCACCCTACCAGGGAGACAGACTGAAGACAAATACATCTGTGGCCAGGCTTAATGCCTCACACCTGTAATCCATCCCAGCACTTTGGGAGGCGGAGGCAGGCGGATCGCTTGAGCCCAGGAGTTTGAGACCAACCTGGGCAACTTGGCAAAACACCATCTCTACCAAAAATGCAAAAATTAGCTAGTTTCATAAGCTGGTCTAAAAATAAATAAATAAAGAGATAAAAATTAAAAAATAAAATAACAAGATTTTAAAAAAAGACAAAAAAGACAAATACATTTATGCTGCTAAATTATGGCAAGTGTTGTGCAGGGAAGAGATCAGGGTGCTGCAAGAAGAGCTAATTTCGAGTGGGAGCTCTGCAAGGCTCTCTGGGTTGCAGAGACCTTAGTAAAGACTGAAAGTTAGCTAAAGAAAGATCTTCCCTAGTAGAGAAGCAGCATGCTCAGAGGCCTGCATAGGATAGGAAGGACCTGAAAGGCAGTCTGCACAGCTGGAGGAGGTGGGTGAGGTCAGGGAGCTCTGGGGCCTTGTAGCCTTGCTTTGGGATTGGGCTTTGCTCCCTAATGCAGTAGAAACCCGTTAGGAGTTGTCTGTTGGTTGGCCGGGTATGGTGGCTCACGCCTATGATCTCAGCACTTTGGGAGGCTGAGGTGGGCGGATCATGAGGTCAGGAGTTCAAGCCCAGCCTGGCCAGCATGGTGAAACCCGGTCTGTACTAAAGATACAAAAGGTTGGCGGGGCATGGTGATGCGCGCCTATAATCCCAGCAACTCAGGAGGCTGAGGCAGGAGAATCGCTTGAACCCGAGAGGCAGGGGTTGCAGTGAGCTGAGATAGCACCATTGCACTCCAGCCTGGCCGACAGGGTGAGATTCCGTCTCAAAAAAAAAAAAGAGTTATCAGTTGGCAAGGGAGTGATAGGGATCATGGTACTTTAAAAAGTTTGTTTTTCTTCCTGGCTGCTGTGTGGAGAATGGACTGGAGGAAAGCCATGGTGTGAATGGAGGGGCCAGATATGAGGCAGTGGTGGTTGTCTGGAGGAGATATGGTAGTGGCCGGGCCCAGGCGGCTGGCAGGCGAGGGAGGGAGGAGTAGATGGATTTGGTAGGTCACATGGAGAACACACCCACAGGCCTGAGCTGTTGAGGTTACAGGTTTCTTATTTGAGCCACTGGGTAGATGGAGGAGGCGCTGTTCACAGAGATGGAGGAAATGTATTTATTTTCTCCTTTAAAGTAGAGTATTTGGGTCAAAGAAAGAAAAATAGCATTTGTTGAACATTTTTGGAAAATCTCTTTTTTTTATTGGCCGACGTAGTACATTTGCCTTTTTAGCACACTGATACTTCTTACTATTTCTTTTCCTTTTTATTTTTTTTGAGACAGGGTCTTACTCCATTGCCCGGGCTGGAGTACAGTGGCGCCATCTCGGCTCACTGCAGCCTCCACCTCTCGGGTTCAAGTGATTCTCCTGCCCCAGCCTCCTGAGTAGCTGGGATTACAGGCTAATTTTTATATTTTTTAGTAGAGATGTGGTTTTGCCGTGTTGGCTAGGCTGGTCTCGAACTCCTGACCTCAAGTGACCCACCCGCCTCGGCTTCCCAAAGTGCTGGGATTACAGGCTGAGCCATGGTGCCTAGTCTTCCTTTAAAGTAAAATAAAAAAATTACTCAATTTATTGTAAAAACAAACTCTTTGGCTTCTGTCCAAATGACTGTGAAAATAGATTTCTCTCAATATCCACCAATATTACCTGTTTCTGTCCATATATGTATTTAAACCCTGTTGAACGAATTTATTGATGCAAATCAATTTTTAAGGGCTTCAGTATAACGGAACCTTTTTCTACCACCCTTTTGGTTTATTTTTCCAAACTAAGCCAGTATAGATTTGAGGTTTAGGGAAAATAGGCACTTCTTTTTAATAAGTGCCTATTTTAATATTTGAACCATATGGTTCAATATTTATGGTTCAAATATTTACAACTTAAGGAGGCAAAGAGATTTGATAGGAAATAGACAAGGTGATGTGTCCCCTGACAGGTACACAAATCAAGAGAATATGACAGGTCCTTGGGAATGATTGTGTCAGTGTTCGCTTCCCATCCTTTTATTCTGAAAGTTCACAGTAGGGGAATGTGAGAACCAAAATGCATATGCTAGGTCAGGGATTGGGACACTTTCTCTGTGGAGAGCCAGAGAATAACTATTTTAGGCTGTGTGAGCCATACGGTCTCTAGGACAACAGCTGAGATAGACAATTTGTAAATGAATGGGCAGAGCACAACACAACTACATTTTTGGACACCACAATTTGCATTTCATGTAATTTTTACATGTGAAATATTTCTTTTGATTTTTTTTTTTTTAATTTTAACCACTTAAGAGTGTAAAATTCTTTTTCTCGGCTTGCAGTTCATACACAAACGGGAGGGGGGCCCTGACTTGGTCCTTGGGTCGTAGTTTGCTGACCCATGCTGGAGATAGTGAGCTCATATAGCTGGGCAGTCCCTTCACTCTGAAGAAATGGCTGTGTTTTTCATGATTCCTAGATTTCACATACACAATCTTCCACCATTTCCTTGTGTTTTCCACTGTTTTTTTATTTGAGGCGGAGTGGTGGTTCCAACATTTAATGTACCCCTAATTGTCAGAATCCAACATTCTTGATTATCTTTATGTCAAAAGTAACTAATTTTTATCTAAAATGATTCTTGAAGATTCTTTAAAATGAACAGTTGAAAAGACAACTGTGACCCCCAGCTGGGATGTCCTATTACACTTTAACACACCAGCTGCTTCAGAAATGAAGACCAGCACTCCAAGGATGATGGTCGTTGTAGGGGGGCCTCTCATGTGTTATTCGAGGGATGCCTTGCAACACCTTACTCCTTATTTAGAATCTCAAATCTGAATCATTACCTTAACAGGGCTTTTCAGTTATAAGTTACATTTGTGGCTCCTGCCTCCCAAGGAGTTCAATTTTAGCTTTGCATTTTTTAACTTAATTACCTTTTCTGTTCCAATCTCCCAGTTTGCTTTCATCCATGTATTATATATAATCACAAGCAAGGAAGACGTCTTTGATAATCCTGACTTATTTGATGGCCTGGTAATGCCACAGTTTCTTAGGCAGCTTAGAGCTCTTGCTTTTAAGGGCTAGCCCACATTCTCAGTCCAAGGCCGCTCCGCTGTCAACGATCCAATTACCTGAAACGTTTTTATTATCTGCAGATTTTCTTAAAATTGCCTCTGCAGTGGGGGATTGCCAGATGTCACCCGGAACACACAAACAGCCCCACTACGGGCCCCTGTTCTGTAGAAAGATGCCCAGTCTTGCTTCTGAAGGTTGCTTTTTAAAACCAGAATGAAGGTTGCCTTTTAAAACCAGAATCATCTGGACTGCATTCTGTCTCTTCATTAAGATTAGACTATTCTCAGGAACAAGGGCTGGGAGAGGGCTGCATCTTTTTTGGTCGATAAGAGCCTTTCCTGTTATAATTGAGTCCTCGTGCTGGAATGAATGGTCTTCTCTTTGCAGGTTCAGTGTCTGTGGTCAGATATCAATCATTCGCTTCCCCGACACCATCAAGCAGATGAATAAATACAAAGTTGTCCTGTCATCTCAAGACAAGGACAAGTCTTTGGTCACCGTGGAGACAGATGCTCATGGATCATTTTGTTTTAAAGCAAAACCAGGGACTTACAAAGTGCAGGTGCGTTGCATTGTTTTAAATTTAAAATGTTTTGAGAAAAAGCAGTGATTTTTAGAAGGGTTATTAGGTCAAATGGGGTTAGAGAAGGAGCATTCCAGTTTCCAACTTCTTGTTTCTAAGTGTTTACAATCCTGCACCAGTAGAGGAGAGTCAGATAGGCATCCAGCTAAAAAATAATGCCATCTGCCTCTCTTTTTTCCAGTCTTGATGTTTATTAGTATCAGGCTGCCAGTCACTCCTCTACCTTCAGGCTTCTGGCTGCTGTAGAATGTCGATGAGTCCAAGAGGACACCAAAAATGAACTCTACTAATGGCAGCTCAAAAATGGCCATAGTGCATGGCTTCTGGGACCCCAGGCCAAAATGGAGCTTCCCATTTCCTGCTTTGCCTTGACTTCGAGATGGCTAGGCAGGGACCATGCGACTTATCCATTCAAGCAGGCCGAGAACGGGGAGACGGTCTGGCCTGTGGTCTCATCACCATGGTGAAGGTCCAAGCCACAGCTGGCCCAAGCAAGCAAGAGACAGGACAGAGCAGAGGTCAGCCCACCATGCCTTTCAGTGCAGTGGCCCTGCCCTTGGGGAGAGACTGTTTCCGTGGGCTCTCACCCATCAAATCAGCAGCTGCCCTTCCTCCCTGTGGAAGAGCAAATAACACAAAGGGAGAGGGCTGAGAAGGTTCCCTGTTAGACTCTGCTCTCCTCTAGGGCAAAGTGGGGTCCCTCCCTCTGTGGGGAACAGGGTAGGAGATTGCGTTCTCCCTGCTTCCACAGAACAGCGTGGTGTGTGGGTTGACAGCTGCCTTTATTAGATGGTAGCTGGCTTCTTGCGAAGATGTCCACATTGACAAGTCTTTGGAAGCCCTTTTGGAAGCATGATGGACTTCTCCAAGGAAGGGCAGTGTTGTCTTTACTAGGGATGAAAGAGTTGACCACTGCTGCCTTCACCTGTTCCTCCTCTTAGCCCATGAAAGGCACACAGAACAATAGGAGGAAGAAAATGACTTAATTCCACCAAAGTGTCATCCACATAGTGTTGACAGGTTCAGAGCTTATGCTACAAGTGATCCGAAGCCTGGAAAAGTGACTGGGATGTAGGATGGTTTCTAGTATGTAAGTAAGGCATGTCCGCTTTGTGTGCCCGTGGGGAATTAGGCCAGATAGACTTTTGTTCATACACATGGGTCTGTTGAGGCTAGTTTTTCATCTGGGTGGAACTGTGTTTACTTCACACCAGTTATTCGTGGATTTGTTGTGATTGTAAAATCGGCCTGGAAACGAACCTTTGGCCTTCAAAATCTCTTTAGCCTTGGTCCCAGATGAATGTTCTAGCGCCCTGTAGGTCAGGGGGAAGATCTCCCCGAATGCAGCCTCTAACGTTCCATCCACGTTTCCGCAGGTGATGGTTCCTGAGGCAGAAACCAGAGCACGGCTGACGTTGAAACCCCAGACATTTCCTCTTACTGTGACCGACAGGCCCGTGATGGATGTGGCCTTTGTACAGTTCTTGGCATCAGTTTCTGGGAAAGTCTCCTGTTTGGGTAAGATATCACTGGAAAGTAAGAACACATAGTTTCAAAGAAGTCAGCCGGTAGGAATGGGATTTGGGAAACTTTTCCTTTTGCCTTTGTTGTTTGCTACTGATCACCTGCATGCGAGGGAGGCTTCTTGGAGTCAAGTGGGTGCATGTTAGCTTGAAAGAAGCACCCCGTCTGCCTCCAGCCACTGCCTCTTAGGAGCTCAGCAGTAGCAAGAAGCTATTACATAGGGTTAGGATTCGAACCTGTGCTGAAGCCTTATGAGGGGTCACATGGAGCCCTCCCTTCTTTTCCCTGCAGACACCTGCGGTGATTTGCTGGTGACTCTACAGTCCCTGAGCCGCCAGGGTGAGAAGCGGAGCCTCCAGCTCTCCGGCAAGGTCAACGCCATGACTTTCACCTTTGACAACGTGCTCCCTGGAAAATACAAAAGTAAGAATTGGAATGCAACATCCTGTGGCCCTCACACACTTCTTGTCTTTGTAAACTTTCTAAAACTCAGGTCTCAAATTGTATCACGACCATGTACCTTTCCTTGCTTTAAGTCGTCTTTGCCTCGTGACCTTGACTGCATTATTTAGTGTTGGACAAGCATGGAGGAGTCCAGGCCCTGAGCTGACCGCCACCTTGTCTGCACAGCCCACTGGCTGCTTCTGTTCAGGGAGGGTGCCCCGACGTATGGCATTTTATTTCTAAAGGCCAGAAAAAGGAGTGTGAAATAGTTCCACTGATGTGTTCTACTAACTTAGCAGTACTGGTGCTGAGTACTGGCCATGGCAAGGTACCTGACCTCCCCGAAACTCAGTTTTCCCATCTGTAAACTAGACGTAATAGAACCTTTCTGCAGAATATAAGACTAAAAGAAGTAAAGTTTATAAAGCCCGTTGTGCAGAGAGCCAGCTAAGTAGCTGGTGCCCACAAACGTTACTTCCCTTTTCCTTGCCCTTCTTAAGAAGCCACTTCTTGCCTGTATTTCTGCTTTTTCAGAAATCAGCTTGGGGCTGCTGGCAGTGGATAGCTTATAAAACAGACTGCTTTTTCTGGAATTATATTAATATTTTCTGTTATGGCAGGGCTTGGCAGACTACAAAAACTGCCTTTTTTATAAGCATAGTTTCCTTAGAATACAGCCTTGCCCATTTGTTTATGGATTCTCTATGGCTGCTCATGTGTAACAGTGGCCAAGTCGAGTGGTTGAGGCTGACAAAGCATGTGGCCTGCAAAACCGAAAAGAGTTACAGAAAAAGTTTGTGGATCCCTGAATACCTTACTTGCAGCCTGATCTTACAGGCCCCATTAGATTTCTTTCTTGATGTAATAGACATTGGTTCCAGTTTTTCTTTCTTTTTTTTTTTGAAATTTAGCCTCGCTCTGTCACCCAGGCTGGAGTGTGGTGGCACGACCTTGGCTCACTGCAACCTCTCCGCCTTCTGGGTGCAGGAGATTCTCTTGCCTCAGCTTCCCGAGTAGCTGGGATTACAGGCATGCACCACCATGCCTGGATAACTTTTGTATTTTTAGTAGAGATGGGGTTTTGCTATGTTGGTCAGACTGGTCTTGAACTCCTGGCTTCAAGCCATCCAACTGCCTCGGCCTCCCAGAGTGCTGGGATTATAGGCATGAGCCACCACGCTCGACTCCAGGTTTTCTTTAGCAGTAATTTATTCCAAATACTGCTAGTTATAAATATATGTATGTGTATATTTCTATCTTTATGTCTACATACACACCTGCTTTTTAAAATTAGTTAATTCCTGATCGTTGTTTCTGGTGGCGTGCAGGGAGGTGGTGTGCTCCACGCCCATGTATCCATTTTTGGTGTTTGCTTTTGCAGTAAGCATCATGCATGAGGATTGGTGCTGGAAGAACAAGAGCCTGGAGGTGGAAGTGCTGGAGGATGACGTGTCTGCAGTTGAGTTCAGGCAGACGGGCTACATGCTGAGATGTTCCCTGTCTCACGCCATCACTCTGGTATGTACGGCTTATGGAGTCTCTTATTTGGAAAAACGCTCGCCTTGTGGATGTCAAGAAAGACTGATCCCAGGAATATTGTAAACGTAGGCAAGTCAGATTTCCTTTTCTGCCTCTCCACTCGCCCACCTGTTACGCAACGCATATTCAGGAAGCATTTATACTCTCTCAGTGGAAGGACCCCTGTATTTAGGAGGTTTCCTTGTCCTGGCCCTGCACTAAATCTGACTGGTGATTCGGGGTGGCCTTTGGTACAGTGCAGAGCACACTGGCTTTATATTATTAGGAATAATAGCTTTGGGTGAATTCATTTACTGCTTCTCAGCCTCAGCTTTCACCGAAAATTGAGATCTTAATACCTACTTCTCAGGGTTATGGCAGGGCTTAAGTGAACCCTCTTAGGTATCAAAGTGTCCTTGGTGTACACCGCTCTGTACTGCCAAGTGAGTTTCTCTGATATATATATATATATATATATATATTTTTTTTTTTTTTTTTTTTTTTTTTTTTTTTTTGAGATGGAGTCTTGCTCTGTTGCCCAGGCTGGAGTGCAGTGGCACAATCTCGGCTCACTGAAACCTCCGCCTCCCGGGTTCAAGTGATTCTCCTGCCTCAGCCTCCCGAGTAGCTGGGACTAGAGGTGTGTGCCACCATGCCCAGCTAATTTTTTTTTTTTTTTTGTATTTTTGTTAGAGACAGAGTTCCAGCATGTTGGCAAGACTGGTCTTAAACTCCTGGCCTCAGGGGATCCACCCGCGTTGGCCTCGCAGAGTGCCAGGATTACAGGCGTAAGCCATTGTGCCCCACCTTCTCTGGTGTATTTATTCCAGCACAGGGGAAGAAGCTGTAAACAGGATCTTAGCTTCTTGTTGACTGGTCTCTGTGGCCTGAAAGGCAGTGTGAAATGGGTTTCAGGAGTACCTCTGTAGATCCCTTCGTGAATTTCTATAATGTTTTGATGTCGAGCGGTGGCAGATGTCATCGTCAGGTCTTAGTTTCTCTGTAGAGAAATTAGAAGAATTGGAACTGGTGTTTCATGTGCCAGCTTACTCCCCTAACTGCTTAATTACAAAAACTCGACAGGTCGATTTGTTATAGGAGATCGATTAATATCCGGTTCATAATAAGTGATAGATATTTAGGAAACCTTTCCCTTCCAGCAGTGGAGTGGATTTCCAGCTCTCCTGTAATAAGATCCTTTTTTTTTTTTTTTTTTTTGACACTTCCTTAACCCCTTCTTTATCTCCTCCCACTGTCCCCTCACTCGCCGGGCCCCAGCCACAGTTGTCCTCTGCAGTCCCACACCAAGCTCACTCTCTCCTCGGGGCCTTTGCACATACTCTCCCCTCTGCCTGGAGTGCTGTGTCTTCTCCAGAAACACGTGTCATTGGTTTTTCCTCCTCATTCAGGCACAGCCCTATTGTTGAGGAGAGATGTGCCCTGGGACCAGCAAGCTAAAGACCCCTAGGCGGGGATTGTTCTTCTCTTGCTTTCCTGTTTATTTTCACAGCTTCATTACTGACCAGTTGAGATCACTAATTTATTTGTTGATGCGTTGATTTTGTCTTCCTGTATTAGAACATAAGCCCTGTGAGAGCAGGAGCCATGGTCATGACTCCCAAGGCCCAGCCTTGTGTCTGTCACACAGCAGGTGCTCAATAAATATTAGTTGATTGAATGAAAAATAGCACACTTTTGTTGGAAGTTTTGGGAGGTTTTTAATTTTCCTGTGGCACCCAACTGCTCCAGTGATTAATGGGCAAAACAGATGACTGGTTTGGAAAGAGAAATATTATTAATCATCTTGGTGTCTCCATCTCTCTTAGTAAGTCATTGTATTGGCTTTGCTCCCTTAGGAATTTTATCAGGATGGAAATGGGCGTGAGAATGTGGGGATTTATAACCTCTCCAAAGGAGTCAACCGATTCTGCCTGTCCAAGCCTGGTAAGTTTGGAAGGATTGATGTGCCATGAATTAGAAAAATGGAAAGGCACCAGAGGTTGGTTTTGAAGGCATTTTTTTCTACCTTGGTTCTGTTTGCATCAAGCTTTCAATTTCTGTGTGTTCAACCTGCCCTTGTTTTTCTGTCTGTCTTGGGTTTGAGTTGGGTAGAGACCACTGGGCCCTTTCACCTCCAAAAATATACCATTGGCCAATGACCTCTCTTTATAGTGCTGTTTTAAAATTTGAATCATTTCCCACTTTACTTAAAAGTTTTCAGTGGCTTCTCGCTCTTTCTCATTTTTTTTTTTTCTCTTTTTTTTTTTTTGAGATGGAGTCTTGCTCTGTCACCCAGGCTGGAGTGTAGTGGCTCGATCTTGGCTCACTGCAGCCTCCGCCTCCTGGGTTCAAGCGATTCTCCTGCCTCAGCCTCTCGAGTAGCTGGGATTACAGGTGCCTGCCACCACATCCCGCTAATTTTTGTATTTTTAGTAGGGATGGGTTTTACCACATTGTCCAGGCTGGTCTCAAACTCCTGACCTAAAGTGATCCGCCCGCCTCAGCCTCCCAAAGTGCTGGGATTACAGGTGTGAGCTGCTGCACCCAACCCTCTCTTTTATAATGGCTTTTTTTGGAGGCAGAATTTGCATATAAAACTCACCTATTTAAGATGTACAATAAAATGATTTGTAGTAAATTTATCAAGTTGCACAACCATGGCCAGAATCCAGTTTTAGATTTGTTCATCACCCACAATGTAAGATCCTCTGTGCCCGTTGACAGTTAATCCCTGTTTCTAGCCATGGCCAGCCACTGATCTATTTTCTGTCCCCATGGATTGGCTTTTTTTGGACGTTTATCATACGATGCTGGTATTTTGTTTGGCTTCTTTTATTTAACATGTTTTTGAAGTTTATCTGTGTCATGGCACATATCAGTAGTTTGTTCTGTTACATTGCTGTGTAGTATTCTGGTGTGTGGTTATATCATATTTTGTGTATCCATTTATCAGTTGGTGGATATTTGAGTGGTTTCCAGTTTGACGCTGTTATGACTAATGTTACGGACATTCTTGTACAAGTCTTTGTGTCCGTATGTTTTCATTTTTCTTGTTTCGATACCTAGGAATGGAATTGCTGCATTGTGTGATAAATTTATGTTTAACCTTTTAAGAAACTGTCAAATTGTTTTCCACAGAGGCTGTGTCATTTGATATTCCCACCAGCAATGCACGAGGGTTCCTGTTTCTTCACCTCCTTTGCCAACATTTGTTACTGTCTGTTTTATTATAGTCATCTTGGTAGATGTGAAGTCGTGTCTCATTGTGGTTTTGTTTTGCATTTTCCTAATGAATAATTCAGTGGCTCCTCCGTTTGGTTCCCAAGATAAAATACAAACTCCTTAACCTGATCTTAGCTCCTGTGTAACCCAGCCCTGTCTGCCACTGTCTCTACTCCAGCCACTCTGTCCTTCTGGGTGTCAGTTCAGCTGCCTTTGGCTACATGTAACAAAATCCATACAGCAGTGCCATCGGCAAGTGGTAGTTTATTTGGCTCAATAAAGAAGTGTGGCAGTGCGTGGCTGCCAGCATGGGTTCAGCAGCTGGTAGATGTTAGGGGTGGTGTCTTTGTGATTCTTTAGGCCTTTCCCTTCTATTTTTTGCCTTCTATTTTCAAGACGGCTGTGGTTAGAAAACTTATGTTTAAAGGAGGAAGTCAAGGAGAGGGTGGGCAAACATTTCCTTGTGCCCCCTCCTCCAGTAAGCTACTTGTCTGTATTATTGGGCAGAACCGTGCCACATGGTTACTTCTAGCTGCAAGGGAGGCTGGGACAGTTGGATGTGCTACCCGAGGCTGAGCATGTTGCCACCCTCAACATAACCAGGGTTTGTTCTCAAGGCAGGAAGGATGCCTGTTGAGGAAACAATGAGCCAGCCTGTGAGGCAGATGCTGTTCTCTGTGGACATGTCCTCCTGCCCCTCCTAGCTGGGGCCTTCTTACCCATCAGTTCAGTATTGCTTCCCTGGGGAAGGATGGCCTCCAGGGCCACTTAGGCCTGCCTCCTACACTCTTGCTCTCAGCACTCACTTCTATCCCCTTCTTACATGTGCCACAATTGATGTGTTTGTGGCTGTCAGATGCTCCCCCTCTCTGTGGATGGTAAACTCCATGAAGGCAGGGACCACTGCTCTGTCATTCCCCACTGTGTACCAGTACCTAGCATAATACCTGGCCAGGAAGAGGTGCTCTGTCGATATTTGTTGAATGAAAGACCAAACAAACAGAGAAACCTGATTTTTTTTTTTTTTTTGATGGTAACTACTCTGGGGCTTGTTGAGTGCAATGAAAACAGCAGGGTGGTTTTAGCTAATTTCAGGTTTTTGTAGGAAGTGTGGCCAAAATATTGGTTAATGATGATTTGGGGGAAATACATTGTTATTCCTTGTATCTTCCTGAAATTGACTGTGTTCCTCTGGCAAGTGATGAAATGTACCCCTACTCGGAGTGTCCTCCCACACAGACTCACACTTTTCTGGGGCTTCCCTTACTCCTTACCTCCTTTTTAGGAATATTTATAGGAAGAAATTGAGGCTGTGGTTATCTCTTGGATCCTTAATAGAATCTTTTAAGTAGAAAATTATCCTCAGTCCAATTTGCAGTAGAAACGTACTTTCTGTTCCTTCTCGTGCATGGGTCCGTTCACTTGGTCTGTGCAGATTTAACTACTGTGAGTTGTTACCTTATGGAAAATGAAAGTCATGCGCCTGTGATCGGGCCATTGCATGGATCGGGTCATTGGTAAGACGCCTTCATAGGCAGTGAAAACGATGCCTGCCCAGTATTTCTGATCCCATTATTGCAGATCTGCGATACGTTTGAGTTTTCACGTGCAAAGAGCTGCCGCTCGATTTCAGATGTCGGAATTGCTCAGTGTAATAGATGCCATTCTCTGAAAATTACTTTTGATTTCCTGTCTGTAGGTGTGTACAAAGTGACCCCTCGCTCCTGCCACCGGTTTGAGCAAGCGTTCTACACCTATGACACGTAAGCCTGGGAATTGAATGCTTTGTGGTGTTTGTATACATTCCGTGAAGGATTCTTCATTTACTTCAGAGAACAAAAGGAGTTTTTCTGTTTTGTTTCTGAAAGAGGCAAGGTTAGGCCTTCAACAGCATTTCTAGATAAGGATTTTAAGACACTTGGATTAGTTACTGAGGAACCGGAGACAGGATCCCTTTCCCAAGAATTCTGTAACCCCAGGATAGAGGGCTGTGTTTTTGAAGTGCCTTAAATAGAAGCTTTGTCAAATCTCCCAGCCCTCACCGATGGGCATCTGTCAAGTTCAAGTCTGCCATTTTTGTATTTTTACAGACGTGTGTGGGTTTCACTGGGAATTGGAAGCATAAAGTTGTGGAGTGGAGAATTAGTTTACTCTTTAGAATACTTCTCTGGATCTCCAGAGTTATTTTACCCCAGACTAAGAGCAATTTTCTGTAGTATATTTAGGGTGAAGAAGGATGCCCAAAAAGGGTATTGCTGATGATCTTCTGAGTATGAGTAGGTTCTAGTGTTTCCTCTCCTTTGATTTGTAGGTCTTCACCTAGTATCTTGACATTGACAGCCATTCGCCACCATGTCCTTGGAACTATCACCACCGACAAAATGGTGGATGTCACTGTGACTATCAAGTAAGATGAGCGTTCTGCAGTGGGCCGAGAGTGGCGGGAGAGGGTGTGGATGAGGCCTGGGGAGTCTCTAATAGGCTCTCTGGAAATTCGTTTTGATTTCTTATCTCTAGATGTATATACAAATGGCCTTCCCTCTCTTATAGGACATTGCCGTCAGTTCCCAGCAGCCTTGATCCTTTCCTTTTCTGATTCAGAAATTACCCGTAGGTGAGGAAGAGCGTTGTGACAGCTTGTTTCAGTGTCTTCAATTTCTGTTTGAACTCTTTGTACTTCTCATCTTTGCTAAGGAAAAAAAAATCTCTGGGGTTTGTGCATTGTATTTCAAGTGTTTTAGCAAATTCAAATTGCCTATTTTTCTTTAGACTTTTGCTTGAAGGCTTGGGAAATAGAGATGGCACCTGGTATAAGAGAAGGGTCGTGAGAGAGGAAGTATTTGAAAGGCAAGTCCCTCACCGAAGGTCACGTTCATGTGAATGTCACCTTTCAGGGAATTTTTGCAGTGTGGTGAGGTACCTGTGATGCCCCAATTTTCTTGAGAAATGAAAGAGTTTTGGCAACATGACCGTCTTTGTCAACTAGAATGGGAATCGCAGTCCCTGTCTCCCTCCTGCCCCTGGTTGAAGTCACCTTTCCAGCTATGTTTCCATCTTTCTGTCCACCGTCTGTTTATCCATCCGTCATCCCTGCAGAGTACATGATGACTGAATAACTGAGAGTCTTCAGTGTTTAGGCACTGGGCTTATGAGGCCACAGCCCCTACACTTATGGGATTGACAGTCTCATGGGGGGAACAGTGGTCAGATACTCACATGCAGAACCGTAAAATGACAACTGTTCTGAGTGCTTTGAGCTTGACCTTGGGGGCATGCAGGACAGGTAGGCTGCGGGGGGCCAGGCCATGTTAGGGTCCATAGTCTTTGTCCCATGATGCAATTGATGTGTTTTACATAGAGGAATGACATTTTTCTTCCTGAAAGGTCCCCCATTGGCCGAGTGGAGAACAGACAGAAGAGGCCTGAGAGTGGGAGGTGGTGGAGGCAGGGGGAGGCAATGGGGGCCCCAGACTAGTGGCTGCGGAGATGGAGAGCGACGGACTGGTCGGAGAGTCGGTGAGGGACTGAGTTGATGAGACATGGCACTAAAGTGACCACTGGGTTAGGGCGGGAGAAATGTCAGGGCTGGCCCTGGTTTCTGGTGATGGGGAGCCAGGTTTTTAGCTGGGGGTGGATTTGCTGAAGGTCTGTTGCTGTCTTTTACTATCATTTACTGTCTCCCTGCTTGGAAAGTATGAATTACTGATAGGACTAGCAATCTACCTTCTTACCAGTAGTAACTGCATATTACCTCCTTTCAGCTTGATTACATGCACTTCCTTTTCCAAAAATGCTCCTTAATCCCTCCCTGCCATCCTTGCTATTCTCATTTGACAGATGAGGAAATTAAGACTCCACGATGTGCCTTAGGTTGCCCATAGCTGTACATCTTATAAGTGCGAGCTCCCCAGATAATTGCATTCATCCACAAGAGCAGAGTTAACCGCAGCATCATAGCCATCCAGGGAGGGTAATGCCCCATTAAAAATAACAAAGCGTAGAGACCCAGCCTGAACTGAAGATGTGTTTGTGGTTGGGGTTCAGGGTTCTTTGATTTCCAGATCTACCACCCAGATATTTGACAAGTTACATCTACCTCTGGTGCTCATTTCCACATCTCTAAAACAGAAATAATGATAGTGCCTTTTTGTTGCTGAGAGGATTTTGTGGCGTCATGCAGATGAAGTGGCTCTCAGGAGCCTGACTTAGTAAATGTTGGCTGCGTGTTGGGCATTATTAGCTAAGATGTACAAACAGCAGAGGTTTGGTTTGTATGAGTAGATCATATTCCTGCCTGTTGTCACTGAGGGAGAGCAGAGTCCTAAGGGGAGGGGACACAGGTCAGGAGAATTCTAGGGGGTGGGGGATGTTTCTGTCTGATTTCTCAACAATGGGTAAATCTGGGAATCTCATGAGAGCTTCAGTGGGTAAATCTTGGAATCTCATGAGCAAAATGTGGACGTGAAGAAGGAAGCAAAGCTGCTTGGAGGATTGGTGAAGGAGGAGGGAAAGGGAAAAAAAAGGAAAAAAACATTTAGGGGGTGCTAAGTGCCACGCATTTTCCATTTTTGCATCAGTGAATTGTAAAATCACACTGCAAGGCTGGGGATATTATCCCCATTTTACAGATGAGAGAGAGGAGGCTGGGCAAGTTAATGAACTGGTTCAAAGTATCACAGCTAGAGAGTTGGAGCCAAAGTGAGATCGCACAGCTACGCAGACTCTAAAGCCCTTGTCTGTATATTGAATCAAATTTCCCCTTTTGCTGGCTTAGGTAAACTGAGGCAGGAAGTGATGAGAAAGGGTTAAGAGACGTCGGCTGCTCCTTAAACATCTCCCTTCCCAGTGTCATTTGCCATCCATAAACTCTTTCAAAATGTGATAACGGTTTTGATTTTCCTGTCATCTCGATTTGATATGAGAAATTTGGGATTTCCAAATTGACGGAAAACTCGATTTTAAAGATGCTGGAAGGCAAACATCTGTGAAAAATCACAGGAACAATGTCAACATCTGTCCCTGTGAAAGGAAATTGCTGAGGTTCTCAATTTACAGCCAATCAATCAATCTTGGAGGCCAGGGTGCTTGCAAATTGAAATGCATGTTGAAGCTATAGGGATGGCTAATTAATTTAGTTTGTATGCCTATAAGATTTTTCATTGTTTCCAGTTAAAAAAAATTCTCTTTTGAATAGGAAACGTGTGCATATGGTAAAAAAAAAAAAAAAAAAAAAAAAAAAAAATTAAACAGTACCAGAAAAAGTATACAGTGAAAATTAAGTTTGTTTTCCATCCCAACCACCAGTTCTTCTTCTCCAAGGTCACAAGTGTTGCTGGCTTCTCTTGAAACTTTCCAGAGATACAATCTTTATATAGAAAAACATATGTATATATGTCTCCTCCCAGTTTTATAAATGATAGCCCATTGTACGTATTACACTGCATCTTGACTTCATTCAACAATATATCTTTGAGGTTTTTGCATAGCAGTCCATATAGACATTCCTTATTCTTTTATCAGCTGAGTAGTATTCCAGTATACGGATGTGTATAAATTAATCAGTTCCCTCATGGTGGACATTCAGGATATTTTCTGTCATTCTCCACAATTTATGCTTGTATGTCCATCTTGGTGTGTGTTCATCAGTAGGATACAAATCTAGAGGTGAGCCTCCTGGGCAGATAGGGTGTGCATTTAAAGTATGATGCCTTCATGTAAAAGGAAGGTTTTCTTTTCTTTTTTCTTATTTTATTAAGAGACAGGGGTCTCACTATGTTGCCCAGGCTGGTCTTGAACTCCTGGGCTCTAGCAATCCTCCTGCCTCAGCCTTCCAAAATGCTGGGATTACAGACATGGGCCACCGTGCCTGGCCAGGTTTTCTTTGTTATCTTAGAGGGAGAATTACCCCCCTCAAGGAGATCAGATTGGTGAAGGTGGGATGCTGTGTCTGAGAGCTTAATGGACTGTTCACAGATATTGTGGCTGCCCTTCTCTAATGTACCTGCTTCTTCAGGCCCAAAAGGTGGAAATGATGTTTGTTTCTTACTTCTTTGGGGCTTTGACCGTGCCATTGAGATTTTGTGCTCAGGGATAAACTACCATGTATTTACAATTACCTCAACCTGTGAGGTTTGATGCCTCTTTCTTTCTTTCTTTCTTTCTATCTTTCTTTCTCTCTTTCTTTCTTCTTTCTTTCTTCCTTCTTCTTTCTTTTCTTTCTTTCCTCTTTCTCTCTCTCTTTCCCTCCCTTCCTTCCTTCCTTCCTTCCTTCCTTCCTTCCTTCCTTCATCCCTCCCTTCCTTTCTTGCTTTTTTTTTTCTTGCTTTGTTACCCAGGCTGGAGTGCAGTGGCATGATCATAGCTCACTGCAGCCTTGAACTTCTGGGCTCAAGCAATCTTCCTGCCTTGGCCACCCTGGGATTACAGGTGTGAACCGTGGTGCCCAGCCTTGGCCACTTTCTTTATTCTAAACTTCTTTGTTCCATACTTTGCTTCTTTTCCCTGGATCCATCCCCACCAGCCTCCCTTGTCACTCCAGTGATAGGACACTCAGTCTTGCCAAGTCAATGTAAACCCAGACCCTTCTCATTTAAAACCTAGTCTCTTTGGTAAACAGTCAATTCAGGATTCTCACATCAATCTGAGTTTTAAATCTTAATTAGTTGAAAGATTTTCATATCTTTGTCTTTCCACTTTGGTCACTGGCTTCGCTGTGGATGCTGCACCACTCAGACCTCTGTGCAGGACCACCGAGGCCCTCTGTCCCCCCAGCTGCTGGGAGACCTGGCTGCTAACAGCTCATAGCAAAGTCCTGCCTCTGGCAAGAAGGCACCTGTAGGAAGCCACCTAGTGCTGGGAAATCCTCCTCCCCTCCTAGGCATCCCATAATCCTGGAGGGTTACAAAGGCTCTGTCCCTTGCCCCTCCATATGGGAGTGTATTAGTCAGCGTTCTCTAGAGGGACAGAACTAATAGGATAGATGTATATAAAAAGCAGAGTTTATTAAGGAGTATTGACTCACACGATCACCAGGTGAGGTCTCACAATAGGCCATCTGCAAGCTGAGGAGCAAGGAAGCCAGTCCAAATCCCAAAGCCTCAAAAATAGGGACGCTAACAGTGCAGCCTTCAGTCTGTGGTCAAAGGTCCAAGAGTCCCAAAGCTGAAGAACTCAGAGTCTGACGTTCGAGGGCAGGGAGCATCCAGCACGAGAGAAAGATGAAGGCTGGAAGACTCAGCCAGTCAAGCTCTTCCATGCTGCTCTGCCTGCTTATATTCTAGCTATGCTGGCAGCTGATTAGATGGTGCCCACCCAGATTGAGGGTGGGTCTGCTTTTCCTAGTCCGCTGACTCAAATATTAATGTTTTTTGGCAACAGCCTCACAGACACATCCAGAAACAATACTTTGTATCCTTCAATCCAATTAAGTTGACACTCAGTATTAACCGTCACAGGGGGTGTCTCAGGGGTCCTGGTGACTGTTCCACAGTGCCACTCCCCTCTCTGCCCAATGCTGCTTCCTTGCTTTCCAGCAGGTGCCCCTCCCAGTAAACCTCCTGCACCCAGATCTCCATCCCGCAGGTTGTCTCTCTAGAAACCTGACCTATGACAGGCTTATAAACACCACAACAGGGCATGGGTATGGGCCAGGAGAGCTACTCCTCTCATCTGCTGAGGGTCCTACCCCAGGACCCCTGGGGAGGGATGAGGTCCCTGTTATTCATCTGGGTGATCATCTAACTCCTGATGAGCCCAGGAGTTAGAGACCGGCCTGGGCAACAAAGTGAGACCCCATCTCTAAAAAAAAAAAAAAATTAGCCAGATGTGGTGCATGCCCCCAGCTACTTCGGAGGCTGAGATGGGAGGATAGCATTAGCCCGGGAGGTCGAGGCTGCAGTGAGCTATGATTGCACCACTGCTCTTCATCCTGGGTGGCAGACTGAGACCCTGTCTCAAAAAAGTTGTCATGGTACTATGACATTTTTTTAGGTCCTATGCAGGGGTGCAGGTGGAGGTGGTTTCTGGTTCTACCTGACTGTCTTCATTCAGCCTGGTCCATTTGTTGACTCTGCTACCCAGAAGTGAAAGAATATGGCATCTTTCTCATCTCTATATGGTCCCCATGCAGTAAGGAGTTGACTCAGCCGGTCTGGGGAGTTCAAATCCTGCACATTCCAAAGAAAGCTCTGGCCCTTGACTGGCTCCTGGGAGATAACCTCCAAGTCTTTGGAATATTCTGCCTGATAAGAGTGTCTTTGTTTACCTATGGCCTCAGGCTGAGCTAGCTAGTCCATGCTAACAATGCAATTTATGGCGAGTGCCTGTTTTTGTATGTGTCAGTTTGACCTCTAGAGGGGCTGGAGACTGAGTAACAAAAGTCACCCATGCAGGTGCTCCATGCCTGGGTGATGAAATGCTGATAAAACCCCTGGACACTAAGGCTTGGGGGAGCTGCTGTGACTGGCAGTACTTTGTATAGATTGCTAATTGTCTCTTATAGCTTGGCTGTGTCCCCACCCAAATCTCATCTTGAATTGTAGCCCCCACAATTCCTACGTGTTGTGAGAGGGACCTGGTGGGAAGTAATTGAATCACAGGAGTGGTTTTCCCCATACTGTTTTCATGGCAGTGAATAAGTCTCACAAGATCTGATGGTTTTATAAGGAGAAACCCTTTCACTTGGCTCTCATTCTCTCTTTGCCAGCCGCCATGTAAGACATCCCTTTGCTCTCCCTTGCTCTTCTGCCATGATTGTGAGGCCTCCCTAGTCACGTGGAACTGCGAGTCCATTAAACCTCTTTTTTTTTTTCATAAATTACCCAGTCTCAGGTGTGTCTTTATCAGCAGCATGAAAACAGACTAATACAGAGCATTAGGAGCTATCCTTCTAACTCCATTGGGAGAAAATTACTGGAAACTTACCCTTGGTCTCTCTTGGAGAGACCTATGCATCTTGTACCTTGGTTGATTTTAATCTGTATCCTTTTAGTGCAATAAACAATGTTCATGAGGACAATGGCTTTCCTGATTCTGTGGGTCCTTCTGGCAAATCAATGGGCCTGAGGGCGGTCTTGGAGATCCCTGACAAAAGTCACTGTAGCCAGGGACCATCTTCTGTTGAGCTTATTTCAGAGGAAGATGTCATAGGTAACGGGCGTTGGGGGCACCCTGGTTCCATTTGTTGACTCTGCTACCCAGAAGTGAAAGAATGTCGCATCTTTCTCATCTCTGTATGGTCCCCTGCAGTAAAGAGTTGACTCAGCAGGTCTGGGGAGTTCAAATCCTGCACATTCCTAAGAAAGGTCTGGCCCTTCACTGGCTCCTGGAAGATAACCACTAAGTCTTTGCAACATTGTGCCTGATAAGGGTGTCTTTATTTGCCTTTGTTCTAGTTCTTGTTCTGGGTGCTGGTGATAGAACTGTGAACCAAAGGTCATTGCCTTCAAGGAGTTTATATTCAAGTGGAGAAGATGGACAACCCTCCCCTCACAAACAAACAGACTCTGAAACCTGATAAATAAATATTAGCATTCAGTGAAGTGTTAATGAGTTTCTGTGAGCACATACAATCCTTACCAGAGTTTATCTCATCCTGCCTGAGCTAGCCCCTGCCTCCCTCCCCAGCCCATATATTTTGCCACACCCTTTTCATTCCTCCCAACATTCCAATTCCTTCAACACATGGAACTCCTTCTCACCCCAGGGCCTTTGCACACGTTACTATCTCTGTATAAATGCATTCCTCTCACTTGACACCTGGATAACTCCTCATTGTCCTAGTCTTAGCTTAAATGTCATCATCTGGCCAGGCATGATGGCTGACACCTGTAATCCCAGCACTTTGGGAGGCTGAGGTGGGAGGTTCGCTTGAGCCCAGGAGTTAGAGACCAGCCTGGGCAATGAAGTGAGACCCCATCTCTACCAAAAGAAAAAAAAAATCAAAAAATTAGCTGCATGTGGTGCTGCATGCCTGTAGTCCCAGCTACTTAGGATGTTGAGGTGGGAGAATCATGTGAGCCTGGAAGGTCGAGGCTGCAGTGAACTGTAATTGCACCATTGCACCTCATCCTGGGTGACAGAGTGAGACTGTCTCAAAAAAAAAAAAAAAAAATTCATGACTTTGGGGAAGCCCAGTTGGATACTCTCCTCTTTCCCCAGACCAGCTGGATCTACCATCATAGGCTGTTATAGCATGCATCCAATTCTCTCTTTCTCTCGCTTTTTTTTTTTTTTTTTTTTTTTGGTAGAGATGCAGTCTCACTATATTGCCAGGGCTGGTCTTGAATTCCTGGGCTCAAGCAATCCTCCCACCTCGGCCTCCTAAAGTGCTGGGATTACAGTTGTGAGCCACCATGCCCGGCCTGTTACCTTTCATTTTTATTTCAGTCATCATTCTGAGTGGCTGAGCATATGGATGTGTTGATTGTTGAAATAAATCATTTAGGCAAATTGTTACGGGCCCCATCTAAATTCAGAATCCAGCCCTGGATCTGGTCTGTAATTCTTCCCAGCCACACTCTTCCCTGTTGGAGTCCGAGTTCTCCACTCTAGACCTGCAGCGGGAAGCTTTCCAGGGACCAGCCAGTTCCACCGCCTCCAGAGCCACCCCTCACCTGCTGACCTCTTCCTTTGTTAGCTGCCCCTCTCGCTGCCTGCTGCCCTTCCCCGGGCCAGCTGATACGAGAGCTGGCGATAACTTGAAATGCTCCCCTCAGAAGATAAATGAGAGGGGAGTCTCAGCAGGCATTGAGCTCTGTACCTAACGACTGGCAGTTGGGGCTTCTAATTTTAGGCCTGGGGAGGAAGCTGATTTCTGTGATGAAGGTGGCCACACGCTTTATCAAGGGCCAATTTAGCAAAAATCTAAAATGTATATGAAGCCGTGGTAAGTCTGGATTTTCTTGGTATTTATGCTGGGAGGTTACTTATGAGCGTTTGCTGTGTGACCACATTGCGGTATTAATCATAGGTGGCATTATAATTCTCTAAAATAACAGCCATAAGGCATCAGGGCAATTGAGGCTTGTATTAAGGGAATGGTCCTTTTTTTTCTTGCTGAAGTTAGGCAGCATGAGGCTGGTGTGTTTTTCCTTAAGGCACCAAGGCATCTGAGGGTTTGCACTGGGAATCCCTGGGCTCTCTGAGCCCTCTGGGTCCCTAGGGTCTTCTACTTGCCAACACAGCCTTGGGTTCTCTGCTTCTCTGATGGATATACCAGGCGCTCTGCATAATTTTTCTTCTTGCTTCCGGGGGTAACTCTAGCCCCATCCCTTGAAGGTGAATTTTATGTTATATATATATTTTTTTGCTTAGGCAAGTTTGATTTGGGTTATATTTTCATCATAAAGAATCATGACTATTGCAAATCATTATATAGAAAAGTGATTTTATTCTTGAGCCTGAGATATTCACGGTGAAAATGACAACACATTATTTCTGAGACACCTGCTGGGGGCATCCACCACTTTCCCCCAACCCATTCTCTCTATTCACCTCCAACCAATTTTATCCAAAAGCCAGCTCAGCTGACTGTACAACCACAAGGGATTTGGAGTTAGATGGATATGGCATTTATCAGCTGAATGATCTTGGGCATAATACTCAAACCTTCTGTGCCTCTGTTTTCTCATCTTTAAACGAGGATAGCACAGGGTTGGTGTGAGGAATAAATGAGTTATTATTGTCATAGTAATATACTAATACATAGTTAAATATAATTCTATCTGTCAGATGTAGACGGGGTGGAGAATGCCTTGGAAGTCATTTCTTCCTACAGAATAAGTGATACGGTTTTGCTGTGTCCCCACCCAAATCTCATCTTGAATTCTAGCTCCCATAATTCCCATGTGTCATGGGAGGGACCTAGTGGGAGATAATTGAATCATGGGGGCAGTTCCCCCATACTGTTCTTATGGTAGTAAATAAGTCTGATAAGAGCTGATGGTTTTATAAGGGGTTTCCCCTTCTGCTTGGCTCTCATTCTCTCTTGCCTGCTGCCATGTAAGATGTGGCTTTTGTCTTCCGCTATGATTGTAAGGCTTCCCCAGCCATGTGGAACTGTGAATCCATTAAACCTATTTTTCCTTATAAATTACTCAGTCTGGGGTATGGGGGTATGTCTTTATCAGCGTGTGAAAATGGTACAATAAGGAAGTACCTTAAGGTTAGACAATAAGTACAATAAGGAAGGAAGACCGCAATCCAGTCTTGTCTCCCAGAGCCTTGGCACAGAAAGATGGTAACCAACGCTTTGTCTTGGACAATCCCTCCTACCTGCTGGGGAGACAATGGAGCAAATCCAGCAGAAGATGGAGGGGAAGTGCTGGTTGAGTTGCTTGGCACCCCTTGCCTTTTTTCACCCTCTTCCTCAGCTCCCTGATCACCATATTCTCCCTGTGTCTTTTGGCTCCTGAGATCAGTTGTTGATGAAATGCTGGGCTGGGCTCACTCCCAGAGTGGGAGGAAATGGATGTGGGAACCCTCTTGGGGAGATGGGCAGTTACTGGGGCCCAGAGTACCAGTGAGGGCTTTATCCTGCAGTCAGAGTTCAACACCAGCCCTTCCCAGAATCAATCACACCCTCCTTTCCACTATTTCACTGTCTGCCATGAACTAACAGACAGTGGTTGTGTTGCCCTCAGATTCATAGGCTGAAGTCTAACCCCCAATGTGATGGTATCAGGAGGTGAGGCCTTTGGAAAGTAATGAGGTCATGAGGGTGGAGCCCTCATGAATAGGATTAGTGCCCTTGTAAGAAGAGATATGAGAGAGATGATACCTGTCTCTCCACCACATGAGGACACAGTGAGAAGGCAGCCATCTGCAAGCCAGGAGAGAGTCCTCACCAGACCCTGACCATGCCAGCACCCTGATCTCAGACTTCCCAGCCCCCAGAACTGTGAGAAACAAATTGCTGTTGTTTAAGCTTCACAGTCTATTATAATTTGTTATAGCAGCTCACCCTAACTAAGACACTACCCTGACACTCATTTCAGAAATGACAAGGTTTGGGCTGGGTGTGGTGGCTCACTCCTGTAATCCCAGCACTTTGGGAGGCCAAGGTGGGTGGATCACCTGAGGCCAGGAGTTCAAGACCAGCCTGGCCAACATGGTGAAACCCTGTCTTTACTAAAAATATAAAAATTAGCAAGGTGTGGTGGTGCACACCTGTAATCCCAGTACTCTGGAGGTTGAGGCAGGAGAATCACTTGAACCTTGGAGACGGAAGTTGCAGTGAGCCGAGATCATACCACTTGTGCTCCAGCCTGGGTGACAGAGTGAGACTCTGTCTCAAAAAAAAAAAAAAAAAAAAAGATGAGATTTGACTTCACAAACTAAAACTTTTGTTCAGAGAGAAGAGGAAAATGGAGGGTGGGGGATACCACCCATGCTCCCAAAGATATGAGACAATTGATCTAAGTGCCACAAAACAGAATTTTTCTGACTCCATTCTGTTTCTCCTGTGATAATTCAGCTGCTTTCAAATTCCTCTCAGATGGTCCTGAGAATCCAGTGGGAGTTTTCTTTGTGCTCCAGAACATAGTTTCCTCTTGCATTCATTCCCTACCAGAAATAATGTCTCGTTCACCAGCTATTTTCTCAGCCAATAATTTTTGTCCACCCCCATTCCTCCTTCAGAAACTTGCCCTTCCCAGAGCCCTAGGAGATCCAGAACCCCATAGGATTATTTTGGCTCTGGCCATGGCTGTGTACCAAGGGGTTGGATATGGGATTACAGCCAGGCCATGTGGACTCTCTCCCAGAAATTTGGAGTTGAAAATCTCTGAGCTTACCTCTGGAAGGTGCTTGAAACTAGAGGGGGATAGAAAGTTGGTGACAATATAGTCATGTTTGGCCTGTGGACAATTGCAGTAGAAAAAACTGATATGCAGGGTGATATGGTTTGGCTGTGTCTCCACCTAAATCTCAAATTGTAGCTCCCATAATTTCCACATGTCATCGGAGGGACACGGTGGGAGGTAATTGAATCATGGGGCGGGTTTTTCCCATGCTGTTCTCGTGATAGTGAATAAGTCTCACGAGATCTGATGGCTTTAAAAAGGGGAGTTCCCCTGCACACACTCTCTTGCCTGCCACCATGTAAGACGTGACTTTGCTCCTCATTTGTCTTCTGCCATAATTGTGAGATCTCCAAAGCCATGTGGAACTGGGAGTCCGTGACAACTCTTTTTCTTTATAAATTACTCAGTCTTGGGTATGTCTTTATTAGCATTGTGAAAACAGACTAATACATGGGGGGGCAGAGAGAGGGAGAGGGGGAGCGAGAAGATGGGGGAGAGAGAGTGAGAGAGAGAGAGAGAGAGAGAGAGAAAGAAGAAATTGAGAACACAATACAGACTTAGGAAGGACAGACCGGGAGCTCCCAGAAAGACAGAGACAGGCTGTGTTGACTCCTGCTATCTTTCTATCCCAAAACCCTGCTGTGCTTTCTGACTTTGGTTTTGTGGGATGCTTTATTTAATAGGTTGAACTGTGTTCTCCGAAGAGATATGTTGAAAGCCCTAACACCTCAGTACCCCAGAATGTGACCTCTGTTGGAAACAGGGTCATTGCAGATGTAATTACGAAGATGTGATACTGGAGTAGGGTGGGCCCTTAATCTAATACGAGATTGTCCTTAGAAGAAGTAGGAAATTTGGACACAGACCCACAGGGAAGACCCCCTTGTGACAATGGGGATAGCGATTGAAGTTCCATTTTAATGTACGTGCTGCCGAAGCAAGCACAAGGTAGAGATTGAAGTGAAGCTGCTACAAGCCCGGGAATGCCTATGGTTACCAGAAGCCAGGAAAGGATGGGATCTTCCCCAGAGGCTCGGGGTACAGCTCTGTGAACCCCTTGATTTTGGACTTCTTCCCTCAAGAATTGTGAGAGAATAAATTTCTCTTGTTTCAAGCCACCTCGTTTGTGCTGTTTTGTTAATCATCTTTAGGAAATCAATATGCCCCTTATCCTTCTTGAATGAGCTCTGTACCTTATAATGAGATTATTGCAGTCTAAAAATCTAGAACTAGTTGCAGGAACATCACAGACAAGGGAAAGTTTGAACCACACCATGGATGAGTGACAAGATTGGAAAAGAAGGGCACTTCACCTCTGTGGTATTCTTTGCAAAAACTCATGACCTGAGTCTAATCATGAAAAAAGAAAAAAATCAGACAAACTTAAATGGAGGCTAATATGGTTTGGCTCTGTGTTCCAAATCTCATCTTGTGGCTCCCATAATTCCCACGTGTTGTGGGAGGGACCTGGTGGGAGATGATTGATTCATGGGGACAGGTTTTTCCCGTGCTGTTCTCGTGATAGTGAATTAGTCTCATGAGATCTGATGGTTTTTAAAAATGGGAATTTCCCTGCACAAGCTCTTTTTGCCTGCTGCCATCCACATCAGATGTGACTTGCTCCTCCTTGCCTTCCACCATGATTGTGAGGCCTCCCCAGCCACGTGGAACTGTAAGTCCAATAAACCTCTTTCTTTTGTAAATTGCCCAGTCTCAGGTATGTCTTTATCAGCAGCATGAAAATGGACTAATACAGAGACATATCCTGCAAAATCTCTCCTCAGTACTCCTGAAAACTGCCAAGCTTTGTAGAGTTAGAGTTAGAATACCTTTTGTTGTTGAAGATGTGAATGAAGTATGCATGTGAATTGACTGCTGAATTCACTTTTGTGCCATTTTTGTAAATACGATAGTTTTGTACAACCTTAGAAAAATAAGGAAAGGCTGAAGAAGCTACACATTTGGTTTGTGTGGTTTCTAATGTAGTTTTATTTTACATTAAAAGGTTTAGGCAATGGGTCCTCATGGCAGTTGCTGGTGACTTACCTTGTAGTTGTAAAGCTGGGTTCTTGTTTTCTTTTTCTTCTAAATGAAATTATTATTATTATTATTATTATTATTATTATTATTATTATTATTATTTTGAGACAGCCTCTTGTTCTGTTACCCGGGCTGGAGTGCAGTGGTAAGTCGTAGCTCACTGCAGCCTTTAACTCCTAGATTCAAGGGATCCTCCCATCTCTGCCTCCCAAGTAGCTGGGACCACAGGCAGGTGCCTTCATGCCCGGCTAATTTTTAAATTACTGGTAGAGATGAGGTTTCCGTATGTTGCCCAGGCTGGTCTCTAACTCCTGAGCTCAATTGATCCTCCTGCCTCAGCCTCCCAAAGTGCTGGGATGATAGGTGTGAGCCACTGCACCTGGCTGAGGCCTTGTTTTCTTGCTGGCTGTCAGCTGGGGACCTCTATCAGCTTCTAGAGGCCACCTGCATTCTTTGACATGGCCCTGTCATAACATGGTAGCTTACTTCCTCCTAGCCAGCAAGGGAGTCCCTAAGTCTCCTAAGGGGAAATCTTATTTGATGAAACATGATCAAGGGAGTGACATTCGGAACCTTTGCCATATTCTATTGATTAGAAGCAGGTCACAAGTTCCATTCTCTCTCGAGCGGGGAGGCTTGTACAAGGGAGTCACCTTAGCTGTGTGCAATCAGGAATACAGCCCAGGGGCCATGCCTGACAGTTAAGAGGACTCAGTATGATCACGCTGATCAGTATGAAGTGGGTTAGGCAGCTGCCAGTGCTAAATTCTCTTTGGGAGTTTTCCAAGAACCAGCCCTACCCATGCGTATCTCTCTGGGTAAACCTCCTGCGACTTGGGAGTCACCTTAGCTGTGAGAACCGTTTTTGGAACTTACCAGCAAAAATGACAGCCCAGGGTATTCCAGGCAGCTCCTTCTCCAGCTCCAGGCAAATGATTTTGGCCCTGTCTTGCAACAGAAATGGAATCATTTCGAGGGGATGGTCTCCTCGCTCTGGATCCAGCAGCAGCAGATGCTCCAGCCGAAGACATGTGTCCACTCTGAGCAAGGTTGAGAGAATCAAATTAATTTATTTTATGACCCAAGGCAAGCTTGAAATTGGCTCTTCCAAGATGAAAAAGGAGAGGCAGGAGAGGCTTGCCTGGCTCCCTACTCTCCTTCTCCTCCCGCCTCCACCTCCTTCCCAGCAGGGCTCCAGCAATTTAACTGGGGTGGGATTCTTTCCACCGAGCAAGGCAGTCTGTCACGCCCCGCTGCAGTAGGGGCCATGCCAGAGACAGCTTTTCGAAGCGGCATCTGTGGGCATACATTTGGGCAACCCCACTAGGCTGGCAAGCCCTGGTCGATTTTTAGTGACCTCTTAGAAGTAGGTGGCAGGCACTGTCAGCCGTGCCGGAAGTGGGAGAGAGCAGAAGGGGTCAAAGACAAGCCTCGGCTGGGAAGAGCATCTTTGTGGTCCTGTAATTGATGATTGGGGTGGGGAGCATTGAAACGTTTCCCCTGAATCACAGCCTTCAGTGAGAATGGCTTTGCCTTCTGTGTGGACGGTGTGTTGAGAGTAGGATAACCATATGTCCTCATTTGCTGCAACAGTCCCTGTTACGACTGCTTTCCTGGTTTTGCCTGTCTCGAAAGCATTCTGGTTTGGGCGATAACTTACAAGGTCATCCTAATTCTGGGTTTCACAGTCTCAGCACTGTGGACATTTTGGGCTGGATAATCCTTTGGGTGAGGGTTGTCCTGTGCACTGTAAGGTGTTTAGCAGCATCCCTAGGCTCTGCCCACTAGATGCCAGTAGCACAACCCCCTGCCCCATTGTCATTGCCAAATGTCCCCTGAGGGGAGGAGGAGGAATCACCCCTGGTTGAGAACCATGGCCCTTTTTTAAGGGCACTGTTGAATCCTTCCTCCTGATACCATCTGGGGGTAACTTGAGAACTTGGTTCATGTTCTGGAAGGAAAAACTCCACATAGTGCTTCTGGGTTCATTTAACCTATGTAAGCTGCGTTTTTCTGTTTCTTAGACCAGTATCTCACTTTTTGGGGGGAGAGGTGGGACCTCTCCTCCATTCTCAGCCCATGTGTTTTGGGTGACTCGAGAGACTGGGTTTGGCAGATGGGAGAATGCCATTCTCCTGGCTGTTGTGATTGATTCAGAAACCTGCCTTTAAGGTGGTTCAAAGAGCATCAGTGGCAGGACTTCTGTTAGGTGGATAGGGAAAGAGGGGTTCTCTTTTTGCTGGGGTTGCAAACCTGGTAGGGTGGAAACCGGGAGCTGCTGGTGGTCATCTCATCACCCTGGGGGAGAGCCTGCCTGAGAAGGAAATCACAGGAGAGCCGAGCTGAGAGAGGAGAAGGAAAGCCGATCAAACTGCCTAACAGCCTGTATCCCCTCCAACCTGATGACAGATCTCACCTAGAGTGAATTTCTCAGTGAAGCCAGTTTGACTTGAGTTTCTGTCAACTTGCAACTCAAAAAGGCCATGTGTTGCCATGAGGTATTTCTCTGTTCCCTTTCCTAATCTAGAGATTAGGTAGCTTTAATTCTGCTAATGCTGAGTTTTGTCTCATCAAATGGAAACATCACAGAAGTCTCTGATCTTGCCCCATCAACCCTTCCCATTACCTCTAGGGCTCAGCCAATGCTGCTGGTATCTTTTGCTTCATTTTTTCTTTTCTTTTCTTTTCTTTTGTTTGTTTGTTTCTTTTTTTTTCTGAGGCAGGGACTTGCTCTGTCACCCAGGCTGAAGTGCAGTGGTGTGATCACGGCTTACTGCAGCCTCAACCTCCTGGGCTCAAGTGATCCTCCCACCTCAGCCTCCTGAGCATAGGTGCACACCACCATGCCTGGCTAGTTTTTTAAATTTTGTTTGTAGAGAGGGGAGTCTTACTCGATCATTCAGGCTGGTCTCAAACTCCTGGGCTCCAGCAATCCTCCCACCTTGATCTCCCGAAGTGTTAGGATTACAGGTGTGAGCCACTGCATCTGGCTGCCTCATTTTTCTTAATCTTTCAAGACTCTGTAGAAATAATACCTACTCCTTTTCATTCCTCCTTATCTCCTGTCTTCCTTTCCAACACTATAGCCCTCTTTTCATTATTACCCACATTTACAAAAGGTCCTTGTAACTTAATGGCATACCCAGACAGAAATAATGTTCTCTGGGTTAATTATCTAGTTTGCCACAATCTCCTGTACCAGATTCTACCCAGCCTGCTCTGATTATAAAGGGGACTATTGAGAAATAGCTGCAAAAATGCACAAAACCATAAGAATTCCCATTCCAAGACCCAGAGCAGATGGCTTTTGGATTATTCCCTTCTCTTTTTCTGTCATATGTTTACATAATTGAGTTCATCATCTATATGAAGTCTTACATACATTTATTTTTATAAAGATATAAAATTATACAATCACCCCAATTAAAAGGCATGAACATTATTTTAATAATTGGAGGAAGATTTCATTGTACGAACATAGTGTAATTTCAAAAACATTTTTCTGTTGGTTGACACTTCATTTTTTACCATTTGCAATAATGTGATGGCTTCCTTGGGCACACATCTTTGTCCTCAACTGGATGTACTCCCCTAAAATAAATTTCTAGGAGTGGACCTTCTGGGTCAAAGTGAGTGAGTATTTGTCAGGCTCTTGATACATATTGCCAAATGACCTTCCAGAAAAATTGTGCCTGTTTACATGCCTACCAGTGGCATGGAAGGGTCAGATGTCAGAATCATGATTGCAATTATTGATAAAGATCCAGCTAGTTCCAGTTTTGCCAACAATATTAACACCACCAGCACGTCCACCAATAATAATAATAACAATAATGGTATGATAAATAAAATAGGTGATATGGTTTGGCTGTGTGTCTCCACCCAAATCTCGTCTTGAATTATAATCACCAGGTGTCGCGTCGAGGGAGGGAGCTGTAAGCCCCACGTGTCGAAGGAGGGATGTGATTGGCTCATGGGTGCGGCTTCTCCCATGCTGGTCTCATGATAGTGAGTGAGTTCTCATGAGATCTGATGGTTTTAAACGTGGCAGTTTTTTCCCGTGCTCTCACTTCTCCCTCCTGTCGCCTTGTGAAGATGTCTGCTTCTCCTTCTGTCATGATTGTAAGTTTCCTGAGGCCTCCCCAGCCATGCAGACCTGTTGTGAGTCAATTAAACCCCTTTTCTTTATCAATTACCCATTCTCGGCCAGTTGTTTATAGCAGTGTGAGAATGGACTAATACAATCGACTTCTTGGGAGCTTGTAATATTCTAGCTATGTTACTAAAAATTTCACACGTTATTTCATTTAGTCCATCCAGTAACCTAGAGATGAGGTATTATTATAATTCCCCCATTTACAAAATAGGATAATAAGGTACAAAGAGGTTAAGCATCTTGCCTAATGACCACAGCCAGTAAATGGTGGATCTTAGATTTGATGCCAGGCATCTGACTTCTTCAAGCATTGTTTACTGTTTTAGTATGACGGAGATGACTAGTTGGATGTAAGTCCACCTGAATGGCTAGCTTTACTGTGTACAGCTCACCAAAGATCTACCTGGAGGAAAAACATTGCTATACATTGCAAATAATAGCCAGGGCTCTGGTATTAATGTTTCCCAGTCTCTCCCTCCTAAGGACATTGTCACCCTCCCAGCCAGGTGTGTGGTAGAAGGAAACGACTCTCTCCTGATGCTATGAATTCCAAAGAATTCCCATTAACCATATTTCTAAGCCAGTTTGCTTTCTTTCAATGTGCACTTTCTGCGAAATGCCATCTGCACTTGTTTCCTGGGGAAACCATCTCTCTGAGGTGGGTAAGTTCTCCTTGTGAAGATGGGGACTTGCCTAATGTTTGGCATTCCCTTTTTGGGGGCACGTACAGTGATTTCTGAACTGACTTGAAAGGCCATTAACTTGGTTTTTACTGCCTTTTCTGGCTTGCAAATTTAATGCCTGGCTCCCAACATGTGTGAATGGACAAACAGCATCAGCATCATCTGGGAACTTGCTAGAAATAAAAATTCTCAGGCTTTACCCTAGACTTACAGAACCAGCAACTCTGAGGGTAGGTTCCAGAAGTCTGTGAGTTTACAAATCTTCCAGGTGATTCTGATCCGTGCTCAAGTTGGATCTACTGCTCTAAACCTTAGTTTCTTCCTTTATAAAATAATAGTAGTAGTAGCTGTAGCAGTAATAACAATATTGGCTTCATGGTTATAGGGGGAATTCCATGAGTAATTTGAGTCCTTGGCACTGTGCTTGGCATACAGTAGGTGCTTAATAAGTGGTAGTTGGCATCACTATCTCTGAACTGTGAAGGTCGCTGTGCTTAACCTACGTAGTATTTATCAGCCCCGCATCCCACTGCGTTCAGGGATGGCCCTTCTCCTGCCTGTGGGTCTGGTGGGACCACTCTGCAGAATTTCTTATGCCCAGATCTTCTATCATGGTGTGACAAAAGCATGGCCCATCAAATGCTTGCCTTCTGGGAATTTGCGTCTTAAGGAGAGATCATCAAGGATGTAGAGTGATTAGAGTCCAGTCATTCCACGACCCTGCAGCCTAGTGCTTCTCAACCTTTAATCTGCTTAACGCTAACTGGAGGATCTTGTTCCAGGGCAGATTCTGACTCGAAAGGTCTGGGGTGGTTCTGAGAGAGAGTCTGCATTTCTGACGAGCTCTACTGGAGATGGTGATGCCAGTACTGCTGGTTTCTGGACTCACGGTGCAGTTGCATCCCGAGAGTAGTGAATCTCATTTTTCAACCTCACCTTAGAATCACCTAGGGGAGGTGTGAAACAAGACAGACCTGAGCCGGTTAAATCTTAGTTTCTTTCCTTTTTGCCTTGCCTTGCTCTGCCTTGCCCTGCCTTGCCCTGCCAGGGTCTCACTCTGTCATCTAGGCTGGAGTGCAGTGGTACAATCTCGGCTCACTGCAATCTCCACCTCCTGGGCTCAAGCTATCCTTTTGCCTCAGTCTCCTGAGTAGCTGGGACTACAGGCATGCACCACCACACCCAGCTAATTTTTGTATTTTTAGTAGAGATGAGGTTTCGCCATGTTTCCCAGGCTGGTCTTGAACTCCCGGGCTCAAGTGATCTGCCTGCCTTGGCCTCCCACAGTGTTGGAATTACAGGCATAAGCCACCGTGCCCGGCTTAAGTCTCAATTTCTGAAGGTGAGGGCCCAGCATCAGTGGTTTCTAAAAGTCTCTTTGGTTGACTGTTGGCTGCAGTGAGGGTTGAGATCCACCACCATACAAAGATGGTCCAACTGGAACCCCCTCAAGTCTGGGAACTCTATTCTTTCTCTAATCCTGTAAGCTCCCTGCTTTTTAATGTAAAGATTTGGTTCTGTTGGCTGGGCATGGTGGCTCATGCCTGTAATCCCAGCACTTTGGGAGGCCAAGGTGGGCAGATTACGAGGTCAGGAGTTCGAGACCAGCCTGGCCAATATGGTGAAACTCCGTCTCTACTAAAAATACAAAAATTAGCTGGGCATGGTGGCGTGCACCTGTACTCCCAGCTACTCAGGAGGCTGAGGGAGAAGAATCACTTGAACCCAGGAGGCAGAGCTTGCAGTGAGCCGAGATCGTGCACTACACTCCAGCCTGGGCGACAGAGTGAGACTTTGTCTCAAAAAAAAAAAAAAAAAAAAAAAGATTTGGTTCTGTTGCTTGCAAACTAAGAACCTTAACTGGTAGAGCCTCAGAAATGAGAAGAGAGTCAAGGTGAGTGTTCATTGCCTCTGGGCTCTCCAGCTGCAGATCCTCTTGCTTCTCTGTGCTTCTCTTTGGGATGACACCACAGAGACATTAAACCTTTTGGAGGGCCTGTACAGTAATTTCTGAACCAACTTGAAAAGCCATAAACTTGGTTTTTCCTGCCTTTTCTGGCTTGCAAATTTAATGCCTGGCTCCCAACATGTGTGAATGGACAAATAAAAGAGGAACTGTCCCTTCCTCTCTTTGCCCCCATCAAGGGCCACCTGAGAGACTGTATCTCTCTAGGATCACTTAGCTCTTTCCTCAGTCCCAGGTCTGGATTTTGCGGGTGACAGCTTCACCAGTATGTGACAAGCCATGCCAGGTGACCAGAGTGTGAACCAGCCTGCTCACCTGTCAGGTGGTGGTAATGAAAACCGATGGACCTGGTGCGGTGGCTCAACACCTGTAATCCTAACACTTTGGGAGTCTGAGGTGGGAGGATCACGAGGTCAGGAGTTCAAGACCAGCCTGGCCAATATGGTGAGGGCCTGAAGTAGTGGGAACAGAGGGTGACTGAGGCAGAGTCAGCCTTAAAAGATCAGTCGCTAAAAAGGACTTCAACTGCCTGCCTTTGGGGAGAGGGATTTGATGGGAGAAGGGCTGGGGTAAGACAGCTTTGTTTTCCATTTCAAGTCATTTGTATCATTTGCTTGTACTGCTTTGATAAAGAGAAATCTGAAATTCTAGAAAAAATTAGAAGCGAAAAAAAATTCCTTTATAGCCATGAGCAGAACCGTTAACAATAGCAGCCGGGTATGGTGGCTCACGCCTGTAATCTCAGCACTTTGGGAGGCCGAGGTGGGTGGATCACCTGAGGTCAGGAGTTCAAGACCAGACTGGCCAACATGGCAAAACCCCGTCTCTACTAAAAATACAAAAATTGCCGGGCGTGGTGGTGGGTGCCTGTAATGCCAGCTACTCAGGAGACTGAGTATGGAGAAACACTTGAATCCAGGAGGCGGAGGTTGCAGTGAGCTGAGAGCGCTCCATTGTACTCCAGCCTGGGTGACAGGAGTGAAACTCTATCTCTAAACAAACAAACAAAAAGCAATAGCAATAGCAATAGTAATGATACTAACTTATATTGATGTGCTAGATTTTATCCATGTCACCTCATTCACCTTTAGTTCTCACTACAACCTTGGGTGACAAACTTGTGTTGGCTTTAGCACTTTACTGGATTTGACACTGAGCGTTCCCTATACCTGGAACCACTTCGGTCCTAGATAAACCAAAGAGGATGGCTGCTCACCCTACTACAGCCCCAGAGGCAGCTGCTATTAACCAATGCATGCTGCAGGGGAGGAAACTGAGACCCTGAGAACTTCTGTAACTCACATCATGGTCACACAGCTAGTTAGTGGTAGAAACAAGTTACATACCGACTCGGTGGTGGACACAATTAAGGGTCCCACAGCCAGTTAGTTGTAGAAACAGTTAAGAGTCACACAGCTAGTCAGTGGTTGACATAGTTAAGGGTTGTGCAGCTAGTCAGTGGTAGATACTGTTAGTTAAGGGTCACATTGGTAGTCAGTGGTGGACACAGTTAAGGGTCACACAGTTAGTGATAGATTTAAGGGTTACACAGCTAGTTAGTGGTAGATACAGTTAGTTAAGGGTTACACAGCTAGTTAGTGGTAGACACAGTTAAGGGTCACACAGCTAGTCAATGGTAGACAGTTAAAAGACACACGGATAGTTTAAGACACATGGATAGTTTAGTGGTAGATACAGTTAGTTAAGGGCCACACATCTAGTCAGTGGCAGGTATATTTAGTTAAAGGTCACAAAGCTAGTCAGTGGTAGGTACAGCTAGTTAAGGGTCACAAAGCTAGTCAGTGGTAGGTACAGTTAGTTAGGGTTTACACAGCTAGTCAGTGGCAGACAGTTAAGGGTCACAAGACTAGTCAATGGTAGACACAATTAAAAGACACATGGATAGTTTAGTGGTTGATACAGTTAGTGAAGGGTCACACGGCCAGTCAGTAGTAGGTACAGTTAGTGAAGGGTCACACGGCTAGTCAGTGGTAGGTGTAGTTAGTGAAGGGTCACACAGCTAGTCAGTGGTAGGTATAGTTAGTTAAGGGTCACACGGCTAGTCAGTGGTAGGTACAGTTAATTAAGGGTCACACAGCTAGTCAGTGGTAGATACAGTTGGTGAGCCATCTCATCACTCGTTTAGTAGTAGAGCTTGGATTGGAACCAGGTAGGGCTCTGTCTGTTACATCACGTCACATGGAGTCTCAGAGCTGAAAGGACTTTAGGGTCGCCATGTCTAATCCCCTTGTTTGTAGATGGGGAAACTTGCCTGAGTGGTGGAATGCCCTACCCAAGGTCGCATGGTGAGTTTTGGGCTTCTAAGAGACCACTGGAGGAAGTCAGGGAGACATGCCCTGGCAGGGACCCGTCGGAAGGCCTGCCAATTGGCTTTGAGAGGAGCGCGTCTTGCATCTCCCAGGAAGGATTGGCAGAGGGAGGGCGGGCGTCTCGGGCCGGGGGCTGGTGCCCAGGGCTGGGGCTGAGGGGAGGGGGAGGCTGCTTCTCTTTGTAATTTACAGACACAGCAGCAACAGCCTGGGGGTAAACAACCCAAACAAACTCTCAAAGGATGTTTTGGACTTAATCCCGGGATCGGAAGCAGCTCGGTAAGATAAATAAGATAAAGTTGGTGTGCCTCTTAAGGTTGAACGATCATATCACTATTGCATTTGAAATATTCATGAGGGGAAGGGAGGTATGAGAAACAGCTACAGAAACATATTCTGCTTTGAAAAGGCAGAATTCAAAGGCATGAAAAATGAATCAGGGGAAATTAATGTCGAGGTTGGGAGGGGCGTGGGCTGGTGGGGGGACAATTATTGCCCAGAAGGAATAAGGAAAGAGATGTGGAGGAGATGTTTCAGACTGGGCTGTGAGCAGAATTCTGTATCCTGCCTGGAATATTTGAAATGTCAGTTGTCTCATACATCATTTGAAATCAACACTTGGTCGCAAAATGGATGATTCTAGCAAGGATTAAAAAGCAGGATGGGCTGGGGGATATGGGATGGGGAGGGTGGAGTGGGGTGGGGCAGGGAGATGGAAAAAGATGGGTAAAGTGAACTAAGTCCTATAAATTGTGGACGAATTACTGATCACTCAAAGAGGGCTCTGGAGGAGTAAGATGCAAAGAAACGGGAATTTCTTGTGATTTCTTGCAAGTCTCTCAGTCTTGGTTTCTCCCTTTATAAAGCCAGGAGGTTGGGCTGGATGTTCTCCTAGATTGTCCCACTTTGCATTGTGGAGGGGGTGGGGCTCTGATTTGGAGATGTACTTGGAAATTGAGGGTTCCTTAAGGCAAGATGGTCAAGGGTATTGACGAACGGTAGGAATACAGACATGATGCTTGTGGTTAACGGTGGCTCTCAGCAGAGCCCTGCAAGTCTACACCGTGTTAGGGAGGCCAGTGGGGTTTGGCCCCCTTTAAAAGCAAGCCCTTAGACTGTGGACTGGTGCAGTCATTCTAGAGAGATCTGATACTAAAGCAAATGAAGGCTGCATATTCTCTGTGGTCCCAGACCAGCAGCATCAGCATCACCTGGGAGCTTGTTAGAAATGGAAATTCTCGAGTCTCCTTCCAGACTTCTTGAGTCAAAATCTGCCTTTTAACAAGATCCCTGGGTGAGTCATGTGCATATTAAAGACTGAGCAGCAGCAATTCCCCTCCTGGATTTATACCCCAGAGAAAGTTTCACCCAAGGATGTTCAAGGAGGTGGGTTTGTGGTAGCGGGGTATTGGAAGCCACTGCTGTGCGCATCAGAAGGGGACAGATAAGCAAAGCAGGACAGATACTCACTGTGGGATATGACTGCGGTAGTTAGAAAAACAGGTCTGATCTTCACATGCCAGTATGGACGGATCTTTTATTGATTTTATTTATTTACTTATTTTGAGATGGAGTCTCACTCTGTTGCCCAGGCTGGGGTGCAATGGTGCAATCTCGGCTCACTGCAACCTCCGCCTCCTGGGTTCCAGCAATTCTCCTGCCTCAGCCTCCCGAGTAGCTGGGATTACAGGCGCCCGCCACCATACCTGGCTAATGTTGTATTTTTAGTAGAGACAGGGTTTCACAATATTGGCCAGGCTGGTCTCGAACTCCTGACCACAGGTGATCTGCCCACCTCAGCCTCCCAAAGTGCTGGGATTACATGCGTGAGCCACTGTGCCCGGCCTGGATGGATCTTAAAAACAAAGCACAAGGGGAAAAAAAGTGAGCAACAGAATCAATTTATAGCAAGTGTCTTTGTTTGTGCTGCTATAAAGGAACACCTGAGGCTGGATAATTTACAAAGAAAAAAAGTTTATTTGGCTCATCATTCTGCAAGAATCATGGCACCAACATCTGCTTCTGATGAGGGCTTCAGGAAGCTTCCACTCATGGCAGAAGTGAAGAGGAACTGGTGTGTGCAGATCACATGGTAAGATAGAGAGAGAGGGGGAGAGAAGAGGGGTATGAGGAAGGAGGATGAGAGAAGGAAGAAGGAGACAGGGAAGAATAGGAGGCAGAGGAGGGTTCCAGGTTATTTTTAACTATCAGTTCCCGGCCGGATGCAGTGGCTTATGCCTGTAATCCCAGCACTTTGGGAGGCCGAAGTGGGTGGATCACTTGAGGTCAGGAGTTCGAGACCAGCCTGGCCAACATGTCGAAACCCTCTCTGTACTAAAAATACAAACATTAGCCGGGCATGGTGGCTCTTGCCTATAACTCCAGCTACTTGGGAGGCTGAGGTGGGAGAATTACTTGAACCCAGGAGGTGGAGGTTGCAATGAGCCGAGATCTTGCCATTGCACTCCAGCCTGGCTGACAGAGCGAGACTGTGTCCCAAAATAAATAAATAAATAAATAAATAAATAAATAAATAAATAAATAAATAGAAAAAAATAAAAACACAAAAATTAGCTGGATGTGGTGGCGGGTGCCTGTAATCCCAGCTACTCGGGAGGCTGAGGCAGGAGAATCTCTTGAATCCGGGAGGCAGAGGTTGCAGTGAGCTGAGATCGTGCCACTGCACTCCAGTCTGGGCAACGGAGCGAGATTCCATCTTGAAACACACACACACACGCACACACAATCAGTTCTTGCAGGAACTAAGAGTGGGAAATCACTCACTCTTGAGAGAATGGCACCCAGCCATTCCTGAGGCATCTGCCCCCACGACCAAAACACCTCCCACCAGGCCCCACCTCCAACACTGGGGATCACATTTCAACATGAGACTTGGCAGGGGCCAAAACAAACCATATCTAGACCATAGTATGACACAATTTTTATTGGTTAAAAATGTATTTGTACACAAGACAGTATGCTTAAAGCCACAAGAGGGCAGGGATTTCTGTCTATTTTGTTCACCGCTGTCTTCGTGCCACATTCTGAACACTCAATATTTGATGAGCAAATGCACTTCACAAGAATGCGTACACATTCAAGAGAAGAGGAATACCTCAGCTGAGGGGGTTTTGCACTGCACCGTGGTGCCATGCCAGAAACTCAGGAGTAATTCACTCCACTTTCCACACCTGGGGTGAAATAGAAGCCCAATCTTGTGTGAGAGGTGAGGGGGATGGTGGCCGGGCTGGCCTCCGTTTGCAGAGCTTGTTCCATTTCACAGTGGCTTGGCTGCCCTGCCCTTGGTCCCTCCAAGGTCCTGCTTGCTCAGCTCTTGGCTTGCCACCTTCCTGCTCCATCTCTAAGGCTTTATTGGCTGTTCCTGTAGAAACAGACTCTCCAAGTCATGGCTTTTTCTCAGCATTTTGCATGTACCACCTCCCTTATCCTCACAACACTGCCTACAACACTGGTTCTCAACTGGGGACACTTCTATCCCCATAAGGGACATTTGGCAATGTCTGGAGACATTTTTTATTGTCACAACTAGGGTATACTGTGCTACTGTCATCCAGTACGTAGAGGCCATGGATGCTGCTAAACATCCTACAAGGCACAGGGCTGTCCCCAGACTCCCCAGTAAAGAACGATCAGATCCAAAATGTCAGTGGTGTTGAGGCTGACCTAGGGTAGGGGGCTCTAATATCTCTATTTTATATGTGAGGAAACGGAAGCATGGTGAGGTTGGGTAATCCTGTGTGAGGTCCTGCAGCTGGTAGGCAACGGAGGTGGGGTATAGACCAAGTGAGTCTGGCTCTAGAGTCCTTGCTTTTAACCACCATAGATGATTGCTTCTCAGAAGTGGAAAACGCTGAGACAGGCACAGCTTTTTATACCTTCACTCACTTATGTTACGGCGAGGGTGACCAGCTGTCTTGGTTTGCCCAGGCCTGAGCGGATTCCCAGAGTGTGGGACTTGTAGTGCTCAAGTCAGGATGGATAGTCACCCTAGTAATCTCCAGACTCTGTACACATCTGTGTTTGTGATCTGATTGTTACATTCAGTCTGTTGAGTTCATATTACTGATGTAAGAGTTAAGAAGAAATTATTTAGGCAGATAGTGAGGGTAAGGAAGTCCTCAGTAAGGTTTTCCTTTTAATGAAAAGCAGTCCCCAAGTCATTTTTCTTTTCTAACAGAGAGCATCCTGTAAAATCAAGCTGGAGACATAGGCAAGCAAGCTGGAAGCTTGCAAGGGTGAATGCCGGCAGCTCCGCCCATAAGAAAAGGCTAGCTGGGGCTAGGCACATCCAACACGGCAGCTCCATCTTCCCTTCTCTTTGCCAGCCATGTGTACAGTAAGGAGCAGGCAACAAGGAGCCAGCCAGGCAAAGACCCCATCTGCCTAATAACACTAGGGTGGGGCGGCCAACTTCCCCATGCGCTATGTAAATGTCACACCTGGTGCAACCAATCTTTGGGCCCTAGTAAATCAGGCACCGCCTCCTGAACCCTGTAAAATCTGGTGCACTCTGACTTGGGCCAGAAGTCCCACTGGGTGCCCCCCTCTCTTGGAAGAGAGACAGTGTTCTCCTTTCTCATTCTTTTGCCTATTAAACCTCTCCTTTTAAACTCACTCCTTGTGTGTGTCTGTGTCCTTAATGTCTTTGGTATGAGGCAACGAATCTCGGGTATTACCCCCGAGAGAATGACGCTGCTTCACTCTGTGCTAATCACAATCGACACAAGGGCTGAATCCCAGTCTCAAGTTCACCTACGATGACTTTATCATCCACATGGCTCAAAGCTGTGGTCAAGTTTCCTCCTGTTTTGAAAATATGTGCTATGCTCCAGTTAAGTCAGCACAGCTCTAGGTAGATCAAAATTCATCTTTGGAGGATTTCTGAAATTCACTTGAGGAGTAGATCAGTTGGGGATGGTGTGATGGAGGAAAAAGAAAATCCCAAGGTTTGATGGCAAGGTTAGAGTGACCTTCTGACCTTGAGCAAATGGCTTAAGCTGTCTGGGCCTTGATGTCCTCGTTTATAAGATGAGTCCGTAATAAAAGCCACGATGATGAGCATCAGGCACTGTGCTGAGTGTTTGCCATCTAAGGGGTTATCTGGTTATCTCATTTAATCATCACAACCACGGGAGGGGAAGCTCCTGGGGTTAAGTGTCTTGCCCAAGGTTGCAGCTGGTGGGGAACAGTCTGGTTGCAAACCCAGAGACCACACTTTTAACTGCTATGGAATGTTGTCTCCCGTGGCTGTTTCTGAGGAGACAGAAGAGCATGCCAATTAGGGCCAAAAAACAGGAGGTGGCCTCAAGGGCAGTGCATTAAGAGTGTTTGCAAAGGTGTGGGTGTTTCTCCACCCCCGAGTCGCTGCTGACTTCCCAACACCTACACGCAGGGTCACCCTGCAGCTTCTGAGCACCTGGCCGGCTCCCCTCAGCAATGTGTGTTTGACGTTATCAGTGGGTTTGAGGCACGGCTGAGGCCCCAGGAATCTTTCTCTTTCATGGAGAAGCCAAGCTCACATCTCCCAGTGGCAGCTGGTGCTGGCGTCTGGCTGGAGTTGCAGGGACTGTGTCAGCTATAGCAGTTCCTGCGACTGTATTCACCTACTGAAGGTCCTTGATCTATTCCTGGGGTTTGCCAAGGGTCTCAGGGGTCTGCTGCGGAGCAGAGAGACTGGTTATTATTTTTTAAATCTCCAGCTGACACCCTTGTTCTCACGTTAATCACTTTGAGAATAAAAATGGCTACCAATAATTGAGCACTTACTACGTGCCAGGCACAGGCACATCCTATGCTCCCTCCCTCCTCCTCCGGGGCTGCTGGCTCTCCTTATCCTTTTTATTTTTGCTTTTTTCCCCACAGCTAGTAACTGTGTTCTAAACACCAAGAAGAGGGCCTGGCAAATGTGGTTACTCAATAAACATTTATTGAATGAATGGGTGTGAGCGAGTGTGTGTTAGGCTCCCTGCTAAGCCCATTACGTGTATTATTTTACTCAACTCTCACAGTAATCCTATGAGGTAAGCTTCATCTTTATCTCCATGTTACAAAGGAGAAAATGTGTTCAGAGATGTCAAGTAATTTCCCCCAAAATGCACAGCTTGTGTCAGTGCAAGAATGCAAATTTAGCAGTCTCCAAATTCTACCCCACTTACTATCTCCCAAATAGATATGTATAAATATCCCACATATGGAGATACATTTTAAGGATTTATACGTATCTATTTCTATGTCACACGGCCACACATATGTATCCTATATAATATGCACATGTATAGTATGTGCACATATTCACGTGTAAATGTATCAGTTACCTGTAGCTGTGTAACAAGTAACACCATCCTCGTGGTTATAAAAATAAGCACTTATTTCTTGCTCATAGGTCTGTGGTTTAGCTGGAGAGATTCTGCTTTAGGCTGTGGGTTGAGTTCAAGTCTGATTCTTACATTTATTTCTGAGGTCCAGATTGGAGAAGCAGTGGTACCTGGTGAAGGTTGGCAGCTTCCAGAGAGGAGTGAGCAGAAATACTCAATGCCTTTTAAGGCCTAAGCTGGGAACTGGTGCACCGTCAACTCTGCTCATGTTCCATTGGCCAAAACAAACCCATCACTAACAGGGCAGAGGATTCTGTTCTTCCCATGGTGAAGGGAATGAGAGGGAAGTAAATATTTGTTAAACAGGAAAACATACCACTATCATATTTTAATTATATATGGATGTATTTGTATTTTATCTTTTTTTTTTGAGATGGAGTTTCGCACTTGTCACCCAGGCTGGAGTGCAATGGCACATTCACGGCTCACTGCAACCTCTGCCTCCTGGGTTCAAGCAATTCTCCTGCCTCAGCCTCCCGAGTAGCTGGGATTACAGGCACCTGCCACCATACCCAGCTTTTTTTTTTATTTATTTATTTTTATTTTTTTTTTACTAGAGATGAGGTTTCACCATGTTGGCCAGGCTGGTCTTGAACTCCTGACCTCAGGTGATCCACCTGCCTCTGCCTCCCAAAGTGCTGGGATTACAGGCGTAAGCCACGGCGCCCAGCCTATATTTATCTTTTTCACCCATGACCCCAGCTTCAGTGAGGAGTTCTGTTACTTTGTACTTTTACTGGGCATTCGTTTCCTTGTTTGGAAAATAGTGACTATAATTAATAAAAGTGTTTGTATTCTTGCAAATTGCTAAGAGAGTAAATTTGAAGCGTCCCCACCACTTGTTAATTAGCTTGATTTCACCAGTCCGCAATGTATACATATTTCAAAACATCAGGTTGTACACAATAATTATAGACAATTTTTGTTTGTCAATTTAAAAAATAATAAGTAAAGGAAAAGAAAAATGTAAGATACTTTAAAAAATGACTGGCTCGTGTTGAGAAGTAACTTTTACTATTTATTTGTTTTTTTGTTTGTTGGTTGGTTGGTGTTTTTTTTTTTTTTTTTTTTTGAGACGGAGTTTCGCTCTTGTTGCCCAGGCTGGAGTGCAGTGGCACGATCTTGGCTTACTGCAATTTCTGTCTCCCGGGGTTCAAGCAATTCTCCTGTCTCAGCCTCCTGAGTAGCTGGCATTACAGATGCCCACCACCATACCTGGCTAATTTTTTGTATTTTTAGTAGAGACAGGGTTTTGCCACTTTGGCCAGACTGGTCTCAGACTCCTGGCCTCAGGTGATCCACCTGCCTTGGCCTCCCAAAGTGCTGGGATTACAGGCATGAGCCACCGTGCCCAGCCTAACTTTTACTATTTATTTGAGTTAAGCCAACACACACTTGAGTTCCCCACATGTCATAGAGTGATGTGGACAAGCCCTTGAAATCTGGCTTTCCTGATTACCTGGTTGACCTTGTAGATGTCTCTCTGAGCCTCAGATATGTTCTCTGTGAAATGGGCATGAAACCAGTACCCACTTTGTAGAGCACTGTGAGGATTAAGTGAGAGGATACGTGCAAAAGTTTACCACAGTGCCTGGCTCCAGAAGCCACTCAATATATATTAGCTGTTGTTATTAATATTGATACTATTCTTACAACAAAAACAGCACAAATGTTCTAATGATCAATTACCCTAGCCTGTTGTCTGCTGGTCCCCAGCCCATGTTTCTCGGACCGTGTCTGTGTGTGATTTATGATCCGACTCTCTAAACTTTGTGTTGGGGTTTGATTTTTCCTGCTTTGGCTCAAGACCCCCTTCCTACAGAAATGTTTGGACCCATCTTACAGACTTGTGCCTCCTTGGCTGTCCTGCCTGGTCAGCCCCTTGGAACACAGGGCTGGCCCTAAGTTGGTCCTCCCATCCCAGCAAAATGGTTCACTGTGGCATTGCAGGTTGATTGTGGAATTTCAACAATGGCATGGGTGGTGGGAGAACCTTCGGACATCCACAGACAGCAGCCTGGATGTATATGAGATGGCGGCGGTGTTCTTTCCATCTGGAGTCCTCCGGGAGCTGTCAAGCCTGGAATCTCTGCAATTTAGGCAGTCTGTTTGTAATGGTCTCAAGAAAACCCACTCTGCCTACAAATGCGGTGACCTTTAATTTTTTTTTCTCAGATTTTTCCAAGATGCACATTGACTCTTCCTGTCAACGTGGAAGGCTCTAATGCCGCCTGGGGCATTTAGATTGCATTTGCCAATCGCTGACTGCTGTAGCCAATTTGTTCCTGATCTCAAGGTCGATTTTGAATAACTTTAGCTGGGCTAAGTCTCTTGCATTGAATAACTGGGAAATAAACTATTAAGGTAGCGGGCGGGCGGGGGCAGGAGGGGGCAGGGGGCTGTTTCTATTTTGTAGAAGTTCTTTGATTTTGGATAAATGAGAAGGCTTCTAGCTCTGCCAGTCATGGACTATGTGGCCTTGAACAAGGGAGGGAAAGAAAGAAACACATGCCAAGTACCTAGCATATGCTAGACACAGTGCTGGGCACTTCACACATGCCAGCTGCTTAATCTACTCTGCGAGGTGAACATCGTGATCTCCATGTTACAGATAAAGAAACGGAGTCCCGGCAACTTGCAGGGTTGAGCTTGGATCTGTCTAAAGCCCCACCCCTCCCCTTTTTTTTGTTTGTTTGAGACGGAGTCTTGCTATGTTGCCCAGGCTGGTGTGCAACAGCGCAATGATCTTGGCTCACTGCAACCTCCGCCTGCCAGGTTCAAGCAATTCTCCTGCCTCAGCCTCCCGAGCAGCTTGGGATTACAGGCACGTGCCACCATGCCCAGCTAATTTTTTATATTTTTTGTATAGACGAGGTTTCACCATGCTGGCCAGGCTGGTCTCCAACTCCTGACCTCGTGATCCGCCCGCCTCGGCCTCCCAAAGTGCTGGGATTACAGGCGTGAGCCACGCGTCAGGCCTAAAGCCCATGTTTTTTTCACTCTCTCTTTCTTTCTCCCGAAGGCCAAGGCTGGAAAGCCTGTCTCCTTGATGATGCTCTTTTTAAACTACCCTTATGAGTGTATTTCAGCAACCTCCCCCGACCCGAATTACAGTACCACCGGCTGCGTCCTAATGCTGTGCCCTCTCCTGATAGGGTCTGGCTGTATCCCCATCCAAACTCACCTTGAATTGTAATAATCCCCACGTGTCAAGGGCGGGGCCAGGTGGAGATAATTAAAACATGGGGGCAGTTTCCGCATACTGTTCTCATGGTAGTGAGTAAGTCTCACGAGATCTGATGGTTTTATAAATGGGAGTTCCCCTGCGCAAGCTCTCTTGCCTGCCGCTGTGTAGCGTGTGACTTCGCTGTTCTTTGGCCTTCCACCATGATTGTGAGACCTCCTCAGCCGTGTGGAACTGTGAGTCCATTCAACCTCTTTCCTTTGTAAATTACTCAGTCTCGGGTAGGTTTTTATTAGCAGCGTGAGAACAAATACACCTCCTGTCATCTTCTCTCCTTGGATTCACTCCTGTAGTCTGAGATGTCTGGTTCACCTTGTTTCCCCAGCGGTGGGCTCATGCCGGCAGGGGTTGGCATCAGCAACTGTTCTTTGATCCCATGACTCTGATTTTGAGATGAGCCTGGTGCAGCTTGGTGGTTTCACGTGGGGCCCTTTGGAAGGAGAAAACCTGGTCCGAATCCCTGCAAGTTGTGTGACGGGTTGGGTTCCTTGGAAGCCCGAGAATGAGATTTGGGTAGGTGCGGTTTATTCAAGGTGGGGGTTCTCAGGAGAAGGAAAGTGAGGGAAGGAGATGATGGGGGAGGGGACAGAGCCAAGCAAGAATGGGCTCTCAGGCTGAGGCTAGCCTTGATCTCACGTGGGTCTCTGGAGTGTATTCTGCCTTGAAGCAGGAGGACTGGACTTTTGTGTGACTCCTCTCACCTCATATCGCTTAGTCATTGGCCAGTTCAGCATGTGAGAGCATAACTCCCTGGGTGAAATGGCTTTTGCTAGCTAAGGAATTCTCTGGAGAAAGTATTGGTATAAGCCATTAGGCACAGATCAGCAAAGGCTGAATGATGAATGGTTTACTGGCAATGAGGATCTGGGTGAAGCACCAGGAACAGCTGCGACGTTGTGCAACTGCTGTGCCTCAGTTTTCCTCATCTGTAAAATGGGGATGTTGATAAAACCCATCTCTGAGCGTTGATGCAAGGGTTAGATGAGATACTTGCATTTATGTTACTGATAATGTGCCTGTCACTGGCCAGGTGCAAAGCAAGGGCTCAATGAAAGCATAAGCTATTATTATTATTATTATTGTTATTACTGGCAGTTTTGGATCCATAGCAACAAGCACATATAAACAATGCTCACTTCTTCTCTAGTTTAATTCTTATAACTCTTCTGAGATAAGTTCTACTTCTACCCTGTTTTACAGACATGGAAACTGAGGCACAGTGAGGTGAAGCACTTTGAGCTCACATGATGGGGCCGAGATTCCAGTTTAGGGAGTCCAGTCCCAGAGCCCCCAAGTGAGTGCTGGTTTGGGACTGTCTCTTCTGATCATGACAAATCTTTTTTTTTTGAGATCACTCTCAGTTCCTTGAATGTATCCATCTTCTCTGTTGTTTCTGGGTCTTTGTATATTCTATTCTCTGTGCTGGCAACAGCTTTTCCCCTTTAACCTGATCTGCCCTGGTTCATCCCTTGAGACTGAGCTCTGAGCTCATATTTGGCCTTTTTTTTTTTGAGACAAGGTCTCACCCTATCACCCAGGCTGGAGTGCAGTGGTGCAATCGTGACTCACTGCAGCCTCAACCTCCCAGGCTCAAGTGATCCTCCCACCTCAGCCTCCCGAGTAGCTGGGACTACAGTTGCATGCTACCATGCCCAGCTAACTTTTGTACTTTTTGTAGAGATGAGGTTTCGCCATATTACCCAGGCTGGCCTCGAACTCTCAGGATCAAGTGATCTGCCTGCCTCAACCTCCCAAAGTGCTGGGATTACAGGTATGAGCCACGGCCCTTGGCCCATGTTTGGCCTTTTCCAGGAAGTCCTCCAGGTTGCCTCCTTCCACAGCCCCTTGTCTGTTCCCCAAAGTGTCTGTTAGGATGTAATACACTTGCCTAGTCACTTGTCTGCCTCTCCCACTAGTCTATGGCTCCAAAGAATTGAATATTTTGCCCGTCTCTATCATTGTCACCCCTGCAAGTAGCATTTGTCTGGCACATAGTAGGTACTCAATAAATGTTTATTTTGTGGCTGAATGAGCATTCCAGATTCAGAACCGGAAACATTGGAGGCTTACAAAAGTTCAGAACCGCATACATTGGAGGCTTACAAAAGTTCCTGTTGAGTTGAATTAATTCATTTTGAAATGGCATGGACTAAGTTCTTTCTGGGAAGGTTTCCTAACTAAATCCGTGGGCATGGTGGACTGGAGTATTCCAGAACCAGTGCAAAGAGTCCCCTGTCCATAGGCATGAGATGAAGGCTCAGGACTTAAAATACACTTCTATTATGGAAAGTTCTTCAGAGACCCTTCTGGGATTTTCTTTAATTGATGCTCAGCTCATTTATTTTATTATTTTTATTTTTAATTTTTTTTATTTTTTTTTTTTGAGACGGAGTCTTGCTCTGTCACTCAGGCTGGAGTGCAGTGGCGCGATCTCGGCTCACTGCAACCTCTGCCTCCCAGGTTGAAGCAGTTCTCTGCCTCAGCCTCCCGAGTAGCTGGGATTATAGGCAAGTGCCACCATGCCCAGCTAATTTTTGTATTTTTAGTAGAGATGGGGTTTCACCATCTTGGCCAGGCTGGTCTTGAACTCCTGACCTTGTGATCTGCCTGTCTCGACCTCCCAAAGTGCTGGGATTACAGGTGTGAGCCATGGCGCCCAGCCATTTTTATTTTTATTTTTTTGAGATGAAACGTCACTCTGTCACCTAGGCTGGAGTACAGTGGCGCAATTTCGGCTCACTGCAGCCCCCACCTCCTCGGTTCAAACGATTCTCCTGCCTCAGCCTCCCAAATAGCTGGAACTACAGGCACACACCCACACACCACCACACCTGGCTAATTTTTGTATTTTTGGTAGAGACGGGGTTTCACCATGTTGCCCAGGCTAGTTTTGAACTCCTGACCTCAGGTGATCTGCCCGCCTTGGCCTCTCAAAGTGCTGGGATTACAGGCATGAGCCACCACACCCGGCCCAGTTAATTTATTTTATGTAATGAATGTATTTCTTTTCATTAGGAAAGTATGAGAATCACATTGCTGAAAATGTGGGAAAGCTAGAAAAGTAGAGAAACCCACCCACTATCATTTGGCAGGTAAATGTCTTCAGATCTTTCTCCTCCCATATATGTTTTTCTCTTTCTTTATTAAACATACTTATGACCATACTATTAATATAGTTTAGTATCCTGCTACTTTTTTTCCGTTTAGCAAAATGAGATTTTTCCAGGTTTAATTACATAGTTTTGAAAATAACTATCATCATTTTGTTCTTATATTTTTTCCCTTTTGAATTTAAAAAAAAAATCAAAGTAATATGAACACATCGTACAAAGTTAAAGTACAGAGGAGCTGCTAATGAAAGCAGCGGTTCCTGGCCCCTTCTCTCCTCTCTCCCCTCCTTAAGTCTTATTTCCCGGAGGCAAGTGCTTGAAATGTTGTTTCCATTTTTGGGTCTTCGGGTATTTATCTCTGTAACTCCAAATAAGATGCTTATGCGGCTGTTTCTTGATTTATCAATTTAAGACATTTTCTGTTGACTCTGTGCCATAGAAGATGAGGATTCAGCTTATTGACATGGTTCCTCCCCACTTTTTGTCCTTCCCCAGTTTTTATTTGAAAAAAGTCAGACATGCACATGGAAAATGATGACCGGAGGATGAAGGAGCCCCTCCTACTCTAATGCTTCAGTCTTCCACCCATCCCTCCTCCCAGTTTCTTGTGTATCTGTGGCAGGTCAAAGATGAGTGCAAACTGTTTGATACCCCATGCATTCAGAAATAGGGTCTATTTCCCTTTTCCTGAGCCTGGGCTGGCTTGTGACTGCTTTGACGAATAGATTGCCATAGAAGTGACACCGTGATGGTTCTGGTCCTGGCATTTAAGGGATCATGCAGTTTCCGCCTTACACCTCTTGGAACTCTTGGTTTTAAACCCCTGAGCCACTGTGTAAGAAATCTGAGGGCTTTTGCTGGAGGGAAACCTGGAGAGACTCTGAGATGACATGGAAAGGGAGAGAAGTTGCTCTGAGCCCAGCTTCCATCCTGTCCCACTGATATGGTTTGGCTGTGTCCCCATCCAAATCTTGCCTTGAATTCTCACATGTTGTGAGAGGGACCCGGTGGGAGGTAATTGAATCATGGGGGTGGGTCTTTCTCATGCTATTCTCATGATAGTAAGTCTCATGAGATCTGATGGTTTTATAACAGGAAGTTTCCCTGCACAAGCTCTCTTTTTGCCCGCTGCCATCCATGTAAGATGTGACTTGCTCCTCCTTGCCTTCCACCATGATTGTGAGGCTCCCCAGCCATGTGGAACTCTGAGTCCATTAAACCTCTTTCGTGTAAAAATGACCCAGTCTCAGGTATGTCTTTATTAAGAGCATGAAAATGGACTAATACACCCACCAAGGTGCCTGGCACATCACTAAAACTGCATTAGACCCTTCAGAGCAACCCCAAAGCCCTCTGAATACTACTGAGTGACCTTAGATGATACTGTGTGAGCAGAAGAACTGCCCAGCTGGGTCCTGCTTGAATTCCTGACCCTCAAAATCATGATCTATAATAAAAACAGTTGCGACTTTAAGCCATAAAGTTTGGGGATTAACTTGAATGGCATCCTTCAGGAGATACCCCATGTGTCATAGGTTTTGGGGATGGAGGTTATCTTAGCCTACTAACAGTGCCTGATACAAATATGCGAATGTTTCATTGGGTCATGCAATCTCAAGAAAGCAGGGATAAGGGAAAGAGAGAAAGAGGAAGAGCAAAACCAAAGAAGTGCATATTGCCTAGTGGAGTTGCAGTTTCCCAGAAACACAAGCATGGGATAACTCTGGAGTCAGTCATCTGCCAGCTCCTGCTGTTTCCTGTCTCTTATTGGTCAAAGCTTGCTCCACTCTGCACTTCTGAGTAATAGCCCTCAGCCCCTCCTAGCAGCTTCTGGGGGATCCAGGACCTCTGGGAGCTGACAGATGTGATAGAGGCCAGCCCTTACCCCCACCCAGGGTAGGCTGAGTCACTTTTATTTTACTGTAAAATTGATATTTATTTACTTATTATTTTAAGGTAATTTTTTTTGAGACAGGATCTTGCTCTGTTGCCCAGGCTGGAGTACAGTGGCACAGTCATAGCTCACTGCAACCTCAAACTACTGGGCTCATGTGAACCTCCTGCCTCAGCCTCCTGAGTAGGTGGGACTACAGGTATGCACCACCATGCATGGCTAGTTTTTTAAAAGTTTTTTTGGAGGGATGGGGTTTTGCTTTGTTTCCCAGGCTAGTCTCAAACTCTTGACCTCAAGAGATCCTCCTGCTTCAGCCTCTCAAATTGCTGAGATTACAAGCATAAGCCACTATGCCTGGCCTCTATTATTATTATTTTGAGACAGAATCTCACTCTGTTGCCCAAGCTGGAGTACATTGGTGCAGTCTCGGCTCACTGCAACCTCCGCCTCCTGGGTTCAAACAATTCTTGTGCCTCAGCCTCCAAGTAGCTGGGCCTACAGGTGTGTGCCATCATGACTGGCTAATTTTTGTGTTTTTAGTAGAGATGGGGTTTCACCATGTTGGCCAGGTTGGTCTTGAACTCCTGACCTCAAGCATCCACCTGCCTCGGCCACCCGAAGTGCTAGGATAACAGGCGTCGGTCACAGCTCCTGGCCACTGGCTTCTATTTTTTTATTTTTTGAGACGGAGTCTAGCTCTTGTTGCCCAGGCTGGGGTTCAGTGGCGTGATCTCGGCTCACTGCAACCTCTCAAGTTCAAGCGATTCTCCAGCCTCAGCCTCCCGAGTAGCTGGGATTACAGGCACGCGCCGCCATGCCCAGCTAATTTTTGTATTTTCAGTAGAGACGGGTTTCACCATGTTGGCAGGATGGTCTCGATCTCCTGACCTCATGATCCACCCACCTTGGCCTCCCAAAGTGCTGGGATTACAGGCGTGGGCCACGGCACCTGGCCCAGCCTCTATTTTTAAAGTAACTTTTATGGGATGTCAGACATTGTAAATTTTACCTTGGTGGGTGCTGGATGTTTTTGTGCCTGGCACAGTCCTAGGTGCTGAGGACCTAGCATTGAACAAAAACAAAGATCCCTGCTCTTGCTGAACTTCCATGCTACTGTGGGGAGACAAAACAACAAGCATAATTTAGGTTTGCTCTTATTATACTGTTGCACACATACCTTTTGTATATGTACTCTTAAACGGCCATTGTTTTTAGTGATTTGATTGAACAGATATATTTGATTGAACAGATATATCCTTGCTGAATGAGCCACTTCTCTATTGATGGGTAATTATATTACTTTCTCTAATAAGAGTCTTCAGAAGCTTAGAGGCTTAAGAATCTAAGCTCAACAAACAGAGCTTGGAGAGGTTATTATAAAGTCCATTGTGAGAGCAGCCACTCCTAACCTTGGGACCAAAGATTGGTATTGCCTGACCTGTGAGCCAGAATTACCCTGGATTGGACTGTCCTACCAGGTGGGCCCCTGGCCAGCAAAAGAGATGATGGGGGTTGTTAGCATGTCAGAGAGGGCCTTAGACACTCCTCTTCCATGTAGTCTCCAGCTCTTTGACTAAAACCTGTACCCCAGTATATAATCAGTCACCCAGGCCTAGAGTCAAGGTCTTTTATATCATGTAAATTTATTTTTTATTTTTAAAATTTTTTATTTCCATAGGGTTTTGGGGAACAGGTGGTATTTGGTTATGTGAGTAAGTTCTTTAATAGTGATTTGTGAGATTTTGGTGCATCCATTATCTGAGCGGTACACACTGAACCCAATTTGTAGTCTTTTATCCTTCACCCCCTCCCACCCTTTCCCCCGAGTCCCCAGAGTCCATTGCATCATTCTTATGCCTTTGCATCCTCATAGCTTAGCTCCCACTTGTGAGTGAGAACATACGACGTTTGGTTTTCCATTCCTGAGTTACTTCACCTAGAAGAATAATCTCCAGTTCCATCCAGGTTGCTGTGAATGCCATTAATTCATTCCTTATTATGGCTGAGTAGTATAAATATACTACTGGTATATGGCATATATATACCACAGTTTCTTTATCCACTCGTTGATTGATAGGCATTTGAGCTGGTTTCATATTTTTGCAGTTGTGAATTGTGCTGCTATAAACATGCATGTGCAGGTAGCTTTCTCATATAATGATTTCTTTTCCTCAGGGTAGATACCCAGTAGTGGGATTGCCAGATCAAATGGTGGTGCTACTTTTCTTTAAGGAATCTCCACACTGTCTTCCAAGGTGGTTGTACTAGTTTACGTTCCCGCCAGCAGTGTAGAAGTGTTCCCTTTTCACCACCTCCATGCCAACATGTATTATTTTTTGATTTTTTGATTCTGGTCATTCTTGCAGGAGTAAGGTGGTATCGCATTGTGGTTTCGATTTGCATTTCCCTGATCATTAGTGATATTGAGCATTTTTTCACATGTTTGTTGGCCATTTGTTTATCTTCTTTTGAAAATTGTCTATTCATGTGAATTTATACCTTCCCCGTATTCCCATGCCTTTGTCTTCAGTGGGACTATTACTTTTTGTCTAATGGCTTTGAATTAAATCTTCTGTCTTCTATTCCACTGATCTCCAGTCTCCAGCAATAATTATGCTGTTTGCATTGGGGGAGGAGGCAGATGCAGTTGTTGCCTTGCCTATGTCCTCTGGGTACTCACCATTCCTACTGCAAGCATCTGCAATACTGCCTGGGGCTTTGTCTCACTGCCATAACCTAGGCTCTTGTGGGGCAGGCTGGAAGTGCAGAGAAACCAACACAGGCACATCTCCCCCAACCAACTGCTGAGGGCAGTTGCCCTGCCTTCCATACCTTAGGGTGAGGCAGGCGCTATGCTGTCTCCCGGATGTCCCCAGTGGGATTGAACCCCAGTTGCCCATAGTAGCAGCCTGCTTATAAACATGACCTGGATTAGCTCCTTTCCCTTCTCTGTCTCATTTCCCTATTGTCATCCCAGTGTTTCCTGGGCTCACTTTCCAAATCAATCCACTTATCTTCAAATCCTTCTGTATTAGTCTGTTCTCATGCTGCTAATAAAGACATACCTGAGACTGGGTCATTTATAAAGGAAAGAGGTTTAATGGACTCACAGTTCCGCATGGCTGGAAAGGCCTCAATCATGGTGGAAGACAAGAAGGAGCAAAGCCACATCTTACACGGCAGCAGGCAAGAGGCTTGTGCAGGGGAACTCCCATTTATAAAACCATCAGATCTCGTGAGACTTACTATCAGGAGAACAGTATGGGGGAAACCACCCCCATGATTCAATTATCTCCACCTGCCCCCGCCCTTGACACATGGAGATTGTTACAATTCAAGGTGAGATCTGGGTAGGGAGGCAGCCAAACCGTCTCACCTTCTCTTAGGATTTGCTTCTGGGGAAACCTAACCTATCTAAGGTGGTGAAAAATACAAAGAACCAGGAAAATCCATAAATAGATTTAACAAGAAAATTTTACCTAGTCTTGATGAGTGGCAAAGCTTGACTGCCCTGAGGAAGTGACTTTGCTGAGCTGAGACCTGAGGATGAGTAGGAGTTAGCTAAGCAAAGCAGCACTGGAAGAACAGCAGGGGAAGAACATTCCAAGCATAGGGAAGAGCATGCGCAAAGGTCCTGGGGCAGGAATGCTAGTGTGGGTGGGGTGTAGAAAGAGAGGCAGAGAATGGTGGTTATCTTTGGAGGATATATGGCCTGAAAGTGAATTTGGGTCCCTGACTTTACGTCTCTTTCCTCTGCAGTTTAGTTATGTCTATACACTTTTTTTTGAACCCCATTATGGTCTGGCTTCATTTAAATGCATCTGAAATGAAATCTCTAATGTTAACAGTGTTGTCAGATGTGAAGGCTTCATTTCTCTTTGGTTCTTTTTCACCGAATGCTATCTGTGAGTTTCTGGGGAGGATATGAGGATTTTGATTGTTTTGATTGTTTTTTTTTTTTTTTTTTTGTATGACCACATTATGTTAATTTCCCCATTGTCTTAGAGTATGAGAACATAAAAGCAATAACTCATTTATACGAAGACTGAATGTGCTGAGAGGTTGTCATGGAAACCTCTCATGTTGGCTTGAGTAAATTGAATAACCCCTGTTAAAAGATTGAACACAGATAACTGGCAGGCTTTGTTTCAGGGCAAGAGTTCACAAACTGGGGCCCACAGATGCTCAAACATTCTATCATGAATAGAATTCGGGGATGCCATGATCTTGGACAGTTAAAAATACATCTTATATTCTTTTATCTCTACCTGAAGTTTAGTCTTTCTTTCCACTGTGAATGAATAAAGCAATAAACAAACAAAAAACAAAAGATTGAACACAGAACTTATTTACCCAATTGTGTGGCATTCACAAGAGATGAGAAATTCAACATGATAAATGAGATTCTTCCCCCCTGCAGGGGCAGGGAGGAGGATGAAGAGGGTGAATGAATGCTAGGAATGTATTATTTTTATTTAGACAGTGATTTCTATTCTTCTTCCAAAGATTATATTTTTGTTTCCAAATGGGAGAGGTGTTATGGGGTGATAGAGAAAGGATCCAGGGAAGATGGCATGGTAAAATTGCTCCTGGGAAAGACCAGCTTAGGGTATCCATGATTCTCGCTTCTGTAGCCCTGAGCATGTTTTTCCCCTTGGAGCATCCTCTGAAGTCTTGGTCAGAGTCGTTGAAGAGACATGAACCTTTTCAGCATTTTCTGCTTTGCTTTGGCAGGATTGTTTACTGCCTGTCAAGCTGACTTACAAAAAATACTAGTTCTGTTGTTCTGCATTTTTAAAAGCAAATTGCTTCAGCTCTTCATAAATAACTCCTTAAAAGAAAAGCCGTGGATGACAGATGAGGAAGCATAGTTGGGAACAGAGCGCGGCACTCGCTCACGATCATAGTGTCAGGCAGGTCACAGGAAGCCCTCTGAGCCCCGGGGGTGGGGGCAGCCTCTTTAAAGTGATTATGGAGCAAGAGGAGCTTGAACAGTGGCACTCTGAGGGTTGTCTTGGGCCAGCTTGGAGATCAGGTCCTGGGCTCCAGAAGACATCGAGGCTGGTTCTACCTGGATGTTGCATCCGTAGGTATCAAAGTAGGAGATGCTTTCGAGGGGTGAGTTTATCATCAGTGGCCTCCACCCCAAAGCACCATAGTCCTACCTCCTTGTTGTATGTCTTTCTTCTCACAGGCTGCTTGTCAGACTTCAGAATTTCATGGGCATGATGGGCAAATAAGCTTGATTAATGCTTCATGCTTGCTATCCACTAAATGTGTTCCCACCATGTGTTGTAACCTAATCCCCAGTGTGATGGATGGTATTAGGGGGTGGGGCCTTTGGGAGGTGATTAGGACATGATGGTGGGGACTCCACAAGTGGGATTCGTGCCTATTTATTTATTTATTTGAGACAAGAGTCTCACCCTGTTCCCAGGCTAGAGTGCAGTAGTACCATCTAGGCTCACTGCAACCTCTGCCTCTGGGTTTAAGTGATTCTCCTGCCTCATCCTCTGAGTAGCTGAGACTACTGGATAATTATCTACCACACCTGGATAATTTTTTTTTTTTTTTTGTATTTTTAGAGCGATGAGGTTCCACCACGTTGGCCAGGCTGTCTCGAACTCCTGATCCAAGTGATCTGCCCATCTTGGCCTCCCAAAGTGCTAGGTTTACAGGCGTGAGCCACTGCGCCTGGCCGATGCCCTTTTAAAAGGGGTCCCAGAGAGCCCCTTTGCCCTTCCATGATGGGAAGACACAGTGAAAAGAGGGCTGTCTATGAACTAGGAAGAAGGCCTTCCCCAGACACTGAATCTGCCTGTGCCTTGATCTGGGACTTCCCAGATCTTCTGGAGAGAACCGTGAGAAATAAATGTCTGCTGTTTATAAGCCACACAACCTATGGCATTCTCTTATAGCAGTCTGAATAGACTAAGATAATACCATAAGGATCTACCTTTGGGACTGTGTGCTGTTATAATAAAGGCTCTGATAAGTCCTGCTAATCCCATTTAGACCAGGGGTTTCTAAACTTTTTGACCACACAAGTTGTTATTTTTCCCTTTGCAAGCACCTTACATGGAAATCTTTTGGGAGGCTGAGGCATGAGAATTGCTTGAACCCATGAAGCGAAGGTTGCAGTGAACTGAGATCATGCCACTGCACTCCAGCCTGGATGATGGAGTGAGACTCTGTGTCAAAAAAAAAAAAAAAAGAAAAAAAAGAAAAAAGAAAATATTTTCAAAATGATGCCATGGATTAAATCTGATAGTCACAAAGGATCCTTGTCTGGTGTTACCTCCATTTGCTGGGTGAGGAAACAGGAGTCCTGAGAAACCAAGTAACTTGCTCAGGGTCATGCTGTTAGGATGTAGCAGAATCAGAACCAAAACCCTAAGTCCCAGACAACTAAAATCCACCACTCCAATGGAGAGGCCCTTACTGCAATGACCTGTTCTGAAGGAGCGAAACAAGGCATTTATTGCAGCATCATTTAATTAGGAAAAATATCTGGAAAGACCCTGAATGTCCAACTAAAGGGAAATAGTTGATATTTATGATACTTCCATACAATGGAATGTTATGAGGCATCAATAATAGACATGAAGCACAGTAACATGAGGTGGCACATATTATAATGTAAAATGGGGAAATAAAGCAAAATGATAATCATGCAAATTAAATGCATGAAACTAAAAAAGAAATACAAAATAGTAGCTGTCTCTAGACGGTAGGTGAGTCAGTTCAGGTCCTCTGAGTAGCAGAAGGCAAAACAGAATTAATTGTACAAGGTCCCAGTCTCCACTGATTTCAAATCCACTTCTCAACTTCTGTATGAAGTTCGCATTCTCTTACTAATTTTTTTTTTTTTAAGGCGGAGTCTCACTCTGTTGCCAGGCTCGAGTGTAGTGGCGCGATCTCAGCTCACCGTAGCCTCCGCCTCCCGGGTTCAAGTGATTTCCTGCCTCAGCCTCCCAAGTAGCTGGGATTACAGGTGCATGCCACCATGTCCAGCTAATTTTTGTATTTTTAGTAGAGACGGGGTTTCACCGTGTTAGCCAGGATGGTCTCGATCTCTTGATCTTGTGATCCACCCACCTCAGCCTCCCAAAGTGCTGGGATTACAGGCATGAGCCACTGTGCCTGGCCCTCTTGCTAATTTTAAATAACGTGTCTCCTGCAGCTTCTGTATTGCAAATATAGGAAGTGATTTTGGCGAGCATTTGAATTATGGTAGCTGATCTGATCTGTTGTGTCTCCTTACTTTCTAATTCTTTGTTTACTTTCTCCTCTTTTCCTCCCTCTGCTTATTTGCTTCCTCTTGCTCTCTTCCTTTATCTCCTCTTTTCCTACATATTTCTAAAATGATAGCTGATGAGAAGGAAGATCACTCTTACATAATTTGATTCCTCAGTTTCCATTTTCTTCTTTTTACAGGTATAACATTCTATATTTCTTTTTTTAAAAAAATTATTTTTTAATTGAAAAATAATGGTACCTATGGATGGAGTACGTAGTGATGTTTTGGTATATGTAATGTATAGTGATTTGATCAGGGTAATTAGCATATCCATCATCTCAAACGTTTCTCATTTCTTTGTGATGGTAACATGCAGTATCTTCCTTCTAGCTATTTGAAACTGCATTATTATTACTATTATCATTTTATTTTATTTAGACAGAATCTTGCTCTGTCACCCAGACTGATTTGTAGTAGCATGCTCTCTGCTCAGTGCAACCTCTGCCTCCCAGGTTCAAGCGATTCTCCTGCCTCAGCCTGCCGAGTAGCTGGGATTACAGGCATGCTCCACCACGCCCGACTAATATTTTTTTAGTAGAGATGGGGTGTCACCATGTTTGCCAGGCTGGTTTCGAACTCCTGACCTCAAGTGGTCTGCTCGCTTCAGAGTCCCAAAGTGCTGGGATCACAGGCATGAGCCACTGCGCCTGGCCAAAACTACATATTGTTAACTGTAGTCATCCTACAGTGATTTACAACATGAAAGAAAACCAAGTATTAATTGTGCACGAAATTCATTGAAGAAAATGCCTGTGAAGGGAAATGGGGAGGGAGCAGGGAGAGATTTCAGACCGTAATGCAGGTCTGACACCTCTGAAAGCAGAGTGGGAAGGAAGAGAGATAGTTAGAAAGAGAAAGGCTTCAGCACAACTCTGAGAATGTGTCAGCCAGCGTAATAGTTCCTAAGGCAACTCTCTCTGTTGGACAACTCCCAGTTGGGTTAGAATCACCTAATTCCATTACTTCCGCTGTGCCCAGTCACTGGCTGGGAAAATCCCCGGGGAAGTGCAGCCTAGCATGAACACCTCGGTGGGTCAAAAGGTACAGCAGCTAGAGGTTGTCAGTTAGCTCTGCTTCCAGAGCAGTTCACCTTGAAGGAAGATTTGAGCACAGAACTTCCATGACTGAGAGCTTCTGGTGCACTTTACAGCAGAGGAATTTGTGAAGCAGTTTCACTGTTCACTGGCTACCAACTTGTCCAGTGAGACAGAACACTCCCACACAACAGGTTACCTGAGGTAGGTTTATTACTTACAGATAGGCAGCAAGAGATGGTAGAAGCCTAGGATTCATTGTGAGCTATTCCTCCAAGGCCCCGGAAACCTGCTGAGGGTAAGTAGAGTCATATCTGTGCATGCCTCACTTGCACAGAAGCTCAGATACCCCAGAAAGCAGCTGGTTCTGTGTTTTATACCCCAGGATGTGTGATTTGCTGGGCTAAAGTGTTTAAGACATTTTGTTTCTAGGGGTGGACTGGAACAGAGGTTGGGTCGTTCTGGCCAGTCCCTCTCTATCTGAAGATGTTGCATTTCTAGCACATTCTTCAGTTATTCTTAAGAACCATGAGTTGGGAAAAGAGGGAAGAACTGGGTAGGCCCAAGGCCACCCAGTGAACTGTCTAGCAGCATTTTGTAAAAGCACATTAACAATGGTTTTGAGAAGCTGAAGTCTGTGGACTGATTCTCCCTGTAAATACAGGCCTGCTTTACTAGCACCTGCACTTTCCGGTTCTTATGCCCCCTCAAAAGTGTGCTGAGTCATTTGAACAGAAGGAGACTGCCCCTCCAGCTCCCCACAATAGGAAATTGTCATCACTGCCACAAAATGAATATAAGGACTTGGCCAAGTTCATCTTCCTTGGTTTACTGCCTGCACTTCATCCCATTTGGAAGAGAGAAGGAATAGCATTGAATGGTCTGGCTTTTTTTTTTTTTTTTTTTTTTTTGGTAATCATGGCTATACAGGAGGGTAATGAAGGTCAGAGATGGGGGCTTGAACCACCTGCCTGTGGTTTTGAGGTTTCCCTAAATACTCTATGGTTGTTAAGTTCCATAAGAAAGGGACTTGTTTTTCATTTTTATTTTCTTTCCAACTTTTATGTTAGGTTTGGGGGGTATGTGCGCAGATTTGTTTCATGGGTAAATTGCATGTTATGGGGCTTGGTGTCCAGATTATTTCATCACCCAGGTAATGAATGTAGTACCTGGTATGTAGTTTTTCAATCCTCACCCTCCTCCCATCCTCTACCTTCAAGTAGGACCCAGTGTTTATTGTTCCCTTCTTTGTGTTCATGTGAAGTCAGTGTTTACCTCCTAAGTGAGAATGTGCAAGATTTGGTTTTCTGTTCCTGTGTTAATTTGCTTAAGATAATGGCCTCCAGCTCCATCCATGTTGCTGCAGAGGTCATGATTTCATTCTTTTTTATGGCTGCATAGTATATTCCATGGTGTATTTGTACCATATTTTCTTTATCTAGTCTGCAATTGATGGGCATCTAGGTTGATTCCCTGTCTTTGCTATTGTAAATAGTGCTGCAATGAACATATGTGTGCATGCATCTTTAAGGTAGAATGATTATTCTTTTGGGATTTATACCCATGAATGGGATTGCTGGATTCAACCTTAGTTCTATTTTAAGTTATTTGAGAAATCTCCAAACTGCTTTCCACAGTGACTGGACTAATACACATTCCCATCAACAGTGTATAAGCATTAAAGGGACTTAACAGCTGAATAGTCTTCACCCAACTCAAAGCCTGGCTCTCAGTAGATACTCAATATATTGCTTATACAATTAAAGGAATGGTTAAAAGGAAGGAAGATGTATGCAGAATCTGTGTACTGCTAAGTCAGCAAACATTTGCTGAGGGTCTGTTGAATTTGGTCCTGCTCAACATTGAACTTGCCCACTTCTCACCGCCATTAAGGCTCCAGAAAATTTGTTTATCCACAGCCTTCTTCTTCTACCTTATTACCTTGTCATTTCTTTGAGACCTAATATCCATTCCTCCTGATCTCCAGCTCAACTCCCTAGAATCCATAGCTTCTAGAGTTTCGTTGATTTATTCCATTTTTATTTATTTGATTTATTCCACTTTCATGGAATATCAAGACCTCCAGACATAGTTCCAGGCACCTGGAACTATGTGCAGCAACAGATATGATGTTCAGATCATCTCTTGCTGTATAAAAAAGAGCCTGATCCCACAGTGGCTGGAAACAAATATTTGGTATTATTGCTCATGACTCTGTTGATTGGGCTTACCTACGTGGTTCTCATTTCAAGTCCTATGCAGTTGTAGTCAGATAATGACGGGCTGGAGTCATGTGAAGGCTTGACTAGGCTGGCCATCCAAGATGGCTGAGACACATGGCTGGCATGATGTTGGCTGCTGGTTAGGAGCTCAGTTGGTGCTGTCACCTGGAGCACTTTCATGTGGCCTTTCTATGTGGTTTGGGCTTCTCGTAGCATAGTGGTGTCTGAGTTCCAAAAGTGAGTATTCCAAGATATAGGAAGTAGCGCTTGATAGTCTTTTAAAACATGGACTGGAAAAGGGCACAGTATGATTTCCACCATATTCAATACGTCAAAGCAATCATGGAGGTCATTAAAGTCAAGGGAGAGGGTGTAGACCCCAAGAGATTGTTGTGTGTTTTTGTTTGTTTGTTTTTTGTGTTTTTTTTGAGACGGAGTCTCCCTCTGTCACCCAGGCTGGAGTGCAGTGGCGTGATCTCGGCTGACTGCAACCTCTGCCTCCTGGGTTCAAGTGATTCTCATGCCTCAGCCTCCAGAGCAGCTGGGACTACAGGTGCCCACCACCACATCAGCTAATTTTTGTATTTTTAGTGGAGACGGGGTTTCACTGTGTTGTCCAGGTGGGTCTGGAACTCCTGACCTCAGGTGATCTGCCCGCCTTGGCCTCCCAAATTGCTGAGATTACCGACGTGAGCCACCGTGCCTGGCCCTAAGGGATTGCTTTGATGTAAAAAATGTACAGCCATTTGAAAATGGCCACAGGTGGTCTCTGCTGTTAAGGACTTCAGAGTTGATAAAGAGATAGTGATGAAACCTATAGTAGGCTGAATCATGGCCACTCAAAGATATCAGGTTCTAGTCCGCGGAACCTGTATATGTTAAATTATAAGGAAAAGGAGTCTTTGCAGGTATGATTAAATTAAGGATGTTGAGATGGGGAGATTATTCTGGATTATCTAGGTGGGCCCTAAATTTGATTGCAAGTGTCTTATAAGAGAAAGGCGGAGAGATATTACACCCAGAAGACAAGAAGGTGATATCCAGACGGAGGCAGAGATTGGGGTGATGCCACTCCAAGCAAGGGAACGCTGGCAGCCACCAGAAGCTGGAAGAGGCAAGGAACAGACTGTCCCCTAGCACTTCTATAGGGAATGAGCCCTACTGACACCTTGATTTCAGTTTATTGCAACCGATTTCAGTCTTCTGGCCTCCAGACCTGGGAGAGAAGAAATTCCTGTTGTTTGAAGCCATTTAGTTTGAGATCATTGTTATAAAAGTCTCAGGAAATGAATACAAACCCAGACAATGACAAGCAAGGATGGAGATGATATGGAGGAAGCATATAGGAGGCACCTGAAGCCCAGCCCAGCGGGGAGAGAAGAGAGCAGGAATGCTTCTTTAAGCTCTGATGTTCAAATGAGAACACATGGACACACGGAGGGGGAGGGAAACGACACACACTGGGGACAGTTGGAGAGAGGGGGGTGAGGGGTGGGAGAGCGTTAGGACAAATAGCTAATGCTTGTGGTGCTTAAAACCTAGATGATGGGTTGATAGGTGCAGCAAAGCACCATGGCACATGTATACCTACGTAAGAAACCTACACATTCTGCACTTGTATCCCAGAACTTAAAAAAAAAAAAAATTCTGACGTTGATTCATCCCTAGGAAGTGTGGCATCATGGTGATGTTCATTCATCCCTAAGAAGTGTGGCATATGACAACATGTGGAACTTGAATCCATTAAACCTCTTTTTCTTTACAAATTACCCAGTCTCAGGCATGTCTTTATTAGCAGTGTGAGAATGGACTAATACAAATATGATGATGAATGAGGACATTCTCATATCTTCCACAAAACCATCATGGAAGACATTATCCATCATTTGGTTACATTTCCCTTATGTAAGGATCCAAGGGGATCTGGAGTCCTGCTTTTCTGTTTGCGTCTCAACTCTGCCACATACTAGCTGGGTTTATAGGCTGCTGTGAGGTTTCAATGAGTACATCAAAACCTGTAAACACTTGGTGCATGCATAGTAAGTACTTAAAACTGGTGTTGTTATAATTTTCGGGATTTGGTGAAGGATATTGTTTTTCTGGGGAAAGACACTAGGCCCGTCATGGGGGTAATACCCTCGTGACCTCATCTAAACCAAATTACCTCCTCCAAATGCCATTGCACTGGGGGCTAGGGCTTCAACGTGTGAATTTGGTGGAGAAAGACAAAGACATTCAGTCCATAACAATTTTCCTTGGATTTGTATGTACATGATCAAGTCACCTAGGAATGATGACTGTTTCATTTCTTCCTTTCTGGACATTTCCCCCCTGGCTAACTGCACTAGCTAGGATATCCAGGACAATGTGGAATGGAAGTGAGGCTTGTGGGTATCAATGCTATGATACCATCCACAGGGAGAAACCTTTGGCTTTGTATGAAATGCTGATGGTTAGGGATATTGATATGGTTTGTCTGTGTCCCCACCCAAATCTCAACTTGAACTGTAGCTCCCATAATTCCCATGTGTTGTGGGAGGGACCCAGTGGGAGGTAATTGAATCAAGATGGGGGGTCTTTTCCATGCTATTCTTGGCCAGTTGTCAGCCTGCCCGACATATTGTGAAACCGTGTCTCTACTAAAAATAATAGGCCCTCTCTTCCCTGCTGCCATGTAAGATGTGACTTTGCTACTCCTTTGCCTTCTGCCGTGATTGTGAGACCTCCCTAGACATGTGGAATTGTGAGTCCATTTGTGAGTCCACCTCTTTTTCTTTATAAATACCCAGTTTCAGGTATGTCTTTATTAGCAGTGTGAGAATGGACTAATTGAAATGCCATGATGAATGAGGACTTTCTCGTATCTTCTGCAAAACCATCATGGGAGACATTATCCATCATTTAGTTACATTTGCCTTATGTAAGGATCCAAATGGAATGTTTTTTGAATTCTATTCTAAGAAAAATCATTTCCTTTCCTGTGAACAGCTATACTTCCCTTTGTTAAGTGATGATATTCATGTGTCCTTTATGTTTTCTTTTTCTTTTGCTCTGGCTATTAGGGAGCTAAAACCCAAGAGCACACGCAATCAAAATAACCATACTAAATGAGTTTTCTTATGTATTTGATAAATAAATAATTTTTCTTTTGGTTTCCCTTTGGGTGTACCTTTTATTGCAAGCTGTCTCAAGAAGTTTTTTTCCACAGTAAATGGGGATAAAATTATTTTAAAAGAATAATACCTGACCTGATTATTGACCTGGGTTTATTTCATTGACTGAATGGTGAGACTAATGAATGGACAAGAGCTTTATGAACTGTAAAATGCCATGTCTGTTATTAACTAGGGGAAGAACATGATTGTCCTTGACTTTAACCAATGTACCCTGTGTCTTCCTTAGTTGGCACTGATGGTTCTGAGTTAGGTAACTATGCTCCCTAAAGCCTCTGAGATTTCCCCTGAGCATCCTGGCCACTCAGTGCTTATTTTGCACCACTCTTGTGTGTCCAGGATGACTCCTTCAGCTTTATCTTTCTTCTAGAAAGTTGCTATCCATTGTTTACATCCAGTGGCTCATGCATTCATAGAATGCAGCAGCATTTTCTAAGCACCAACTGCTGGGTATGTATTGGTTACCTGCCCAGCAACCCTTTTCTCTTCTTTGCTGAGACCATCCCATTTTCATTCATGCATCAGTTGGCAATATGCCCAGAGAAATGGAGCCCCTTCCTTCCTCATGCTCTTAGGCATGGAACTCAGTTGGCCCAAGCCAGGCATGCTCATCTTGTTTCTCTCACTGCTGACTGGTTTAGCCTTGGGCACATGACCTGGTTCTCAGTAGTGAGCTAGTAAGGATCAGAAAAACCACAAAGCCATGACATTATTGAATTAACCTGTCTGGACCACCTACGCCTGGATTTTGTGTGGGAGATACAATAAATCTGGATTATAGGTTGGTGCAAAATTAATATTTAAATCACCTGTAGTTCAACTCTGTGTTGCTTGCAGTCAAAAGTACCCTTATCAGGCTGGGCACAGTGGCTCACGCCTGTAATCCCAGCATTTTGGGAGGCTGATACAGGCGGATCACCTGAGGTCAGGAGTTTGAGACTAGCTTGGCCAACATATAGTGAAACCCTGTCTCTACTAAAAATAAAAAATTAGCTAGGCGTGGTGACACGTACCTGTAATCCCAGCTACTCAGGAGGCTGAGGCAGGAGAATTGCTTGAACCTGGGAAGCAGAGGTTGCAGTGAACTAAGATCGCGCCACTGCACTCTAGCCTGGGTGACAGGGCGAGACTCCATCTCTTGCAAAAAAACAAAAAAAGTCCTAATCAACTGTTTTAGTTTGGATGCTCACTGAAGTAGACTCTGAGGCAAGGATTTGAGTGCCAATAGTTTACTAAGCTTGAGGAGGTGGGGGAAAGGGGACAGGCAAGGGAGGGAAGTGGCAAGAAAGATGCATTATCATGTCAGTTACCAGTGTGGGGAATCACAGTGTAATCTCTCTGGGGAACTCTGGAAAATGACACAGAGCAGGGATTTGCAAACTATTGGCCCATGGCAAACCTGTTCTGCCACCTGTTATTTCAATAAAATGTTCCTGGAATACAGTCACACCCATTCATTTATGTATAGCCCATGGCAGCTTTTATACAACGGCAGCAGAGTTGAGCATCTGTGAGAGACAATATGACCTGCAAAACATAAAATATTTACTATATGACCCTTTTTCAAGAGTTTGCAAACCCTAGTGTTGAGCATGTAGCTCAGAATCACCCCCTGGAGGAGTGAAGGAGCTGGGATATTTATACATCCCTCCAGTTAGTCACTGGTGAAGACCTAATGCAGGAGGCATGTTAATTCTCCAGGACTTCCGACCTGTCCTGTGCACAGGCACTGTGGGCCCTGGCCAAGCAAAGAGATGCAAATACTGATTATTGGGATTTGTGCAAGTATGGACCCTACTGGTCCATACCAGTACACTAACACAGATGGTCACATCAGTGCATCCAGAGATGGCTGAGAAGTGCACCTGTCCTCCAGGAACCCATAGTCTGAAGGTAAGGTTGGAAATGGCCAAACATTTTTATTTTTATTTTTATTTTGAGATGGAATCTCACTCTGTCACCCAGGCTGGAGTGCAATGGAACGATCTCGGCTCCCTGCAACCTCTGCCTCCCGGGTTTAAGTGATTTTTCCCTCCTCAGCCTCCCAAGTAGCTGGGATTACAGGGACCTGCCATCATGCCGGCTAATTTTTTGCATTTTTATAGAGATGGGGTTTCACCATGTTGGCCAGGCTGGTTTTGAACTCCTGATCTCAAGTGATCCACCCACTTCAGCCTCCCAAAGTGCTGGGATTACAGGTGTGAGCAGTCGCACCTGGCCTTTATTTTTATTTTTTGAGACAGGGTCTCACTCTCTTGCCCAGGCTGGAGTACAGTGGCACAGTCATAGCTCACTGCAGCCTCAAAATCCTGGGCTCAAGTGATCCTCCCACCTCAGCCTCCCATGTAGCTGGAACCACAGGCCTGTAGCATCCTACCTGGCTAATTTAAAAAAACAAACCAAAAAAAAAAACAAAAACAAAATAAAGTGTGTAGAGACAGAGTCTCACTGTGTTGCCCAGGCTGGTCTCAAACTCTTGGGCTGAAGCATTCCTCCTGTCCCCGCTTCTCAAAGTGCTTGGGATTACAGGTGTGGGTCACTGTGCCCCGCTCAAACATTTTATAATTAAGTAGAATAACCCACATGTCAGCTGGGGTCCCCTGAATCCTCAAAGATCTAGGTAAGATCTTCTACGCAGGCTACTTCCTGCTAATCTGGGGAGGGCGACCTTCTCAAGGTCGTATCTGCCTCTGGCCCTGGTGCCCCCAACCCACAGGAGCTTAAATGCAGGACTTTGCGTCTCCCATTGCCTGCAGGAAACCTACTCAGCTAGTGAGTTCATAGGGCTTCACTGAAGACTGGGGGATTCTGGAGGGGATGATTTTCTGGCACATTCAGGCTTCTAGAACTCTCTATTCTTTCCCCAGCTCTGCTTCTCATTTTTTTTCTTGTCTGGCTCCAAAACCTTTCTCCTTTTATTGAGCACATTATTTCTCTCCAGTTCCCACCTCTGCATTTCCTTTCCTGAACGCTTCTAGGGCCTCAGCAGAACAAGGAACGCCTCATTGATGACGTTAAAAAACAACAACAACAAAACAACCCAAGACACAAGACACAAACAAAACTTTTTTTTTTTTTTTTTTTTTTGGTATTCTCCAGACAAAACGTTTGCAGCATGAGATGAGGCCCCCTTTGGAAACATCTCCCCACATTCTGTGATTCTGGCAAGTCCTCTAAATTTTGTCTCCTCCTTCATCCACCAGGTGGATTTCAGGACTCCTACTGTCAGAGGCTTGGAATAAACCTCTGGCATGCTTTGCTTCTGTTTTGCTTGCTTGCTTTCTTTTTTTATTTTTCTGAGATGGAGTTTTGTTCTTGTTGCTCAGGCTGGAGTGCAATGGCGTGATCTCGGCTCACCACAACCTCCATCTCCCAGGTTCAAGTGATTCTCCTGCTTCAGCCTCCAGAGTAGCTGGGAAGCTGGGATTATAGGCATGCGTCACCACGCCCATCTAATTCTGTATTTTTAGTAGAGATGGGGTTTCTCCACGTTGGTCAGGCTGGTCTCAAACTCCTGACTTCAGGTAATCTACCCGCCTAGGCCTCCCAAAGTGCTGGGGATTACAGGCATGAGCTATCGCACCCGGCCCTGTTTGGCTTTCTAAAATAGACTGTGTGTCTCACCCAGCATGATGTTAGATCTGTATAGCATGACAGCATTCCATTGAGTCAACTCCTTGGACATACTATATGTTTTGTTTCCCTGGTAGCTAATTAAATAAGACAACTAAGTGCAGTCTAGAAAGTTCCTCTCATAACAAAGTTCCCAAGAATTTACGTCTTTGCTTTACTTACTTACTTTTTCGTGGTAGCTGAAGTGCAAGTGGAAACTGATTATAAAGGAGAAACCTAAATCAGGTTAGGTGAATTCTGCAGTATGAACTGTGCTTGGAAAATCTAACTGGTAACGTGTCCACATTGGGAACTTGGTCCTTCCTCTCACAAAGAAAATTCCAGGTCAATTTCATCCCCTATGCTAAGCATTTGAGTGTTCAGGAGTGTGATTTTAGTTTTATAAAAATTGTTCTTTTTAAAATTCCTGTCAAATAATCAGATTTTTTTCTCAGCACATTTAGAAAAATGGAAAGTTTAGAGCATTTTGATATTTTAGTATTTACTTCCATGAAGTCACTTAACCCTCCCAGACTAGTTTCAGAGTTTTGTCTTCCAACCCATCTTTGTGTCTCACTGTACATTTTCTGCATGTACAATGAGAGGTGATTTTTAATTGGAATCCCTTAGATTTTTAGACAGAAAGCTCTCCTCCTCTATTCTTCCTCTCCTCTCACTGTCTCTCATTTTAATCCAGAGAAAAAAAGTGTCTCTTACAGGCTTGGATATCAAGCTGAATTGTTGAAAACAGTGGGGTCCAGGAACCTGAGTTTAAAACAAGCACCTCTGATTGTCTAAGTGGACTTAGAGAAAGACAAATGCTGTGTGATCTCACTTATTTGTGGAATTTAAAAACGTTGAACTCATACAAAAAGAGTAGAATTAGCTAAGTGAACTAATTCAGACAGAGAAAGACAAATGCTGTGTGATCTCACTTATCTGTGGAATCTGAAAATGTTGAACTCAGAGAAAAAGAGAGTCGAATTAGAATGGTTGCCAGGGGCTAGGGGGAAATGTTGCTCAAAGGGTACAAACTTTCGGTGATGAGATGAATAAGTTCTGGGCATCTCATATTTGTCACGGTAACTATGGTTAACAATACCATATTGTTTACTTGAAATTTGTTAAGAGAGCAGCTCTTAAAAATTTTTTTTTACTTTTTGTGGGTATGTAATAAATGTGTATATTTACGGGTACATGTACAGGTATGTGGTGTGTAATAATCACATCATGAAGAATGGGGTATCTGTACCCTCAATATTTATCCTTTGTGTTACAAACAATCCAAATACACTCTTTCAGTTATTTTAAAATGTACAATTAGGCCGGGCATGGTGGCTCATGCCTGTAATCCCCACACTTTGGGAGGCCGAAGCAGGTGGATCACGAGGTCTAGAGTTTGAGACCATCCTGGCCAACATGATGAAACCCCGTCTCTACTAAAAATACAAAAAATGAGCCAGGCATGGTGGCATATGCCTGTAGTCCCAGCTACTCGGGAGGCTGAGGCAGGAGAATTGCTTGAACCCAGGAGGCAGAGGTTGCAGTGAGCCCAGATCGCGCCACTGTACTCCAGCCTGGTGACAGAGCAAGACTCTGTCTCAAAAAAAAAAAAAAAAAAAAGTACAATTAAATTATTGACTATAGTCACTCTGTTGTGCTATCAAGTAGTAGGTCTTTTTTTTTTTTTTGGAGTGAAGATCTCATTTCTGTTACCCAGGCTAGAGTGCAGTGGCATGATGACAGCTCACTGCAGCCTCGACTTCCTGGGCTCAAGTGATCCTCCCACTTCAGCCTCCTGAGTAGCTGGGACTACAGGTGTGCCCCACAATGCCTGGCTATTTTTTGTATTTTTAGTAGAGATGGGGTACTGCCATGTTGCCCGGCTAGTCTTGAAATCCTGGCCTTAAGCGATCTGTCCGCCTCGGCCTCCTAAAGTGCGGGGCTTACAGGTGTGAGCCACCACACCTGACCGAGTAGTAAGTGTTACTCATTCTTTGTAACTATTTTTCTTGTATCCATTAACCATTCTTACATTCCCCAGCCCACTACCCTTCCCAGCCTCTGATAATCACCATCCTTTCACTAAGAGAGCAGATCTTAGGTGTTCTCATCACATAAACATCCAAAGACAACTATGGGAGGTAATGAATAGGGTAATTAGCTGGTTCATGGTGATCATTTCACAATTTGTGTATACATATATCTCCAAAGATCACATTGTACACTGTAAATGTATTCAATTTTTATTTGTCAATTTTACCCCTCTAAAGCTGGGAAAATGAAATAAAATAAGCATCCTGGGCAGGACTAGCTGCATAGTTTTCAGGGCCCAGCACAAAACGAAAATGTGGGGATTCTTGTTATGAAAATTATAGGAATTCTGGCTGGGTGCAGGGGCTCACACCTGTAATCCCAATACTTTTGGAGGCTGAGGCTGGGGAGTTGCTTTGAGTCCAGGAGTTTGAGACCAGCCTGGGCAACATGGCAAAACTGCATCTCTACAAAAATAAATAGAATAAATAAATAAATAAATAAATCAGCCGGGAATGGTGGTATACATCTGCGGTCCTAGTCACTCAGGAGGCTAAGGCAGGAGGACCGCTTGAGCCTAGGAGGTTGAGGCTGCAGTGAGCCATGTTCATGCCACTGCATTGCAGCCTGGGTGACAGAGAAAGACCTTGTCTCAAAAAAAAAAAAAAAAAAAAAATTATAGGAATTTCAAACTGTCAGCATCAGAGTGGGGTCGTCTAATTATGGGGCCTTGTGCAGTTACGCCAGGCAAAGAAATCCTCTCTTGCTCTTGGCCCTTCTTTGTGCCTGAAAAGCGTGAGAAGAGGGTGTAAGCAGGACAGAACCACTTTTATTTTTATTTATATATATATTTTGAGATGGAGTCTCGCTCTGTCGCCCAGGCTGGAGTGCAGTGGCGCCATCTCGGCTCACTGCAAGCTCCGCCTCCCGGGTTCACGCCATTCTCCTGCCTCAGCCTCCCGAGTACCTGGGACTACAGGTGCCCGCCACCACGTCCCGCTGATTTTTTTTTTTTTTTTTTTTTTTTTTGTATTTTTACTAGAGACGGGGTTTCACCGTGTTAGCCAGGGTGGTCTCCATCTCCTGACCTCGTGATCCGCCCGCTTAGGCCTCCCAAAGTGCTGGGATTATAGTCGTGAGCCACTGTGCCCGGCCAGAACCACTTTTCAAAGATTTTGTTTGAAAATCTGCCTTTTGATTTTGTACTTGATTTTGGAATTCTTTATTATTATTATTTTTTGAAACGAAGTCTGGCTCTGTCACCCAGGCTGGAGTGCAGTGGCGCGATCTCTGCTCACTGCAAGTTCCGCCTCCCGGGTTCACGCCATCCTCCTGCCTCAGCCTCCCAAGTAGCTGGGACTACAGGCGCCCGCCACCGCGCCCGGCTAATTTTTTGTATATTTAGTAGAGACGGGGTTTCACTGTGTTAACCAGGATGGTCTCGATCTCTTGACCTCGTGATCCGCCCGCCTAGGCCTCCCAAAGTGCTGGAATTACAGTCGTGAGTCACCGCGCCGGGCCTGGAATTCTTGATGCTTTAAACAAAACTTAACATCTTGCCTGACATGTTTTTGTGGCCCAACAGGATAACTAAAACGCCAGCATTAAAACTCAATCCCTGGCAAGATGTTGTCTGTGATCTCCTTCATCTTCACGACAAGATCATCTAGGGTTGTATGCTAAGGTTAGCAGCAGAGGCTCAATGGAGTCGACGCTGCAGGTGGGAAGCCACACTTGGAATTCCTCCATCATGCTTAGTTCACCTTGAGGACTAGGTAGCTATCTAATGGCAGAATGGTTTCAAAACCCAAGTATCTGTGAAGAGCTTTCTCTTTTGTTAATTCTTCGGTCCAGCTCAGTGCCTTCCAACTGTTCGAGGGGCATAGTTATTACTTAAAATGATTACATACACAAGTACATGTGCACTCTATAAATTATGGTTGATTTAAAGGAATCTCAGGAGTAATTTTGACCACAAATAATTTTTCCTCTTCTGTACTAACTATGGAAATGAAATGTTTGTGTAATATATGATTTCATTTTGCCAGAATATATGAATACTTCTGTGAAAGTGTCCTGAAATAAATGAAATGCTGTCTCTGCAAAAAAAAAAAAAAAAAAAAAAAAGTTCTTTGGCTGTGACATGGACATGAATAAAAAGGTTATAACTAGCATCAAATTCAAGCATTTGGTTTTATTGCTTATGTGAACACAGCATGGAACATCTTTTGATTCACGTTTTCCCCATTCTTAGTCGTGTTATCTGTTCATGACTATGCAGGTGGTTTTATCTCTCAGGGACATTTGGTCATGTCTGGAGACATTTTCAGTTGTCACAACTGGGGATGAGGTAATGGTGCTACTGGCATCTGGTGCGTAGACTTCAGGGATGCCAGTAAACATCCTGCAGTGGGTGGAATAGCCCTGCACGGTAGAGAATGATCCCCTCTGGATGGTGTCAGTGCCCTCTAAACATTACGCCCTGGGCTGTACCCACTCTCTGGATGTGAAAATGCAGGCCTAGGGAGGCTAAGCACTTATTATTTCTTTGTAGTTAAAAAAAAGTCCATCTTGTTCCAGGAAGGAACAATTTAATTTCTAAACATGTGGCATAAAACAGAAATAACTAGGAAATCGGTGGAAATGTGTTTTCAGGGGGAGCGTGTAGACTGAGGACAAATTTTCAGGCTTCTATTTGTCCGGTGAGGTTAGTGCTTGTGTGCTGGGCCAAGTCAACATCCTCTTAGCGGTGTCTTGTCTCCTTCCTGATTTAGAAAAGGCAAACCCACCTGCTGTCATGAAAAATACCTTCTAGAAGCTACCGGGTAATTGGGTGATATTTCTGGATTTGTCTCCCTGTCTAATGTACATCAGTTAAACTTTTGACTCTTCAGCGCCTCTGGAGAAAGTAATAATCGGAAACTAAATCGACTTGGTTTTTTCTCTCCCCCTTTGCCCCGTATTTGTAAAGATTAATCTTCAGTATCTATGAGTGCTGGGTGATTTGCGGAAACTGCAGCTGCTTTATCAATATCAGCTTGGCCTCCACTGATCAAACCCTCATTTAGGCGTTCACTGCCGTCTGCTGGAAACAGCCCAGGGATGAGGAGGGAAGGGAAAAGGCCACTTCGGGAGGCCACCTTGCCTTGGAGTTTCCGTCGTTTTCCGAGGTGAGCTTGGATGTCACTGCTCAGCACAGTTGATTAAAGAGGGTCCTTGAGATTGGTGCTGTGAGTGAGTCACTGTGTGGGAAGAAATCCCGATGGTGGCAAATATGAATAAAGCGTCGGTGTAACTGTCCTGGCTGGATTGTTTTTCTTCATCTCACCATACTGTTTTCCCTCTGCATGTGTCTGACCTCTGGCGGGCTTGCAGATAAAAGTGATGCATCTTCATTTTGTCGGAGGAGTTAATTTTGTGTGTATTCCAAGGTAAAATTATACTCACGGTGCTTATATCTTGGGCACCCACTGTGCGTTGGACACTTTCCATAAATTAACTCAGATTTTTCTTAGCAGCTTGCTATGGCTCTTCACTGTTTCTCCAATTCGATTTACAAAACCTTGATTTCAATGGGATCCCTGTTTGCTCTTGCAGACTCTTCACTCACCACCTGCTTTTCACCCACTCCACTTCAGCTGCCCTGAACTTTCTGTTGCTGGAATTGACTTTGCTCACTCACACCTCTGGTCCTTTGCACATGCTGTGCCCTGGGCTTAGTACATTTCACTTTCATCCTCTTAACCTCGTTAATATCTTGCTTGGGACAACAGATACGGCTGTAAGTATCAGAAAACCCTATTATCATGGCTTGAAGGTGCAAGGGTTTATTTGGCTTACACAATAAGCTAAACAATAGGCAAGCCATGTTGGTAGAGTGAATCAAAGAGACCATCAGAAACCCCCACTTTTTTCATTTTCTTGCTCTGCTGTGCAATTTCTATCCTCATGGTTACAAAATAGCTGCTTCATCTCCAGGTATCATGTCAGCAGGCGTAGAAGCCAAGGGAGGGCAGCAAGCCAGAAAACTAAAGGTGCACTCTCCCTTCTTTTCACTGGTCAGAACTACGTCAGATGGCCAGCCCTAGCTGCAAGAGATGCTAGTGAAAGATGATTTTTAGCTGGATGCATTGTCGCCCTCAGCAAAATAAAGATGCAGTTTTCTTATTAGCAGAATCCTAACAATTAAGATTCAGTGCTCAGTTTTGATGCCACTCAGCTGAGTGGTCCTCCCTGAATCCCTGTGACAGAGTTGGGACACACAGGTATTAGGCAATCTCATAGATGGCATTGGAGTTACATGAAATATTGTGGTCTTGTTTCCCTATCTGGATTGAAAGCTCCATGAGGAGGACTTGGTCTACCTTTCACACAGTTGTATCTCTACTACCTACATAGTTCCAGATATATAGTAGATGCTCAATAAGTAATAAATGAAGGAGTCACATGAAATTGTGGTCATGTTTCCCTATCTGGATTGAAAGCTCCATGAGAAGGAGGACTTGGTCTGTCTTTCACACAGTTGTATCTCTAGTACCTACATATATAGTTCTAGATATATAGTAGATGCTCAATAAATACTTAATAAATGAAAAATAGCTACTATTTTGCCCCTTTGTAGTTGACACCTAGAGCTTTAGGGAGATAAGATAACTTGCCCTAAGTAACACATTTACTCCTTAATTCCTCCATTCAGTAATGTTTATTGTGCACCTTCTATGAGCCAGGTCTTGTTTCAGACACTTGGGATACATCAGTGAACAAAGCAGATAAAACGACTGCCTTTGAGACCATTACCCCCAATATTTTATTACAAAAAATTTCACACATCCAGCAGAGTTAAACCAATTTCATAGGGAACACGTGTTCAGTTACTACCTAGGTTCTACCAGTCACTGGGGCACACTGATTCCAGTGGGGGAAGGCACACAGTAAACCAGAAACAAAACAAGTAAATTACATGGCATTGTAGAAGGTGGCAACTGCTATGAGAAATACAGAGAAGGTAACGGGATGTAGGGCGTGCAGTTGGGGGTGGTGGTGGCCAGGCTTGGCCTCATTGAGATGGCGACAGTTATGCAAAGACTTGAAGGACGTGAGGGAGCAGTGTCGATATTGGAGGGCAAAGCAGTTCTAGGTAGAGGCAACAGCCAGTGCAAAGGTCCTGAGGTGGGAATCTCTGTTCCAGGAGGGGCAAGGTGGAATGTGTGGTTGGAGGAGGAGCATTGATGGTGGCTGGGTTAGTAGAGGAGGAGGAGTTTGGGGAAAAAGATCAAGGGAACTCAGCTTTGGACAGGCTATGCTTGAGCAACTCAGGGGCAGAGCTGGGATTTAGATCCCAGACCTCACAACCTTCCTGTATTAGGGTTCTCTAGAGAAATAGAACCAGTAGGATATATATGTCTATTTATTATACGGATTGGTTTATGCAGTTATGGAGGCTAGGTTCCATGCTCTGCCATCTGCAAGGTGGGGTACGAGGAAAGCCAATGACATTAAGTCCCAGGGTAAGTCTGAAGGCCCAAGAACCAGGAGCTCTGATCTCCAAGGTCAGGAGAAGGTGAATGTCCCAGCTCAAACAGAAAATGTACACTTCCTTTGCTTTTCGTTCTGTTTGGGCTCTCAACAGATGGGATGATGTCTGCCCACATGGGTGAGGGTGGTCTTCTTTTTTTCTTTTTTTGAGATGGAGTCTTGCAGTGTTGCCCAGGCCCGAGTGCAGTGGCATGATCTCGGCTCACTGCAAGCTCCGCCTCCCAGGTTCACGCCATTCTCCTGCCTCAGCCTCCCGAGTAGCTGGGACTACAGGTGCCCGCCACCACGCCCGGCTAATTTTTTGTATTTTTAGTAGAGACGGGGTTTTGCCATGTTAGCCAGGATGGTCTTGATCTCCTGAACTCGTGATCGGCCCACCTTGGCCTCCCAAAGTGCTGGGATTACAGGCGTGAGCCACCGCACCTGGCTGAGGGTAGTCTTCTTTACTCAGTCTACAGATTCTAATGCTAATCTCTTCCAGAAATGCCCTCATAGACACACACACCCGGATGTAATGTTTTACCAGCTATCTGGGCATCCTTTAGCTCAGTCAAGTTGACACATGAAATTAACCATCACACTTTACCATTTTGCCACAGCTCTCCCCCAGTCATTCAAAGACACTGTGACCAGCTGGCCAGGTGACAAGAAGTCCTAGGGCACAAGCCTGAAGCCTTCGGGAGAAATTTCAGCTTTACAGGGGGCAGAATGTTTGGTAACTATTTAGATTTAAAGCAGAAGCACTTTGGATTGAGCAATTTCATATGTGACAACTGTCTTTGCCACAAGCAACAGCAGAGACCTGCAGATGAGAACACCTTTATGAAGAGCAAGACCATGCTTTGAAGTTGGACAGAGATCTTGGTTCAAATCCTGCCTCTGCCGCTTGTTAGCTAAGTCACTTCAGGTAAGCAATTTAACTTCTTTGAGCCTTGCTTTCTTGATCTGTCAAGTGGAGGTTAATAATAGTATCACCCCTTGAGGGCAGATAAACTGATGTATGTTTATGCATACATAAACTGATGTATGTGATGTAATTTAGCATGGTGCTGGTCCACAGGTGAATGGAGATGATTTTTGACTTTCTGTCTCACAGAAAGTCTGTACCTCCCCGAGGACATCTCATGCCCACAGCAGCCCAGCAGTGAGTCCTCACCAACCCAGACTGACTTTCCAGCCTCATATCCTCAAAGGATCTGACATTTTCCAGCCACCAACCTTGGTTTGCACCATGCCCTTCATCAAAAATGTCTTTGCTTCTCTTTGATGCCTGGGTATCTATTCCTTTAGAACCCATTTCAAATTTCTCCTCCTTAAAGATGCCGTTGGTCACTGTTCCAATCTGTAGGATACTCTGTTTTGCCCAGATCCCTTCTGCACTGCCTTCTGGGACTCAGATACAGAGGGGGCAAAACATCCCGGAAGGGGTGGGGCCCATGGACTGCTCTTGGAGTGGGGACAGAGATCACCACGAGATGGCGCTATTGAGCCATCACTGTCAATTGGTTTTTCTCTGTTTTCATTTTCTTACTTGATGAGAAATGTGTGATTTCCAAATAGTCCCAGAAGGAATAGAACTGTGACTGTGTCCCGCCACTAAAAAGGTGGTTTTGCATATCTCTGATCGTCCTATCGCATCGCCCACTGTTAAAAATTCCATCCCCACACCCAGGGGATTTAGAAGGAGAATATCACACACTTGCCACCACCCCCAATCCATGCAAATACCTTGGTACTTGCTATAGACACTTGGTACACAAATACTGCCTCAGCCTTTTATTAAATTATATTTTATATATTGCATCAGAGTATTAAGCCCTTAGGGGTAGGACCTGGGGTCCATGCCAACTTACTAGAACGGTGTCGACTTCTCTAGGATATGGAATCCACACAGCTCCTTGGAAAGCTGGAAAATGCAGTTTTGAAGCAACCTGCTTCATTTCCACACCAATGGAAAGGAAAGTGATAAATCCTTTATGGCCAAGAGTCAGTTCTGTTTATTTCTTCCTGGAAATGCTATTGATGGTGGCTGGGGAAGTTGTTTGTTTTTTAATCTTTCCCTTGGCAAGGTCTCCTTACTCATAGCCCTTCCTTATGTTCCCCAAATGGTGCAGGGGGCAGTGTTCAGAAGCCCAGTATGCAGGTCTTGCACAGAGGAGAATTATGGCTTAAAGAAACTTGGCTAAGCGCGGTGGCTCACACCTGTAATCCCAGCACTTTGGGTAGGCCAAGGCAGGCAGATCGCTTGAGTCCAGGAGTTTGAGACCAGCCTGGGCAACCTGATGAGACCCCATCTCTACAAAAAATTAGCCAGGGATGGTGGTGCATGCCTGTAGTCCCAGCTACTCGGGAGGCTGAAATGGGAAAACTGCCTGAGTCCAAAAGGTGGATACTAAAGTGAGCCAAGATTGTGCCACTGTACTCCAGTCTAGGTGATAGGGTGAGACCCTGTCTCAAAAAAAACAAAACAAAATAAAAACCAACAACAGAAAAAGAAACTTGGGTGGGATCATGTGTCCAGGCCTCAGCACTGTTGTCCGTTACTCTAACTCCTGCAGAGAGGTCCTTGAACAGATGTAAGCGGACACACCTTGAAGTCAAGGTGCTCTTTGCAAAGCAACACAATGTTATTGACATATTCCATTTGAATAACCAAATTTTGTAGTTGATTGTGCGCTAAGGTGGATACGCATTACATTATGTTCTTATGTAGGGAAGTAGAAGTTAGTGCCAAGATTTAAAGAAAAATCAGTGGGGAAAATAACAGTTGAATCTTATTTGTTTAAAAACTTAGGACTTATTTATTCTTCTGTCCACCCATTCATATATACATTTAACAAAAGTATTTGAAATTAGTTTCATATTGCTATTTATTTTAAAAATAGGTATTATACACATATGGCTCAAAATTGGAAAGATACAAGAGTGTATAGTAAAAGGTAGTTTCCACTCCCATCCTTGTCCTAACCAGTTTGTTTCTTCACAGAAATGGCAACCACTATTGATAGTTTTCTATGTTCCCCTTGAGAAATATTCTATATTGTAAATGCATATTCATCTATTCATTTATTCACCCATCTATCCATTTATTCATCTACCCATCCATTTATTGTCTAGCCACCTATCCATAGATGGATCCATTTATGCATCCATCAATTTATTCATCTATTTACCCATCCATCCATTCATCCATTTATCCATCCATCTATTTACTTTCCATTAATCTATCCATTCTTTCATCCACTTATCCATCCATCTATCCATCCACTTTGCATTCATCTGTCCATTCATTCATCCATCCATTTATCCATTCATTCATCTATTTATCCATCTATTCATTTACTTAACCATTTATCCATCCATCTATCCATCCACACACACATCCATTTATCCATCTAATCCATTCATTAATCCATTTACCCATCTATGTCATTTTTTTCCAGGAAGAGGAAAAGGGCAGCCATTATTTGGTTTTAGATGGTAGACCAAATTTGTGCTACTGTTCCACAGGAAAAGAGATTTGGAACCACTCCTTGGTGTTAAGCCAGCCACTCCAAAGCTGTAGTGTTGCAATGTCATACATCTGTCAGGGAAGCCTGAACATTTTAAAAACAATTGGGTATGGCTATTCAGATTTTATTTTGGCCCAGCATAATGAGTTTGTGTTTGATTCTGAAGGAGAGGGAGATTTGTAATAAATCAGCAAGTGAAATTAAAAGTGAGCCAGTGAGGTGCCATAAAAGGGTGGTTGGAATCAGACATTCTCAAATCCATATCCTATCCCCACCCATGTTAAAAGCTATATAGGAGGTTATTTAGCTTCTTGGGAGTCTCAATTTTCCTCTTATGTTCTGAGATGGGGATAATTGTATTTTTCTTTGCAGGTTAAAGGCTAACACAATGCTTGGATATAGTCAGTGCTCATGTGGTAACTGCCCTTAACATTATTAAGCCCACATAATTCTCTTCTTTTTTGTAAGCAGTTGAGATCTTTAGGTTGAAGATTCAATATACAATGTAACAGAGTCAGAGGGTGGGTGGCAAAAGGTACATACATACTGCAGGGCAGGGACTTGGAGTATGGAATGGAGAAATAGCAGAGGACATCTTCCAGCTGCAGTTGGGATGGGTGCTGAGCTACAAAGCTACTAGAGAAATAGGAAACTCAGGTCTCATCATTGCAGGGACCCTTGTTTCCTGCAAAGAATCCTTGGAGAAATCTCTCCCACTGTCTCTGGGCATTGTATTCAGAAATGTCTGGCCTGGATGATAGTCTTCCTGCTTTTGGCCTCACCCTCTATCCACTGTCCTCTGCTGAATCTTTCTAAAATGCTTGCTTAAAACTCCTTATCGCCTTCAGGAGAAAGTTAAATCCTTTACCACACAAGGCCATTACCTGGGGGCCCTTTCTAACTCCTCCCACCTCAATTTTGTCCTCTTTCTGCAGGTATCTAAGTGTCATGATTTAGATGTCCTGGCATGCACTGTGCTCTTTTTCTGGAAGCCTCTTTTCTTTCTTCATCCAACTACCTCCTCTTCTTCCTTCAAGACTCAGCTGAGACTCTCTTGAGCAAATTTTCCAAGACTCCTTAAGGGGAAGGACCTGGTCCAAGTTGACTTGGTGTCTCCGTCATCAAGCACAATGCCTGGTTCACAATGGACTCTTCATGCATCTCTTTCTATAACATGAGAAGGATCAGAGGGTGAGGATTGGAGCTGGGTGTCTTAAAAATCTGTGAGAGTCGAAGCTAAGCCAGTGATGTTTGCTTTGTAGCTATTCTTGTGATATTACAATCCTTCAGAGTGGTGAGGTTGGTGGGAGTGGTAAAAACAAACAAACAAACAAACAAAACCTAGTTTCTTTGTCTTGGATTTTCCTGTCTCAGTTTATAGAGAGAGACTATCCATCATATTTTATTTTAGCTTAACCAAAGTTTTACTTTTTGTTGTTTCTTTTTTTCTTTGCTGGGATCTTAAAAGAGATTGAATAAAAATTCAGTTGTAGGAATGGCTTTACCTTCCTCTCTGGTCTTGGTGTTTTGTTTTTAGACTATGATATCACATGTCAAGACTATGATATCATATCAGGACTAGGATATCAAGTTTATAATAGAACAATAATTATGTATTATTTAAACTTATTTTCATCAAACTATAACTAATACACAATGGATTTTTTAATGGTATATACAGATATTTAAAATTTGAAATAATTTTAGATTTATAGAAAAGTTACAACGATACTATAGCAAGTTCCAAGAAATCCCTTCTCAGTTTCAGTTTTTCTTAAATTTTGTTGTTGTTGTTGAGACGGAATCTCGTTCGGTCTCCAGGCTGGAGTGTGGTGGCACGATCTCGGCTCACTGCAACCTCCACCTCCTTGGTTCTAGCAATTCTCCTGCCTCAGCCCCCTAAGTAGCTGGCACTACAGGCACGTGTCACCTCACAGCTAATTTTTTTATTTTTAGTAGAGACGAGGTTTCACCATGTTGGTGGTCAAGACCACCAGGCTGGTCTTGAACTTCTGACCTCGTGATCTGCCCACCTCGGCCTCCCAAAGTGCTGGGATTACAGGTGTCAGCCATTGTGCCCGGCTTCTTTAATGTTAAAAAAAAATGTTAATGTCTTTGTCACAACTTTGGAAACTATTAAGTGCATTCCAAATTTTATTTGAATTTCACCAGTTTTTCTACTAATGTCTTTTTCCTGTCCAGGATTCAATCCAGAGTTTCATGTTGCATTTATTCTCACGTCTCTGTAGTCTCTTCTGGTATGGAACAATTTCTCCATCTTTCCTTATTTTTCATGATCTTGATAGTTTTGAGGGGTACTGGTTAGGGATTTTGTAGAAGTGGACTTGGTGATTAGAACCTAGGTCTGGCCGCCTACCCATCACAGTATCAGTAAAAGCCTCCCTTGAAATTTACCAATGGCATGAACATTTCAGATGAGTCTGCCATCTTTGGTCCTAGAGACCTGTCTTGGAGACAGAGACCTCACAGACTCAGAGATTCAGGTGCTTTTTCTGGTAATGATTTTTGTCTGTGGGCTGATTACAAAGGTGGATGAGACTTTGGCCAAAGCTAAGGCTGCAGGGTCTGGGCTAAAAAATTCCAGAAAAACTACCTTGCCATGGGAGGCTGAGTTCCAAATCACAGCCTGTGTGCAGCCTGCTTTACCAAATAATGAGGCACTGGGTGCTTTTTAAGGCAGCTGACCTTTGGAGCAAATTATCCAAGGAAATCTGATTAGCTAGTTCACTGGGTTCCTGCAAAATGGAGCTTGGTGTATTTCTGCAGCAGAAATGTCAGCATAATTGGAGTTCCTGGAGCTCAAAGAGCTTCTTTCTTATTGTTTCCATCCTTTGGAGGGGAAAAAAAAAAACCCAAACAAACAAAACCCAAACCCCCAAAGAATTGTCCTTTGACTTATATTCTTTGCTTTTGCACATGGTTCAGAAGCTGCTCCTGACTGTGTTTACGACTTTATTAATCAGGGGAACAGCCCGAACATCATTTAAACAAACAAGGCCAAAAAAAAAAAAAAAAAAAAAAAAATCCATCCCCAAACAGATGATGTGAGCTTAATAGAGATGGCCAAGCCAAAGACCTTAAATAAATAAACTGACTTTAATTTGTAGGAAGGAGCATGGGGTCGTCATTACTTGAGGCTGTGTGCCATGCGATGTAACCAAATTTGAAACTCGCTAATTTCATTATTTTAATGGAAGTCTGCCTCCCATTCATTAGGCTGACATATGACTAGCCATTAGTAACAGTCCACTTCCAAAGCTATGGTGGATAAAGGGTGATTGGAAATGAGCGAGGGCCAGGCCTGGTGGAGGCTGGCAATTTCAGAAGGGAACTGGTGGGTGGGATTTATGCAAGAGGCAGGGAACACAACTAGGAAAATTGTCAATGTGGATGGAGGCAGCAAACCATTGAGTCCAAATACAGGCTTGAGAGACCCGGGTTTGAATTCTGGTTCTGCCACATACTGGCTGTGTGACCTTGGGCAAGTTATACCCCCGCACTGAGCTTCAGTTTGCTCATCTGTGAGATGGGAGTAATCATAGTTCCTATCTCATAGGGTTGCTTGCGATGACTCAATGAGGCAAATTCTTAGGAGGCTCTAGTATAGGGCTTGGCAAAAGTAACCACTTAATAAATGGTAGCTATGATGATGATAACGTTGGCCAAAGTCCCCAGTATTTAGGGACTTGGAGATTTTGCTAATGAAGAAACGAAGGCTGACAGAAATAAAGTAAGGTATCCAAGTTTGCCCCAAACTTGGACTCAAATTTCTGACTCTTAATCCTATACTCTTAAAATCCTATACTCTTAAAAAAAATCCTATACTCTTAGTCCTATGCTCTTAAAACCCGTATTTTAAAAATTGTTTCATTTCTTGAACAGGCCAGTCATTCATATGATTGAAAAATTTAAAAACAAGAGTATGCTAGAATAGTCAGTGAAAATTGTCCCTTCTGCCCGGAACATTTCCTGTTCACAGACAGCCATTGTTACGTGTTTCTTCTTTATCTTTGCAGAATTTCAGGTACGTACAAGCAAATACAAATGTATATGCACTTCTTTTTTTTTTTATTACACAGACAGTTCTGTATCCTGCCTTTTAAAACTTATATCCTTCTTATCTTTCTGTATCAGGGTATAGTGAGTTCTTTCATTCTTACTTATAATTATATGTTTTTCTATTATAATGGATATATTATGTCTTATTTAATTATTTCTCTCTTGATGAACAGTTGGGAAAGTTCTCATCTTTTGCTATTACAAACCACAATGCGATGAATAACATTGCATGTATGTCATTGTGTACAGGTGTGCGTATATTCTAGGATAAATTTCCAAAAGTAGAATTGCTGAGTTACAGGGTAAATGCATTTCTGATTTTGATAGTGCTCAAAGGTCCGGGGGCACATAGAGATGGTGCTTTAGCAGTGAGCTTAGGCTGACAGCGGTTAAGAGAGACATGCCTCAGGTTGCCAGTTAAAAAAAAAATCTGCATAATGTGTTGCTTAAAGAATGTGGTAAGGTGAAAGCTTGGAAATACTGGTGTCATTGGAAAGACAGAAATAAGACAGAGATTGTGTTGGGAAGAGAACATGGAATTTCAAGTAATTTCTGCCTGGGTTTGCATCTTGACCCTGCCACTCCTGGCTATATGACCTTGGGCAGGTTGCTTCACATCTCTGAGCTCAGTATTCTCACCTGTAAAATAAAGACCATGATAACTTCCATTATAGGCTGCTGGAGGAAGTAAAGAAGAAAATATAAACAGCAGTTAGCATGATGTCTGGCACATGGTGTGCATTCAGGATATAACTGGGGCCTTTGGGTGAGTAACTAAGTTCATAATGACTCATAACTAGCTAACATTATTATATTATATATACTATACTGTATTAGTGGGAAATAGCTAACATTTATTGAGTGTTTACTATGTGGCATGCACTGTGCTTACTGCCTCCCATGAAACATTCCACTTACCACTCATAACAACTCTGTGAAGTATTCTTGCTCACCTCAGCTTACAGATGGGGAAACTGAGGCAGGACACTCAAGTACTTTGTCTGGTGAAACACTGTGAACAAACGACAGAGCTTATATTTGAACTGAAGCCACTTGTCTTGGAGGGCTCCTCTGATCCCACATCCTGTTCTTTTTTTTTTTTTTTTTTTTTTTTGGAGATGGAGTTTTGCTCTTGTTGCCCAGTCTGGAGTACAGTGATGCGATCTCGGCTCACTGCAACCTCCCTCTCCCAGGTTCAAGCAGTTCTCCTGCCTCAGCCTCCAGAGTGGCCGGGATTACAGGCACCCACCACCACGCCTGGCTAATTTTTTGTATTTTTAGTAGAGATGGGGTTTCACCATGTTGGCCAGGTTGGTCTCAAATTCCTGACCACAGGTCATCCACCCACCTCAGCCTCCCAAAGTGCTGGGATTACAGGCATGAGCCACTGCGCCCAGCCCATCCTGTTCTTTTGATCTACGTATTATAGCATAAGAGGCTGACTTATTCTGAGACAAGGACATCATGGGTGGAGCCCCCTTCTCATCTCAGTGTGACCTAGTTCAGCTTCCCCATCTCTTAGGCAGATACCATTGGGTTCAGAAAGGTTCAAGGGCACTTTTTCTCCTCTTAGCTTAGTGCTTCCTCAAATGATCCATGACTTATGACCTTATGACGATGCTGTGTGGTGAGTGTGAAATCAGATGAAGATTTTTATCCCGACATGATGAACACAAGCGTTGCATAACCTGACTCGGGTTACCCAGGATCTATCCTCTGCTTGTGGTCACCACTGCTAGGATTTTGGAAGAACCCTTTAAAAACTAAGCTCTCTGAGGACAGGCATTTTTGTTTGGTTCACTATTGTGATGCCAATGATTAGAAAAATGCCTGGGCCCACAGGAGGGACTTATGTTCAATGCAGAGGTGGATAAATGAGAAGGAGACTGTTTGCCGCAGAATACTGAGAGATTTTATTGTTCTTGTCATAGGAACCAGGCAGTATTCCAGACAAACATGACATCAGTAACATCCATATGTCTGTGATGGGGTAGGAGAGAAGACTACTTTTCAGGTGGGACATTTTGATTGGAGAGGGTCTCTGATTCAGAGAGTGAGGTGAGCTATTTTCTTCTTGGGAGTTCTTGGCATTTGATAATCCTTGGTGTTTATTTCAAATTATGGAAGAATTTGAGATTTACTTAGACATCTTGGCATGCAGCGCTAAACCTCAGACTTCCTGAATTTATTTACCAGCTAGGGGAAGCATATTCCCCACTTTAATTTTATTTACAAAGGGCTCTAGTCTGGTGTGAAGTCTGAAGGCATATTTGTTGTAGGAGTTACTCAATTAGCCAGCGAGAAAAGAACAAAGGAAAAGTCATTATGCAGATGTATGCCCATTCAAAGCTATTCCGCCTCTAGATGCTTTCTTCGTAGTGAATGGAGGAACTCCAGTCTGCAAGTCTCTCGTCTCTGCTGTGTTTTCTGCTAATTCTCTTCTAATATTAGGCCATGAATGATTAATAATATTGCATTTTGACACTGTTAGATTTTGTCAATTTTTTTCAATATAAAAGCAGATAATTACAGATTACTTTAACATCCAGGAAGTGAAATCAACCATGAATTACACTCAGACTCATCCACAACCCCTTGAATATATTTCTTTTTTTTTTTCAATAGGAGATTGAAGTTTCTTTCTTTAGTCATTTACACAAGTCATGTCTGACAATTGAGAAAATGCTGTTCACATAAAACATCATAAATTAAAAATATACAGTGTTTGTATTTTAATACAATAGGGTCCCAGGATTCAAACAAAGAATTCTGATCTCAGAGGTTGCATTATGTAGTTATGTGTTCTGCTTTAAAGCACTATACTGGAGGTGAACTTGAAACTGCCTTTGCAAAAATTATAACTGAGGAAATTATGACAATGAAGGAGATCAGACCTAACCAGCTACAGCTTGCATCTAATCTTAAAGCTATCCTTATTCATTCCTGGGCATAGGCCGAAATAACCTTGGGAAGGAATTTAGTTTACAGTTTGACTCTGAAACAAAATTGATAATAGCCCTTTCCTGAAAAGACCCCCTTCTTGCCTGGTGACCAGTCTGCCTTTGTAGGACTAACAAATTGGCTACAAGATTGGAAATTATGGTTTAGGGGTCATGCAGCCCCTGACTCCAAGAGTCTGAACCTCCCCAGATTGCTCCTAGGGATAGCATCATTATTGTAAAACTGAAGATCAGTGCTTGAGATATCTTGCAAACCCTGCACTCAGTGGATCAGCTGACACCACCCAGACTGGTAACTTGGCTCCCAGTTCTGCCATCCCACCCAGGAACAGAAGACCACAAGAAAACCTCACTTCCACCCCCTATGATACCATCTCCAACCTGACCAATCAGCACCACTTCCTGGGCCGCTACCCACCAAAGTATCTCTAAAAACTCTGATCCCCAAATGCTCCAGGAAGGCTGATTTGAATAATAATAAAACTCAGGTCTCCCGCACACGTGGCTCCGTGTGAATTACTGTTTTTCCACTGCAATTCCCCCATCTTGCTAAATTGGCTCTGTCTAGGCAGGGGGCCAGGTGAACGCATTGGATGGTATATTTCTCAAGAGTCAAATATTAATAGGTTTCACATGTAAGACTTACGTATGTGTGTGTGTGTGTTTACATACACATATATTTCAATAGCTTTTGGGGTTCAAGTGGTTTTTGGTTACATGGATGAATTATAAATTATATAGTGGTAAAGTCTAAGATTTTAGTACCTGTCACCTGAGTAGTGTACACTGTACCCAATATGTAGTTTTTGTATCCTTCATTCCCTTTTCATCCTCTCCTCTTCTGAGTCTCCAGTGTCCATTATATCACTCTGTATGCCTTTATGTACCTATGGCTTAGTTCCCACTTATAAGTGAGCATATATGGTATTTGGTTTTCCATTCCTGAGTTATTTCACTTAGAATAACGGCCTCCAGCTCCATCCAAGTTGCTGCAATGACATTATTATATTATTATTTTTTCATGGCTGAGTAGTATTCCATGGTGTATATGTACACACATTTTCTTTATCCACTCATTGGTCAATGAGCACTTAGGTTGGTTTCATATCTCGACAATTGTGAATCCTAAATTTTACATGCAAGGTTTTGCATCTGTAGAGGAAGACAGGATTCTCAGTGCATGTGCCAATTTTTGGGTTTTCCACTTGAGAATCTTCACCAGTTTCCTCTTCAGAATCAAATTCCTGACTATCTGGTGCTTCAAAGTTATCCAGAGGTTCATCATTCAGTCTCTGGGTTGCCTCTGTCATATACTGTACTCTGCCGCTTTTGCCAATTGCTTACTCTCCTTTTCCAAGTGGTCAATTTCATTGTTCTTTCTTCAATTTCTCTGTGAAGCTTCTCATTTTCCTTAAGTGTTTCATAGAGGGTGTTCCTTTGTTCTGCGACTTCTCTCCAATATTGAGGGGATAAATTTCATTTAATCCTAAGATCAAATGCTTCTTGGGTGACTCCTCCAAGGATTTAATTGTCACTCTATTCTGGGACAATGACAACTCTAGAGTGGGAAGTCCTGGCTGTCAACTGGTCATTCCAATGCTTCCTCTTGGATATGTTTTGGGCCAGTCACTTTTTTTTTTTTTTTTCCCAACAAGAGATCTGGCTGTGGAAGGATGAATCATCTTCAGAGTTCTTCTTGGGGAGAAACTGTTCTTTACATTCTCTTTGATTCTTCCTTGTTTCTACTTTATCCTAGGATTCATTATACAGCTGGTAAAGCACAAAAGATGGGAGGAGAGGATTAATGATCATAGTGAATTCAGGTGGCTGTGGCACAGCCAACCTACATTGATCCCCACTGTCGCTGGAGTGGCTGGGGCACACTGCTGAAAAGACTTACTCCTCTGGAACATACTCCTTTGAGTCGTTTTTGTATATGTAATTTTGCATATTTTTTTCTTTTTTTATTATTATACTTTAAGTTTTAGGGTACACGTGCACAACATGCAGGTTAGTTATGTATGTATACATGTGCCATGTTGGTGTGCTGCACCCATTAACTCGTCGTTTAGCATTAGGTATACTTTTAATCGTAGTGCCATACAATTGTATTGCATTTTCCATTTATAGCATATTATAATTATTTTGACTTTTATTATGAAATTTTCAAACAGAAAAGTAGATAGTATAATAAAATAAAAAGTATATATATAACAAGTATGTCGGCTGGGTGTGGTGGCTCATGCCTTTAATCCCAGCACTTTGGGAGGCTGAGGCAGGCAGATCACTTGAGGTCAGGAGTTCGAGACCAGCCTGGCCAACATGGTGAAACGCTATCTCTACTAAAAATAAAAAAAATTAGCTGGGTTTGGTGGTGGGTGCCCGTAATCCCATCTACTCAAGAGGCTGAGGCAGGGGAATCACTTGAACCTGGGAGGTGGAGGTTGCAGTGAGCCAAGATCATGCCACTGCACTCCAGCCTGGGCAACAGAGCAAGACTCCATCTAAAAAAAAATTATATATATAACAAGTATGTAAACAAAATACATAAGTAAAAGGTAGAATAAAAAAAGATAGCATAATACACACCCATGTATTTATCGCTTAGAATTAACACTAATATTATATTTTCTTTGTGCATTTTTTCTTAAGTGGTTCAAAAGGAAGTACAGACATCATGATATTAAACCCTAAATCAGTGGCTCTCAACTGAGGGTAATTTTGACCCATGTCCTCCGCAAGAGGACTTTTGGCACTGTCTGGAGACAATGTTGGTTGTCACAAAAGGAAGCATGCCTGCATCCCTGGTAGAGATCAGGGATGTTACTAAACATGCTACAATGCACAGGACTGCCCCCTCCAAAACAAAGAATTACCTGGTTCTAAATGCCAGTAGTGCTAAGGTTGAAAACCTTTGGTCTAAATGATTAAGAATGCGTTTCTTAAAATGCAAAATTTCACATAACCGCATAGCACCATCACTTCTAACAAAGTGAAAAATAACTCTTTAAAATTGTCTAATAACCAGTCCATGTTTCTCCACCATTCCACTAAAATGTTTTTTACAGCTGGTTTTAGCAAACACTTTCCATTTTATTAGCACTGTTAATAGAATCTCATTCTAAATGACTACAGAAGAGTCTGTTCAATGGATTCCCTGAAATTTATTCAAAGGATCTATTTTTAGATACTAGTTTTGCTTCCAGGTTTTAGACAAATTATATTTTTGTAAATAATGACAGTTTACTTCTTTTCTTACTTTGTGCCTTTTCTTTCTTTTATTTGCCTTATGTTCTGGCTAAAAACTTCAGTGAATACTGAACACAGCGTATGAGAGTGGGCATCCTTTTGTTGTTCCAGATTTTAGGAGCAAAAGATTTAATATTTTATTAATTATGATATTAACTGTAGGTTTTTAAAGATGAACCTTATCATATTGGAGATGTTCCCATCTATTCCTAGTTTCACTGAGCGTTTTTATCATAAAGAACTAATGATTTCTGTCAAATTTTTTTTCTGTGTATTTTGAAATGATCAAATGGTTTTCCCTGTTACTCTGTTATAGTATGATGAATTATATTGATTGAATTTCATTAAACCAACCTTGCTTTCTTGGAATAAACCTTGCTTGGTCATGATGTATTATTCTTTATATGTATGTGTACATATATATCTATAGATACCTATACATATATATATATATCTATATATATATAGATATGTATACATATATAGAGAGAGAGCGAGCTGGATTCTGTTTGCAAATATTTGGTTTAGAATTTTTGTGCCTATGGGCTGGGTGCGGTGGCTCACACCTGTAATCCCAGCACTACTTCAAAAACAATTTGAGGCCAGGCGCGGTGGCTTACACATGTAATCCCAGCACTTTGGGAGGCTGAAGCGGGCAGATCACTTGAGGTCAGGAGTTTGAGACCAGCCTGGCCAGCATGGCAAAGCCCCATCTCTACTAAAAATGCAAAAATTAGCCGGGGATGGTGGTGCACACGTGTAATCCCAGCTACCTGGGAGGCTGAGGCAGGAGAATCGCTTGAACCAGGAAGGCAGAGGTTGCAGTGAGCCAAGATCGTGCCAGTGCACTCCAGCCTGGGCGACATAGAGAGATTCATCTCAAAAACAAAAAAGAAACAAAACACCATTTAAAATACACAAACCAAAACCATTTCAGATACCCTCAAAAAAGTACAAAAATAACAGAAACGGCCGGGTGCGGTGGCTCACACCTGTAATCCCAGCACTTTTGGGAGGCCGAGGTGGGTGGCTCACTTGAGGTCAGTAGCCACCAAGACCATCCTGGCCAACATGGTGAAACCCTGTCTCTACTAAAAATACAAAAATTAGCCAGGCATGGCGGTGTCATCCCAGCTACTCAGGAGACTGAGGCAGGAGAATCGCTTGAACCCGGGAGGTGGAGGTTGCAGTGAGCCGAGATCACGCCATTGCACTGCAGCCGGGGCAACAAAGGGAGACTCCATGTCAAAAATAAAAAAATAACCGAAACATTTTTCTGCTACCAAAATTAACCACCTAAAGGCAATGGACAAGTAGTATGGTAACATACTGGAGTGCTACAGAAATATTCAACCAGGAAATTACCCAGTGACATTCTGTAGAATGCGCTTTTTTCTTTTTTTTCAAGTGAAGAGACATACAATTACCTAGTGGGAATGTGGTTTGGAAGTGAGTGTCACCACTGTTAGGTCAGGTGCTCGGGAAAGCCTTATTAAGTGTTCTTCTCTCTTTGAAAGTAGAATTATGATGGGAAACTGGTTCAACTTAGAGTACTGTAACAACTAGGTTTCCTTAGAACAAAGCCATTTACGAAGGAGCCATATAAATCTACAGCCTCGGCTCACTTTGTTTAAACTCTACTGAAAACAAGGCAGAAACTTCTAAGCCTTGAAATGAATCAACAATCAACAGCTAAAAACTGTCAGTTTTCTTGATTGTTCTGAGGACCTCAGATCCTTCAACTAGTAGCCAAATTCTTGTCTCCCGAAGATATTTTAAAACCAAGGGTAGAATGATGAAATTCTAAACATGCCCCAATAGACACACTAGCCAGACTCATAGTAACTGAACTCACTGCTGTTTAATACGAAATAGACAAGTACTGTAAAAAGATAACCAGTGCTCTACCTTCAGCACTCTCAACAAACTTAAAAATACAAAACTTGGCCAGGCACAGTGGCTCTCGCCTGTAATCCCAGCATTTTGGGAGGCCAAGACGGGTGGATCACTTGAGGTCAGGAGTTCGAGACCAGCCTGGGCAACATGGTGAAACCTCATCTCTACTAAAAATACAAAAATTAGCTGGGCGTGGTGGCGGGCACCTGTAATCTCAGCTACTTGGGAAGCTGAGGCAGAACAATCGCTTGAACCTAGGGAGGCAGAGGTTACGGTGAGCCGAGTTAGGGCCACTGCACTCCAGCCTGTGACAGAGCGAAACTCCATCTCAAAAAACAAAAACAAACAAAAAAAACTTAGCCAGGCGTCGTGGTGGGTGCCTATAGTCCTAGCTACTCAGGAGGCTGAGGTGAAAGATCACTTGAGCCCAGGGATTTGAAGTTACGATGAGCTATAATCACACCATTATACTCCAGCTTGGGTGACGAAGTAAGATCCGGTCTCTAAAAAATAATAAGTAAAAAGTTTTTTAAAATACACACAACCTTGGTGATCAGGCTTTGGCTGCAACTCTGGCCCAGGAGGCCAGAAAAAAAAATACACACAAGGCATTCGCAAAGAACAGTGAGCAGATAATAGATAAATCTTTAGTTTTATGAGAGTGACAAGACTGAGAGGTTTTACGTAAGGGATTGCTGTTCTCGGCTTTGAAAGCCTTCTCTACACTCTCTGCAGGGCTCACTTACCACACTGTGACTTCCACTAGAGTACACTGGGCATCTGATCCCTTTCTAGATTCCTTCAGGACCACAATTTATTCATCTTGGTGTTATTTCAAGTGCCTAGCATAGCATCTTACATTCAGTGGACTGGTAAACGTTAATGAGTCGCTAGTACATATATCTGAGCAAAACCAGAAATTCGCATTTCTGGAAAAAAATTCCATTCCAATACTGCTAACTCAACCCAGAAGGTTATCAAATCTCTTTTTCATTCCTTTCTCTTCAACCAGAAAGAAAAGACTATCTGAACACTTTCAGACATTTCTTCCCCAGCAAACCAAAGCAAGCAAATCAAGGCTTAAACTTTGTCGTCTACATTACTTCCTTAACTTGTTCAAACTGAAATTGCTGTCTTTTCACGCTGTGCAACTTCAGAAAAGGTAAAAAATAAAGAACAGAAGAATGCAATAAGATATGTACTGACAGCACTACGTAATACCTGCTCCAAAGAGGGTTTTTATACCAGTCAAAAATTCTAAGTTTAAACAACTGCTCAACTTGGCACAGCATAGCCCTAGATGATGCCTTCGCTTCTTCCCTAAATCCTCAGTCTCAAGCCATTCATACGTGTAAAACCATGAAACAAGAGGCAAACAGGTCAGCCATGGCAGGAGAAGTAACAAAAGGCAGTGTTTACTACTGTGATACTCCAGGGATACTGTGGGGCCTCTCCTCTACCCCATCTGCTGTCCCACTGAAGCCTAAAAACACCTTTATATGAGCACTGTTCTTGCAGGCACTTCAGTCTCAAAAACATTCTCAAATACAGAATCTTACCTATTATCTACCTCAACAGATAGAATTTAACATATTAATAAAGTGTAAGGGCCTTTCTGGATTAAACAACCATTACTTTGATTTGGAATCCTCTCTACTCTGGTGGCCCTGAAGAGGTCACTTCTGAGATGTTCCAGCTTAAAACTGAGAATATTGTAAAAAGCATCTGCCAAGTGGTGATGGTTGCATAATCTTACAAATATATTAAAAGCCACTGAACTGTATGTACACTTTACTTTTCTTTTTGGACAGTGTCTCATTTGGTCACCCAGGCTGAGTGCAATGGTGCCATCATAGCTCACTGCAGCCTCCAGCTCCTGGGCTCAAGAGATCCTCCCACCTCAACCTCCCAAGTAGCTGGGACTACAGGTTTGTGCCACCACACCCAGCTGTTTTTTTTTTTTTTTTTTTTTGAGACAGAGTGTCAATGTCGCCCAGGCTAGAGTGCAGTGGTGTGATCTCGGCTCACTGCAACCTCCGCCTCCCAGGTTCAAGTGATTCTCCTGCCTCAGCCTCCCAAGTAGCTGGGACTATGGGCGCGCACCACCATGCCTGGCTAATTTTTATATTTTTAATAGAGACAGGTTTCGCCACGTTGGCCAGGCTGGTCTCGAACTCCTGACCTCAGGTGATCCGTCCACCTCGGCCTCCCAAAGTGCTGGGATTACAGGCATGAGCCACTGCACCCAGCTGTAGTGTTTTTTTTTTGTTGTTTTTTTTTTTGTGGAGACAGGGTCTCAGTCTCACTATGTTTTATGGAGGCCTCAGGCAATCCTCTCACCTCAGCCTCCCAGAGTGTTGGGTTTATAAGTGTGAGCCAATGCGCCCAGCTTGTACAGTTGAAAAGGGTGAATTTTACAGTGTGTAAGTTAAATCTCAATCATTTAAAAAAAAAAAAAAAAAAAGGCCAGGCGCGGTGGCTCACACCTGTAATCCCAGCACTTTGGGAGGCCAAGGCGGGCAGATCACCTGAGGTCAGAAGTTCAAGACCAGCCTAGCCAACATGGTGAAACCCCATCCCTGCAAAAACACACACACACAAAATAGCTGGGCATGATGGCAGGTGCCTGTAATCCCAGCTACGCGGGAGGCTGAGGCAGGAGAATTGCTTGAACCTGGGAGGAGGAGGTTGTAGTCAGCCGAGATCGTGCCATTCCACTCCAGCCTGGGCAACAGAGCAAGACTCCGTCTCAAAAAAAAAACAAAAAAAAAAAACCTCCTCCTCCAATAAATAAGGCATTCAGCAAATACTGAACACTACAAAACAGAATGTTTCTCTTTAAAATTCAAGTTCCACAATACAATCTGCTAAGTTTTGGAGACAGTGCCTCCTCCAAGTAAGTACTGAGGGCTGCTGGTTTTATTCCATGCTTGTTTCTTAATGGCAGTGAGTTCTGAGAAGCATTAAAGGTGAGATGATGCAAAGAACACCACATCATTACTTTAGAAGCTCTGGCTGTTCTAAAAAGTTCAAGTAACCCTAAAATTACTAAACCAGTTTCTTATCTAACAATAAAAAAAAACTAGGTGCAAATTGCAACTTAAATACATCCTATCAGATAAAATGCTTGTTCTAATATACATTAAGCCTTGTCTTCTATATTTTTATTTATTTGGGGACCTCACTTTTTAAGGAGAATCTCTTGGCCAATTTACTTGGCTCTAGAGAACTGTGCTTAAATGAATTACACTTAATTACACTTAAATGGGTTCCACTTAATTATTTCTTAAGGAACCTATATTCTTGAGTTTTCAAAGAGATCCAAGGTCAATACTGAATCCCAAGGTCTGACTCTCCAGGCTCCTTCAACAGCTTTCCCAGCATGCAGTTTAAAAACACACCCACCACAAATTTCGGCTATGGCTTAACTAAGAACAAAACATGCTAGCCCTATTGTCCACTTCCTCGCTATCAAAAAAACCTTGCAAACTTTTTGGTTCCCCCTTTGTAAGTTGCAATCCAGGTGTTATTTCCTATTTATCCCCCTGCTTTTTATAAGCACTGATTGTTCTCCGATGCTGGCTTTTTATGGACTTAATAGTCTGGAACATGCAATCCAACAGTCTCAATATAACCCTGGACCTCAATTTAGAAAATCAGTTCTTTTCCAAATAGACATCCTATATAGGACAATTTTTTAAAACCATTAACTGGCATTTTGGTACAAGCAATTGGTAAAGTCAGTAACACCAAAATAGTTTTTTGATTACAAACAAGAAAGCTGACCATGCTGTACGGATTCTCTTACTCACAGCTACTTCCCTACAGGTTTTCGTATCTCCAATTTCTAGCACTGTCAAAGAGAAAAAGATTAGGTGTAACTACAAATTAGCAACTATCAGAAGAGAGAAAGCCTGCATAAGAGGTAATACCTAGTCACCAACAGTGACCATTCTAGACCAAGGTTGGTTATCCCCGGATGACTCGATGGACAGGCTGTAAATGGAGTCCTGAGTCTAGTCAGAGTGGTGCTGGTGGCTCCACAGAAAGGAGGAAGAGCCAAGAAAGAAAATGGCTGGATACACGGAATCTGCAAAGTAAGGTAGGGAATGGGCACTTTTAGGAGCTGAGAAGTGAACTAGGTTAGGCAGTCAAAATGGCTTGATGTAAGTCAAGAATTACAAGCTAAGCTTCCTTATTCAAGAGGAAAACATTGTTTAGGGCCGTACCACCCTGAAAGTGCTCGATCTCCTCAAAAGAAAACATCAACCACCCACACAAATAAATGCCACTGTCAACAAAACCACCAAATCAACCGTGTTGACGTACATACGTCATCAGAGTGTTTCTCCAGACACTATCCTTTTACCACGAAAGAGCACGCGGTGACAAAAGTTTCTGTAGAAACCAAACTCCTGGAGCACTTTTATAATGTCCACTTATCTAAGAACCACCACAATACAGAACTTTAAAGAGAGAAATCAACAATATGTTCTCACTTAAAATGCGCTGGATGTCATGACCCACCCCACTAACGTCCTGGCTAAATGATGAAAGGACGTTCAGCCTTTTCCTTCCTTTTTCATTTTCTCTTTAAGGAAACACTGATAGTTCCTAAAATAAGCAGCATTAGGAAGAGAATACTTAAGTTCACTCATTTGACATTCCCACAAAATCAGTACCTGAAAGCAAGCTACCTACCACAAAATAAGCACCATTATGAGAATACATAAGTTCACTCATTGGATATTCCTACAAAGTCGGCACCTGCAAGCACGCTACCTACGACTTAAGCAACCCCTAAGTACGGGAAGATGTTTAAAAACCAAAGTTAACTCGAAATTTTATGGATTAGAAAATGTATGTCTACTAGCTACGGTCAGAAAGACACGTGAGAACTATTAAATTATAACAAATGCTCAAGTGTCTGAAGAAACAGACTGAATTACTGATGCACGAACACAGTGAGTTATTCCAAGCAATCTGAATAAGGTCAATGATTTTACAGCAATGAAAATTCTCTAAACGTGTCGCTGACAAAGGATAAAAGTGTAAGCTTCACTTTAAAAAGACACAAATCAATATAGTGTCCTATCACACATTAAGTGAGGAATCCTAACTTCGTGGCACTTTGTAAACTTTAGAAGCGTACACAATGCTAAGGGTAAAACAGATCTTGGTATTGATAGCCAAGTTTCTGTCCGATCACAAGGCTGCAATGCATCTTGGGATTCCTTCAGGACGGTTGGGGGCCACGGATAGTTTAAACCGTAATTACAGTTTCAATAGTAGAAAACGCAGCAGAAGACGCTCTCTCGGCTGGGCCTAAGGTGAAAGGAAAACTCGGCCGTTTGTCCTCCCCAACTCCTGGGATCTCTAAACGCCCACCCAAATGACTCCTGGCTCCATCTGTCCTCATTCTGCGCCTCGTGGCAGGGATCCGCCGCGGCCCCCACTCCGTCCCATACGGTTCCCATCTCAAGGGGGTAACTGTGGACTCTAGAGCAGGGCAGGGGCGCGGAGGGGCGGCACTCGGGTCCAGGTCTTTGGGCGCGCTGCCCGCTGTCCGCTCCCCGCCCGGCCACCGCCGCGGGCCGCCCCACGAAGGCCGGCTCCCGGGCTCGGGGCGCCCCACCCAGGCAGACGGCGCCACTGTCAGCGCCCCAAGTGCCGACCCGGCCCCAGGGCCGCGCGCCCCCGGACCGCACCCCTACGCCATGTGGGCTCCGGCGCCCGGCCTGACTTCCTCCCGCGTCCCCGGGGCTGCCCCGCGTCCCGGGCCTTTACCCGCAGGACCTCCCGCGCCGCTGCCGGCTCCGTGGTTATTGGCGGCGCCGCCAGCTGGGGGTGGCGGCGCTGCCGGGCCCCGCAGGAAGGACGGCACGAACTCGGCGGCGTGGACGTTGGGCACGAAGGGCTTAGCGTTGACGTTGAGTTGCCGGCTGAAGGCCGCGCTGAGGTTCTCCCGCTGGGCCTCGGCCGCCGCCGCCAGGGAGCCGCCGCCGCCGCACGGGCCCGGCCCGGGGGCTTCCATGTCCGCCTGGTCCCAGCAGTCAGGCGCCGAGTCGCTGCTGCTGCCGCCGCTGCTGCTCCCGCCGCCGCCGCCGCCACTGCCCGGATCCATGATCGGGGGGGCCGTGTGTGTGGTGGACAGAGAGTGGGAAATGGAGGCAGGGGCGCCCGGCCGGGGAGGAGTGGGCAACGCTGACCGAGGGAAGGCGGCGGGGCAGAAGGGCCGGGAGCTAGCGACAAAGATCCCGGCGTCGCCGCGGCAGCAGCTCCAGTCCCGACTCCACACTCGCGACGACGACAGAGGCGGCGGCGGCGGCTCAACCCTCCTCCTCGTGTGTGTGAGCGGATCTCCTCCCACCCAACCACCTCCGACGGCCTCACAGCCAACCCCACGCCCGGCGCGGATTGACCCCTCGCCGCCACCCGTACCTTCGCCTCGCGAGTTCTCTGTTCTGGCCGCTCCCGTTTCCGGCTATTTAGCGCGGCGGGAGGTGGAACTACAAGTTCCGGCAGCGCCCGCGCTACACGGCTGCGGTTTTCCCGGGGGCCGACGGGAGTCGAAGTTCAGGGACAGGGCGCAACCGGAAGCGGCTCAGGCTCCCGGCAGGCAACGCGAGGAGGCGGAGGTCTGGTGGCCGCTCCGCGGCCCCACCTGTCACCTGGTGGGGGGGGGTGGTGGGCAGCGGCAGGCCCTGGTTGGTGCAGCTCTGGGCTGGGCCGAAGACCGAGAGTATTTTAGCCCATAGGAGGGGTCCACTCTGGCCTGCTGGACACAGGCTAGGGGAAAACGGACAGCATCTATAACGTGGGGAAGAAAAATACACTCAGCTCCCGAAAATTGTTGTACTCTCTTTTCACCACCTTTCCTGCGTTCTCTGCCTCACAGTCTCCGTACCTTATTCTCTTTCCACCTTCTTTCTCCTCACCCCCAGCCAGATTTTGCCCTTCGTTTCAAAGCCGGTGCAGATTGCAAAGCTGATTTCATTTTATGTAATCATTTCGTGGAAGAAACAATAGAACCGTGAGATATTCCGGCTTAAAACTGCAGTGTGGCTCATAAAGCGCTGGGGCCCAGGCTCTGCCCAGGCAGAAGGGATTGTTAACTGGAAAATTTCAATGACTCACCGTTTGTTTGACTAGTCATATAAAGCCTTCACCCAAATTTTTCCATCCTTTCCTCCTCCCTGCCAAAGGGTTTGCAAATTAAACAGAGGATTGCCGTATTCCATGGTGTATCCGGCTTACCTAACAGGGTTATTTTGGTGAGTCTAGCTTCCTTATGCACCATTACGTGAAGTGGTTTCCTTTTGAATGGTATGATTTGCTCAAGAATTCCCATAGTACTTTTCATCGACTGCATCTTACACTTACAGATTAGGTAAACCTGGGAAAAGAACAAAAGCAAACGAGAAATACTTTAAAGAGTTCGCATTTAGGCCCTTCATGAAGTAGGAAAAAATGTTGCTCTGAGTACCTGTTAAGCTTTCCTGTAATTCACCCATGTGGAGCCCAAGACAGAGAAAAACATATTGTTAGTATTTTTCTGAAAGGAGTCTAGACAGGGTGCAACTAATCTGCCTAGAAATTACAGACTAAAGAAGTACATACATAGAATAGAATACATAGAATACATAGAATAAGGTTGTTTCTGAACAACCTTAGGTTGTTAAAAAAAAAAAAAAAAAAACCTAACAAAATCCAGATCTAGATCTGTATTTTAATTTTCTTTTTTCTTTTTTTTGAGACGGAGTCTTGCTCTGTAGCCCAGGCTGGAGTGCAGTGGCGCGATGTCGGCTCGCTGCAAGCCCGCCTCCCGGGTTCACAACATTCTCCTGCCTCAGTCTCCGGAGTAGCTGGGACTAGAGGCGCCCGCCATCACGCCCGGCTAATTTTTTTTGTATTGTTATTAGAGACGAGGTTCACACCGTGTTAGACAGGATGGTCTCGATCTCCTGACCTCGTGATCCGCTCGTCTCGGCCTCCCAAAGTGCTGGGATTACAGGCGTGAGCCACCGCGCCCGGCCGATCTGTATTTTAATTTTAAACATCCGTATTGTAAAGATAAAAGAGAACTCAGCCTAATGAGATAGGTCAAAAACGAAGCTGTCAAGTATTTTTCAAAAGAGTCCTAGGCTACAGTAATCTGAATTTAATATTAAACTACCAAGCTTTAGGGATTAAAAAAACACATACCGGCCAGGCGCGGTGGCTCACACCTGTAATCCCAGCAATTTGGGAGGCCGAGGCAGATGGATCACGTGAGGTCAGGAGTTCGAGACCAGCCTGGCCAACGTGGTGGAACCCCCGTCTCTACTAAAAATACAAAAGTTAGGCCGGGCGCGGTGGCTCACACCTGTAATCCCAGCACTTTGGGAGGCCGAGGTGGGCGGATCACGAGATCAGGAGATTGAGACCATCCTGGCTAACACGGTGAAACCCTGTCTCTACTGAAAATACAAAAAATTAGCCGGGCGTGGTGTGCGGGCGTCTGTATTGCCAGCTACTCAGGAGGCTGAGGCAGGAGAATGGCGTGAAACCAGGAGGCGGAGCCTGCAATGAGCCGAGATCGCGCCACTGCACTCCAGCCTGAGCGACAAAGCGAGACTCTGTCTCAAAAAACAAACAAAAAAAGCGATCCACCTGCCTCAGCTTCCCAAAGTGCTGGGATTATCGGTGTGAGCCACCACACCCGGCAGGGTTTGCCTCTGCTTAATAGGAAGTTTTGGTTATAGCCTATTATTATACCTGAAGACCTCACCGAATCATACTTGACAATGTCCATTTTAAAGTTGGTATTAAGTGACTGTCAGATTTACAGAGAACTTAACAACTGTTATGAAAATTAGAACTTCATTTATGCGAGACCTGTATTGCTATTGAATAAAAGATTTTCATCTTATATTCACAAGAAAAAATGCAATGTGTTCTAAATGAAGTGCCTTCTCTTTCCAGATTTTCACTCCCCACCCACCCACCCCTAAGAAAATGTCAACACAATCAGCTGACTCAAATAATGAACTACACATCCTTCTCTAAGCATTTTGTCTTTGAATACTACTCTCCTCCATGTAGCACTCCTACAGCACTGAATGATCACTTTCTCATAGGTTAGTTCTTCACATCTAATTGAATTAGCAGAGTTTCCTTCTGCCTGGTACTTTTTCTAGCGACAAAGGCAGAAACTGCTCAGACTGCTGCTTAGAAAAGCAGTTGATGTCATTAATTTCCTTGTCTCTGAATAGGATAATTATGGATATTCAGGAAAAAATCCACTCCATTGGTTTTCCAAAGCTTTGACCTGCCAAACAGAGCTCCAGCGGAAAAGGGAAAAGTCTTTCTTGTTAGTTGTGCTAAGTTGTGTGTAAGTTGTGCGACTTGAGGGCAGGGTCTTACCTTAATCTTCTTTACATTTCCACTGCCTAGTGTAATGCCCGGTATATAAAAGGTGCTTAATCAATTTAGCTGGGATGATACTGTCCTTTGACACTCATTTAAGACTGCTGAGACATAGGGCTAATAATTTTATCTATTTATTTATTTTTTAAATTATTCTTGAGACAGAGTCTCGCTCTGTCGCCCAGGCTAGAGTGCAGTGGTGTGATCTCAGCTCACTGCAACTTCCACCTCCCAGGTTCAAGCGATTCTCCCACCTCAGCCTCCTGAGTAGCTGGGATTACAGGTGTGCACCACCACGCCCAGCTAATTTTTGTATTTTTAACAGAGCCGGGGTTTCACCATGTTGGCCAGGATGGTCTCAATTTCTTGACCTTGTGATCTGCCCTCCTTGGCCTCCCAAACTGTTGGGATTACAGGCGTGAGCCACCACGCCTGGCCTGTATTTTTTTTTAGTAGAGACAGGGTTTCACCTTGTTGGCCAGGCTGGTTTCAAACTCCTGATCTCAAGTGATCTGCCTGCCTCGGGCTCCTAAAGTGCTAGGATTACAGATGTGAGCCACCGCACCCAGCTATTTTAATTTAATTTAATTTTATTTTTTGAGATGGAGTCTTGCTCTGTTGCCCAGGCTGGCGTGCAGTGGAGCAATCTTCACGCACTGCAACCTCTACCTCCCAAGTTCAAGCGATTCTCCTGCCTCAGCCTCCTGAGTAGCTGGGATTATAGGTGCCCGCCACCCCCCCGCCCAACCCCTGGTAATTTTTGTATTTTTAGTAGAGACAGGGTTTCACCATATTGCCCAGGCTGATCTGGAACTACTGACCTCAAGTGATCCTCCTGCCTCAGCCTCCCAAAGTGCTAGGATTACAGGCATGAGCCACCACACCCCGCCCCAGGACTAATAATTTAGAAAACTTAGGAAAAATCAGAGTTTTTCCTACTCTCACACACAAGTCACCACTCAACACAGAGTACAGTCCTCTCTGGGTAGAGGAAGGGGATTAGTTTCAGGAGCCCTTCAGATACAAAAATCCAACGATACTAAAATCCCACAATCTATACTGTGTGTATGAAAGGTCAGCCCTCCCTACACTTGAGTTCCTGCGTCCTGAGAATCCCGTCTTTTTGATCCTCATTTGATTGAAAAAAAAAAATCCATGTGTAAGTGGGACCCTCGCAGTTCAGGCTCACATTGTTTAAGGGCCAGTTGTACTCCACCAGTAAGTGAGGGAGTTTCTACCGACCACCAACCAATTCTTCAACAGACACCAACAGGATAAGCAATCATTTCACTCAATTCTGACATTAACCACAGTTAGGACAGATCCCACAAGTTAAGGAATCAGTCCCACAAGACTGCCCCCACTTCCAATGCCCATAACAGGTTCCACATTGTGACCTGTGCTTCTGACCAACTGGTTATGAATTGGAGGTTCCCATGACCCCCCCCATGGGTTCAGGGAATTTGCCAGAGTGGCTCACAGAACTCAAGGAAACAGGGCAAACACGGTGGCTCATGCCTGTAATCCCAGCACTTTGGGAGGCCGAGGCAGGCGAATCACCTGAGGTCAGGAGTTTGAGACCAGCCTGGCCAACATGGTGAAACCCTGTCTCTACCAAAAAAATACAAAAATTAGCCGGTTGTGGTGGTGGGTGCCTGTATTCCCAGCTACTCAGGAAGCTGAGGCAGGAGAATCGCTCGAACATGGGAGGCAGAGGTTGTAGTGAGCCAAGTGCTCCACCGCACTCTAGCCTGGGCAACAGAGCAAGACTCCGTCTCAATAAAAAGAACTCAAGGAAACACTTTACTTACAGTTACCCAAAAAGGACATTACAAAGGATACAGAGGAACAGCCACGTGGAAGAGATACACAGGGCTGGGAAGGGGCATACAGTTCCCATTCTGTCTCCAGGTGTGCCATCCTCAAGGGTCCTCCACGTGTTCAGCAACCCAGAAGCTCTCTGAACCCTGTCCTTCTGGGTTTCTATGGAGGCTTCACTACATAGCCATGATTGATTGTATCATTGCCCGTTGCTGATTAACTCAACCTTCAGCCCCTCTGCCCACCGAGAGGTTGGGTGTGGGGCTAAAAGTTCCAAGCTTCTAATCATGACTTGGCCTTTCTGGTGACCAGTCGTCTTCTAGGAGCCCATCAAGAGTTGCATCATTAGGCAGGGTGCGGTGGCTGATGCCTGTAATCCCAGCACTTTGGGAGGCCGAGGCAGGCAGATCACCTGAGGTCAGGAGTTCGAGAACAACCTGGTCAACATGGCAAAACCCGTCTCTACTAAAAATACAAAAATTAGCTGGGCGTGGTGGCACACGCCTGTAATCCCAGCTACTTGGAAGGCTGAGGCAGGAGAATCGCTTGAACCTGGGAGATGGAGTTTGCAGTAAGTTGACATCACCCCACAGCACTCCAGCCTGAGTAACAGAGTGAGATTTCGTGTCAAAAAAAAAAAAAAAAAAAAAAAAAAACAGAAACAAAAAACAACACAAAACATATACAAAAGAAACAAAATACATTTAGGCCAGATGCTGTTACCTGCTGAAGCCCTCCCTGTTCAAAATGGGGATGAGGAAATCCTGGAGATGTGTTAAAGATATAATAGCCAGCTGGGCACCGTGGCTCATGCCTGTAATCCCAGCGCTTTGGAAGGTTGAGGCGAGGGGATCACCTGAGGTCGGGAGTTCGAGACCAGCCTGGCCAACATGGCGAAACCCCGTCTCTCCTAAAAGTACAAAAATTAGGCCGGGCACAGTGGCTCTCACCTGTAATCCCAGCACTTCGGGAGGCCGAGGCGGGCGGATCACTTGAGGTCAGCAGTCTGAGACCAGCCTGGCCAACATGGTGAAACCCTGTCTCTACTAAAAATACAAAAAAATTAGCCAGCCATGGTGATGCATGCCTGTAACCCCAGCTACTCAGGAGGTTGAGGCACAAGAATCACTTGAACCTGGGAGGTGGAGGTTGCAGTGAGCCAAGATCATTCCACTGCACTCCAGCCTGGGCGACAGAGTGAGACCCTGTCTCAAAAAAAAAAAAAAAAAAAAAATTAGCGGGGCATAGTGGCACCTACCTGTAATCCCAGCTACTTGGGAGGCTGAGGCAGGAGAATCACTTGAACCCGGGAGGTGGAGGTTGCAGTGAGCCAAGATCGTGCCACTGCACTCCAGCCTGGGCAACAAGAGTGAGACTACATCACACACACACACAAAAAGAGTTGTATGATTAGAACAAAAGACACTCCTTTCACCTAGGAAATGCCAAGGGATTAGGAGCTCTGTGTCAGGAACCCGGGTCAAATACCAAATGTTAGGACAAATGATGCACCTAGCACTTCTATTGCTCAGGAAATGTCAAGAGTTTTAGAACCTCTGTGCCAGAAACTGGGGGCAGAGCCCAAATATATATCTCTTACTATATCACAATAGCACTATGACCTTTTTTGGCAGGCTTCTTTCACTTAGCATAATGTTTTCAAGGTTCATCCATGTTGAAGCAGGCATCAGTACTTCATCCCATTTTTTTTTTTTTTTTTTTGAAACAGAGTCTCGCTCTGTCGCCCAAGCTGCTGTGCAGTGGTGCGACCTCGGCTCACCACAACCTCTGCTTCCCGGGTTCAAGAGATTCTCCTGCCTCAGCCTCCCGAGTAGCTGGGACTACAGGCATGAGCCACCATACCTGGCTAATTTTTGTATTTTTAGTAGAGAGGGGGTTTCCCTATGTTGGCCAGGCTGGTCTCGAACTCCTGACCTTGTGATCTGCCTGCCTTGGCCTCCCAGAGTGTTGGGATTACAGGTGTGAGCCACCCCGCCCGGCCACTTCATCCCTTTTAATGGCTAATATTTTATTGTATGGATTTTACCACAATTTGTTTATCCGTTGATGGACAAATTGCTTTTGTAACTTAAAGAAGTCAAAAATAAAAGGTTAAACAAGTGAGATCACAGTAAAGTGTGTAGTCTAGTTAGTTGTGCTGTCTTAATGTCAATGTCCTGAATTTTGATAGTGTACTATAGTTATGGTAGATTTTACTGTTGGGAGAAGCTAGGTGAAGGGTACTTGGGACCTCTCTACTATTTCTGCAACTTTTCGTGAGTCTGTAATTATTTCAAAGTAAAAAGTTAACGCAGGGTGCAACGGCTTATGCCTGTAGTCCCAACTACTCAGGAGGCGGAGGTGGGAGGATCGCTTGAGTACAGGAGGCTGAGGCTGCAGCAGCCCTGTTCATACCACTGCACTCCAGCTTGGATGACAGAGCAAGACCCTGTCTCAGAAAAAAAAAAAAAAAAAAAAAAAAGATCCCATGTGAAATTATTCAGACTTTCAGACTTCAGCCTGGGTTCCCAAGTCTTTACCAAAATATTTTTTCTGTCTTCCTTGATTCAATTTGTTTGAGGCAGGAGTACAGTTGGGAAAGAGGGAATTTTTTTCAGCTTTGAGAATTTAAGGCTGGGTATGGTGGCTCATGCCTGTAATTGCAACACTTTGGGAAACTGAGGCAGGAGGAGTGCTTGAGGCCAGGAGTTCAAGACCAGCCTGGGCAATATAGCAAAACCCTGTCTCTACAAAAGATAAATTAAAAAATAAAAAATATAATTTTGTCCGGGAGCAGTGGCTCACGCCTGTAATCCCAACACTTTGGGAGGCTGAGGCAGGCAGATCACCAGGTCAGGAGATCGAGACCGTCCTGGCTAACACAGTGAAACCCCGTCTCTACTAAAAAAATACAAAAAATTAGCCGGGTGTGGTGGCACGCAGCTGTAGCCCCAGCTACTAGGGAGGCTGAGGCGGGAGAATCGCTTGAACCTGGGAGGTGGAGGTTGCAGTGAGCCAACATTGCATCACTGCACTCCAGCCTGGGCAATAGAGTGAGACTCCATCTCAAAAAAAAAAAAATATATATATATATACATACAATTTTATAAATGTAGAACAGTATAAAGAATCACCATCACTCACAAACTTACCTGGAATCTCAAGATTGCCTTTTTTTTTTTCTTTTTCTGAAACAGGGTCCTGCTCCGTCATGCAGGCTGCAGTGCAGTGGCATGAACTTGACTCACTGCAACCTCCACCTCCTAAGCTCAAGCAATCCTCCCACTTCAGCCCCCCGAGTAGCTGGGATTACAGGCACGAGCTACCACACCTGGCTAGTTTTTTTGTATTTTTTGTAGAGATGGGATTTTGCCATGTTCGCTGATCTCTAACTCCTAGGTCAAGCCATCCGCCCACCCTAGCTTCCCAAAGTACTGGGATTACAGGCGTGAGCCATTGCACCTGGCCGATTGCCAATTGCCAATGCCTCAACACCTTCTTTCATGTTTTAAATAAACAATTTTTTATTTAAATAAATAAATGAGAAATAAAATAATCTCTTTTTCTTTTGAGATGGCATCTCACTCTGTCGCCCAGGCTGGAGTGCAGTGGCACAATCTCAGCTCACTGCAACCTCCACCTCCCGGGTTCAAGTGATTCTCCTGTCTCAGCCTCCTGAGTAGCTGGCATTGCAGGTGCACGCCACCAAGCCCGGCTCATTTTTGTACTTTTAGTAGAGATGGGGTTTCACCATGTTGACCAGGCTGGTCTCGAACTCCTGACCTCAGGTGATCTGCCTGCCTCGGCCTCTCAAAGTGTTGGGATTACAGGCATGAACCACTGAGCCTGGTCTGGTGAGCCAATTTTTATATTTGTTATAGAGACAAGAGAGACAAGAGTCTCCTTATGTTGCCCAGGCTGGTCTCGACCCCCTGGCCTCAAGTGATCCTCCCACCTCAGCCTCCCAAGTAGCTAGGACTAGAGGCATGTGCCATCATGGCGAGTTAATTTTTTGTGTGTTTTTATTGTCTCGAGACAGAGTCTTGCTCTGTTGCTCAGGCTGGACTGCAATGGCGTGATCTTGGCTCACCGCAACCTCCACCTCCTGGGTTCAAGCGATTCTCCTGCCTCAGCCTCCCGAGTAGCTGGGAGTAGAGGTGCGTGCCACCATGCCTGGCTAATTCTGTATTTTTAGTAGAGACAGGGTTTCGCCATGTTGGTCAGGCTGCTCTCAAACTCCTGACCTCGTGATCCACCTGCCTCGGCCTCTCAGAGTGTTGGGATCACAGGCATGAGCCACTGAGCCTGGCCTGGTGAGCTAATTTTTAAATTTGTTATAGAGACAAGAGTCTCTCTTATGTTGCCCAGGCTGGTCTCGACCCCCTGGCCTCAAGTGATCCTCCCACCTCAGCCTCCCAAAGTGCTGGGATTACAGATGGGTGTCACCGCACCTGGCCTCTGAGGAGGATTTCATTATAAACCTGCCCTGAAGGGAGAGAATCCAATTTTACGAGAGGGTGTAGCCTGGTGAGGCCTGGATGACCTCCGGAGGCAGGGGCTTGTGCCTGGGCTGAGGCCTAAGGGTCAATGGGCAGACATGAAGTTGCCCCAGGCAGAGGGTACAGTGTGGGCAAAGTCAGGAAGTGGCAGGGCTTGGATCACTCCAGGAAGAGAGAGGAGTCATGTGTCACAGGAGCTCGAGACCCAGAGAGGGAGGCAGGCAGGCAGGCAGGGACCAAGCTGGGGCACAGCCAGGAAGGTAGGACAGGGCATGGTGGGGCCAACGGAATCATTACCCAAGTCGGGGATTTTCAGGGAAACAGCTTACATAAGGCCAGGTGTACAGTAGCTCCCACCTGTAATCCCAGCATTTGAAAGGAGTTTGTGTTCCTGTAGTAGCAGACTTGGGAGGTTGAGGTGGCAGTATCACTTGAGCCCGGGAGTTCAAGGCTAAAGTGAGCTGATTGAGCCATTGCACTCCAGCCTGAGCGACAGAGAGATACGCTGTCTCAAAGGAAATACAAATTAAAAAACCAGCCGGGCATGCTGGCGTGTGCCTGTAGTCTCAGCTACTTGGGACACTGAAGTGGGAGGATCGCTTGAGCCCAGGAGTTCAAGGCTGCCGTGAGCTATGATTGTGCCTCTGCAGTCCAGCCTGGGCGACAGAGAAAGTCCCTGTCTCTCAAAAAAAAACAAAAAAAAAAAACTTAGATTAAGAGGATGCTGTGCCTCCCTGGGGGTCTTCAGTCACCCATGGTCCTGGCAAGAGGAGGGCCAAGAGAGAGCTCCACCCACCAGCTGTCCTGCCCATGTGACATCCGCAGGTGCTGCCATGGCCACGACTGTTGTTACACTCGAGCTGAGGAGGCCGGCTGCAGCCCCAAGACAGAGTGCTACTCCTGGCAGTGCGTCAACCAGAGCGTCCTGTGCGGTGAGTCCCCAGCAGCACCATGCCACCCACCCCGAGTATCCCCTGGGCACCCTGGCATAGCCAGATGACTTCCGTGCCCCTGTTGCAATAACCACTGCTTCCAAGTCTCTATAGACCACCCCTTGGGTATAGCTAATGTAAGTGATATTTATTTTATTTATTTTTTGAGTCAGAGTCTGGCTCTGTCACCCAGGCTAGAGTGTGCTGATGTGATCTTGGCTCACTACAACCTCTGCCTCCTGGGTTCAAGCGATTCTCATGCCTCAGCCTCCCAAGTGGCTAGGACTACAGGCATGCACCATCACGCCCAGCTAATTTTTGTATTTTTTTCAGTAGAGGTGGGGTTTCACCAAGTTGGCCGGGCTGGTCTCAAACTCCCCACCTCAAGTGCTCTGCCCGCCTCGGCCTCCCAAAGTGCTGGGATTACAGGCATGAGCCGTGGTGTCTGGCCCTAATGTGAGTGATCTTTAACACTGAGCACTTGAAAAAGAAAACCCTGAAGAAAGCTAATTATTTGATGTCTGGACGACAAGGAAGAAGATAGAAATGGCATCAGATAATAAACAGTGTAAGTGTTTATCAGAAAGGGGCTGGTGGTCGGGACAAGTAGGAGGATCGCTTGAGTCCAGGAGTGCATCTCTACACAAAAGTTAAAGGATTTTTTAACATTGGCCAGGCGTGGTGGCACACATCTGTGATCCCAGCTACTTGGGAGGCTGAGGCAGGAGGATTGCTTGAAGCCCAGGAGGTTGAGGCTGCAGTGAGCTGTGATCAAGCCACTGCACTCCAGCCTGGGTGACACAGCAAAATCGTCTCAAAAAATAATAATAATAATATTTTACATAACCAACCACTTCTAAAGATTAAAACAACCCCCATGATTAAAAACCTCAGGTCCCTCAAGCAATCATACCAGATATCGAAACAAAGCAATAACATAAGGACTGCAGTATTTATTTTATTTTTATATTATTTATTTATTCTTTGTTTTTGGAGTGTGGGTTTTGTTTTGTTTTTTGATTTTTTTATTTTGTTCTACTCAGTTTTATTCTTATTGCTCAGGCTTGAGTGCAATGGCCTGTTCTCACCTAATTCAACCTCCGCCTCTTGGGTTCGGGTAATGATGGTTCCACGTCGGCGGCCTGCGGCCTCTTGCGTTTGCGTGGCAGTTCCACGTCACCGACCCTCCGCCTCTTGGGTTCGGGTAATGATGGTTCCACGTCGGCGGCCCTCGGCCTCTTGGGTTTGCGTGGCCGTTCCACGTCACCGATCCTCCGCCTCTTGGGTTCGGGTGATGATAGTTCAATGTCCGCTGCCCTCCGCCTCTTGCGTTTGCGAGGCGGTTCCGCGTCAGCGGCGCTCCGCCTCTCGGGTTTCGGCGACGGCTGCGCATCAGCGGCGCTCCGCCTCTCGGGTTTCGGCGACGGCTGCGCGTCAGCGGCGCTCCGCCTCTCGGGTTTCGGCGACGGCTGCGTGTCAGCGGCGCTCCGCCTCTCGGGTTTCGGCGACGGCTGCGCCTCAGCGGCGCTCCGCCTCTCGGGTTTCGGTGGTGATTCCAGGTCAGCGACGCTCCGCCTCTCGGGTTTCGGTGATGGCTGCGTGTCAGCGACGCTCCGCCTCTCAGGTTTCGGTGATGGCTGCGTGTCAGCGACGCTCCGCCTCTCAGGTTTCGGTGATGGCTGCGTGTCAGCGGCGCTCCGCCTCTCGGGTTTCGGCGACGGCTGCGCCTCAGCGGCGCTCCGCCTCTCGGGTTTCGGTGGTGATTCCAGGTCAGCGGCGCTCCGCCTCTCGGGTTTCGGTGGTGATTCCAGGTCAGCGACGCTCCACCTCTCAGGTTTCGGTGATGGCTGCGTGTCAGCGACGCTCCGCCTCTCAGGTTTCGGTGATGGCTGCGTGTCAGCGGCGCTCCGCCTCTCGGGTTTCGGTGGTGATTCCAGGTCAGCGACGCTCCGCCTCTCGGGTTTCGGTGATGGCTGCGTGTCAGCGACGCTCCGCCTCTCAGGTTTCGGTGATGGCTGCGTGTCAGCGACGCTCCGCCTCTCGGGTTTCGGTGATGGCTGCGTGTCAGCAGCGCTCCGCCTCTCGGGTTTCGGTGATGGCTGCGTGTCAGCGACGCTCCGCCTCTCGGGTTTCGGTGATGGCTGCGTGTCAGCGGCGCTCCGCCTCTCGGGTTTCGGCGACGGCTGCGCCTCAGCGGCGCTCCGCCTCTCGGGTTTCGGTGGTGATTCCAGGTCAGCGACGCTCCGCCTCTCAGGTTTCAGTGATGGCTGCGTGTCAGCGGCGCTCCGCCTCTCGGGTTTCGGCGACGGCTGCGCCTCAGCGGCGCTCCGCCTCTCGGATTTCGGTGATGCTTGCGCGTCAGCGGTGCTCCGCCCCTCGGGTTTCGGCGACGGCTGCGCGTCAGCGGCGCCCCGCCCCTCGGGTTTCGGCGACGGCTGCGCGTCAGCGGCGCTCCGCCCCTCGGGTTTCGGCGACGGCTGCGCCTCAGCGGCGCTCCGCCCCTCGGGTTTCGGCGACGGCTGCGCCTCAGCGGCGCTCCGCCCCTCGGGTTTCGGCGACGGCTGCGCCTTAGCGGCGCTCCACCTCTTGGGTTTGCGTGGGGGTTTGCGTGGCCGTCTCACGTCAGCGACCCTGCGCCTCTTGGGTTTGTGTGGCGGTTCCACGTCAGCGACCCTCCGCCTCTTGGGTTCGGGTGATGATGGTTTCCGGTCAGCGGCCCTCCGCCTCTTGGGCTTGCGTGGAGGTTCCGCGTCAGTGGCGCTCCGCCTCTCAGGTTTCGGCGACGGCTGCGCCTCAGCGGCGCTCCACCTCTTGGGTTTGCGTGGGGGTTTGTGTGGCCGTTCCCTGTCAGCGGCCCTCCGCCTCTTGGGTTTGCGTGGGGGTTTGCATGGCGGTTCGTCAGCGACCCTCCGCCTCTTGGGTTCGGGTGATGATGGTTCCGCGTCAGCGGCGCTCCGCCTCTCGGGTTTCGGTGATGGTTGCGTGTCAGCGGCGCTCCGCCTCTCGAGTTTCGGTGGTGATTCCAGGTCAGTGGCCCTCCGCCTCTCAGGTTTCGGCGACGGCTGCGCGTCAGCGGCGCTCCGCCTCTCGGGTTTCGGTGATGGTTGCGCGTCAGCGGCGCTCCGCCTCTCGGGTTTCGGTGATGGTTGCGCGTCAGCAGCGCTCCGCCTCTCGGGTTTTGGTGATGGTTGAACGTCAGCGGCGCTCCGCCTCTCGGGTTTCGGTGGTGATTCCAGGTCAGCGGCCCTCCGCCTCTCGGGTTTCGGTGGTGATTCCAGGTCAGCGGCCCTCCGCCTCTCGGGTTTCGGTGGTGATTCCAGGTCAGCGGCCCTCCGCCTCTCAGGTTTCGGCGACGGCTGTACGTCAGCGGCGCTCCGCCTCTCGGGTTTCAGTGATGGTTGCGCGTCAGCGGCGCTCCGCCTCTCGGGTTTCGGTGATGGTTGCGCGTCAGCAGCGCTCCGCCTCTCGGGTTTCGGTGGTGATTCCAGGTCAGCGGCCCTCCGCCTCTCGGGTTTTGGTGATGGTTGAACGTCAGCGGCGCTCCGCCTCTCGGGTTTCAGTGGTGATTCCAGGTCAGCGGCCCTCCGCCTCTCAGGTTTCGGCGACGGCTGCGCGTCAGCGGCCCTCCGCCTCTCGGGTTTTGGTGATGGTTGAACGTCAGCGGCGCTCCGCCTCTCAGGTTTCGGCGACGGCTGCACGTCAGCGGCGCTCCGCCTCTCGGGTTTTGGCGACGGCTGCGCGTCAGCGGCGCTCCGCCTCTCGGGTTTCGGTGGTGATTCCAGGTCAGCGGCCCTCCGCCTCTCGGGTTTCGGTGGTGATTCCAGGTCAGCGGCCCTCCGCCTCTCAGGTTTCGGCGACGGCTGTACGTCAGCGGTGCTCCGCCTCTCGGGTTTCGGCGACGGCTGCGCGTCAGCGGCGCTCCGCCTCTCGGGTTTCGGTGGTGATTCCAGGTCAGCGGCCCTCCGCCTCTCGGGTTTCCGTGATGGCTGCGCATCAGTGGCCCTCCGCCTCTCGGGTTTCGGTGGTTTTTCTGCCTCAGCCTCCTGAGTAGCTAAGGGAGGTGTCTTGAGATTATCATCCGCTGAGGGTGGAGCTGAGGGTGGAGGTGAGGGTGGAAGAGGAGTGAGGAGACACTCGAGAGGCGTTTCGAGATTATCATCCGCTGAGGGTGGAAGGGGATAGACCAGAAACTCGGCAGGTGTCTTATCATCCGCTGAGGGTGGAGCTGGGGATAGACGTGAGGGTGGAAGAGGAGCAAGGAGACACTCGAGAGGCGTTTCGAGATTATCATCCGCTGAGGGTGGAAGGGGATAGACCAGAAACTCGGCAGGTGTCTTATCCACTGCGGCCCTCCGCCTCTCGGGTTTCCGTGATGGTTGCACGTCAGTGGTCCTCCGCCTCTCGGGTTTCCCTGATGGTTGCACGTCAGCGGCCCTCCGCCTCTCGGGTTTCCATGATGGTTGCACGTCAGCGGCCCTCCGCCTCTCGGGTTTCGGTGGTGGTTCCACGTCAGCGGCCCTCTGTCTCTCGGGTTTGGGTGGTTTTTCTGCCTCAGCCTCCTGAGTAGCTAAGGGAGGTGTCTTGAGATTATCATCCGCCGAGGGTGGAGCTGAGGGTGGAGGTGAGGGTGGAAGAGGAGTGAGGAGACACTCGAGAGGCGTTTCGAGATTATCATCCGCTGAGGGTGGAAGGGGATAGACCAGAAACTCGGCAGGTGTCTTATCATCCGCTGAGGGTGGAGCTGGGGATAGACGTGAGGGTGGAAGAGGAGCGAGGAGACACTCGAGAGGCGTTTCGAGATTATCATCCGCTGAGGGTGGAAGGGGATAGACCAGAAACTCGGCAGGTGTCTTATCCACTGCGGCCCTCCGCCTCTCGGGTTTCCGTGATGGTTGCACGTCAGTGGTCCTCCGCCTCTCGGGTTTCCCTGATGGTTGCACGTCAGCGGCCCTCCGCCCCTCGGGTTTCCGTGATGGTTGCACGTCAGCGGCCCTCCGCCTCTCGGGTTTCGGTGGTGGTTCCACGTCAGCGGCCCTCTGTCTCTCGGGTTTGGGTGGTTTTTCTGCCTCAGCCTCCTGAGTAGCTAAGGGAGGTGTCTTGAGATTATCATCCGCTGAGGGTGGAGCTGAGGGTGGAGGTGAGGGTGGAAGAGGAGTGAGGAGACACTCGAGAGGCGTTTCGAGATTATCATCCGCTGAGGGTGGAAGGGGATAGACCAGAAACTCGGCAGGTGTCTTATCATCCGCTGAGGGTGGAGCTGGGGATAGACGTGAGGGTGGAAGAGGAGCGAGGAGACACTCGAGAGGCGTTTCGAGATTATCATCCGCTGAGGGTGGAAGGGGATAGACCAGAAACTCGGCAGGTGTCTTATCCACTGCGGCCCTCCGCCTCTCGGGTTTCCGTGATGGTTGCACGTCAGTGGTCCTCCGCCTCTCGGGTTTCCATGATGGTTGCACGTCAGCGGCCCTCCGCCTCTCGGGTTTCGGTGGTGGTTCCACGTCAGCGGCCCTCTGTCTCTCGGGTTTGGGTGGTTTTTCTGCCTCAGCCTCCTGAGTAGCTAAGGGAGGTGTCTTGAGATTATCATCCGCTGAGGGTGGAGGTGAGGGTGGAAGAGGAGTGAGGAGACACTCGAGAGGCATTTCGAGATTATCATCCGCTGAGGGTGGAAGGGGATAGACCAGAAACTCGGCAGGTGTCTTATCCACTGCGGCCCTCTGCCTCTCGGGTTTCCGTGATGGTTGCACGTCAGTGGTCCTCCGCCTCTCGGGTTTCCGTGATGGTTGCATGTCAGCGGCCCTCCGCCTCTCGGGTTTCCGTGATGGTTGCACGTCAGCGGCCCTCCGCCTCTCGGGTTTCGGTGGTGGTTCCACGTCAGCGGCCCTCTGTCTCTCGGGTTTGGGTGGTTTTTCCGCCTCAGCCTCCTGAGTAGCTAAGGGAGGTGTCTTGAGATTATCATCCGCTGAGGGTGGAGCTGAGGGTGGAGGTGAGGGTGGAAGAGGAGTGAGGAGACACTCGAGAGGCATTTCGAGATTATCATCCGCTGAGGGTGGAAGGGGATAGACCAGAAACTCGGCAGGTGTCTTATCCACTGCGGCCCTCCGCCTCTCGGGTTTCCGTGATGGTTGCACGTCAGTGGTCCTCCGCCTCTCGGGTTTCCATGATGGTTGCACGTCAGCGGCCCTCCGCCTCTCGGGTTTCGGTGGTGGTTCCACGTCAGCGGCCCTCTGTCTCTCGGGTTTGGGTGGTTTTTCTGCCTCAGCCTCCTGAGTAGCTAAGGGAGGTGTCTTGAGATTATCATCCGCTGAGGGTGGAGGTGAGGGTGGAAGAGGAGTGAGGAGACACTCGAGAGGCATTTCGAGATTATCATCCGCTGAGGGTGGAAGGGGATAGACCAGAAACTCGGCAGGTGTCTTATCCACTGCGGCCCTCCGCCTCTCGGGTTTCCGTGATGGTTGCACGTCAGTGGTCCTCCGCCTCTCGGGTTTCCATGATGGTTGCACGTCAGCGGCCCTCCGCCTCTCGGGTTTCGGTGGTGGTTCCACGTCAGCGGCCCTCTGTCTCTCGGGTTTGGGTGGTTTTTCTGCCTCAGCCTCCTGAGTAGCTAAGGGAGGTGTCTTGAGATTATCATCCGCTGAGGGTGGAGGTGAGGGTGGAAGAGGAGTGAGGAGACACTCGAGAGGCATTTCGAGATTATCATCCGCTGAGGGTGGAAGGGGATAGACCAGAAACTCGGCAGGTGTCTTATCCACTGCGGCCCTCCGCCTCTCGGGTTTCCGTGATGGTTGCACGTCAGTGGTCCTCCGCCTCTCGGGTTTCCGTGATGGTTGCACGTCAGCGGCCCTCCGCCTCTCGGGTTTCGGTGGTGGTTCCACGTCAGCGGCCCTCTGTCTCTCGGGTTTGGGTGGTTTTTCTGCCTCAGCCTCCTGAGTAGCTAAGGGAGGTGTCTTGAGATTATCATCCGCTGAGGGTGGAGCTGAGGGTGGAGGTGAGGGTGGAAGAGGAGTGAGGAGACACTCGAGAGGCATTTCGAGATTATCATCCGCTGAGGGTGGAAGGGGATAGACCAGAAACTCGGCAGGTGTCTTATCCACTGCGGCCCTCCGCCTCTCGGGTTTCCGTGATGGTTGCACGTCAGCGGTCCTCCGCCTCTCGGGTTTCCATGATGGTTGCACGTCAGCGGCCCTCCGCCTCTCGGGTTTCGGTGGTGGTTCCACGTCAGCGGCCCTCTGTCTCTCGGGTTTGGGTGGTTTTTCTGCCTCAGCCTCCTGAGTAGCTAAGGGAGGTGTCTTGAGATTATCATCCGCTGAGGGTGGAGGTGAGGGTGGAAGAGGAGTGAGGAGACACTCGAGAGGCATTTCGAGATTATCATCCGCTGAGGGTGGAAGGGGATAGACCAGAAACTCGGCAGGTGTCTTATCCACTGCGGCCCTCCGCCTCTCGGGTTTCCGTGATGGTTGCACGTCAGTGGTCCTCCGCCTCTCGGGTTTCCATGATGGTTGCACGTCAGCGGCCCTCCGCCTCTCGGGTTTCGGTGGTGGTTCCACGTCAGCGGCCCTCTGTCTCTCGGGTTTGGGTGGTTTTTCTGCCTCAGCCTCCTGAGTAGCTAAGGGAGGTGTCTTGAGATTATCATCCGCTGAGGGTGGAGGTGAGGGTGGAAGAGGAGTGAGGAGACACTCGAGAGGCATTTCGAGATTATCATCCGCTGAGGGTGGAAGGGGATAGACCAGAAACTCGGCAGGTGTCTTATCCACTGCGGCCCTCCGCCTCTCGGGTTTCCGTGATGGTTGCACGTCAGTGGTCCTCCGCCTCTCGGGTTTCCGTGATGGTTGCACATCAGTGGTCCTCCGCCTCTCGGGTTTCCGTGATGGTTGCACGTCAGCGGCCCTCCACCTCTCGGGTTTCGGTGGTGGTTCCACGTCAGCGGCCCTCTGTCTCTCGGGTTTGGGTGGTTTTTCTGCCTCAGCCTCCTGAGTAGCTAAGGGAGGTGTCTTGAGATTATCATCCGCTGAGGGTGGAGCTGAGGGTGGAAGAGGAGTGAGGAGACACTTGAGAGGCGTTTCGAGATTATCATCCGCTGAGGGTGGAAGGGGATAGACCAGAAACTCGGCAGGTGTCTTATCATCCGCTGAGGGTGGAGCTGGGGATAGACGTGAGGGTGGAAGAGGAGCGAGGAGACACTCGAGAGGCGTTTCGAGATTATCATCCGCTGAGGGTGGAAGGGGATAGACCAGAAACTCGGCAGGTGTCTTATCCACTGCGGCCCTCCGCCTCTCGGGTTTCCGTGATGGTTGCACGTCAGTGGTCCTCCGCCTCTCGGGTTTCCGTGATGGTTGCACGTCAGCGGCCCTCTGCCTCTCGGGTTTCGGTGGTGGTTCCACGTCAGCGGCCCTCTCTCTCTCGGGTTTGGGTGGTTTTTCTGCCTCAGCCTCCTGAGTAGCTAAGGGAGGTGTCTTGAGATTATCATCCGCTGAGGGTGGAGCTGAGGGTGGAAGAGGAGTGAGGAAACACTCGGGAGGCGTCGTGAGATTATCATCCGCTGAGGGTGGAAGGGGATAGACCAGACATTCGGCACGTGTCTTGAGGCTCAGGGAGTTATCAGTTATAGAATGTTGTTGAGTTGGAGGAGGTGGCTGGTGGCCCATCCTGTTTTTTAAAGTTTCAGCTGTGAGGTAGGGCCAGTGGGGCAATCCTGAAGAATGACGATGCTCCGCTGCCGCCATTCTGACCTGTAGGGACAAAGGAGGGAATGTTTTCACACATATCCGTTTGATGGACAAAATTACCGCCACCGACACAGTCTGCACCTTCTGTTGCTGGTGATAGATTTTTGCACCTTTCCATCCTCCGGGTTTCAAAATAGCAGTATCAGTGTCATAATATCACCCTTCCACTGAGTACTGCCGACAGCTGGGGGGTAAAGAAAAGTCATTGGGACACACTGTTGTCTCCACATGCCACTGTGTCTGTCTGCAAATGTAGGCAGGCTGGGGTCCTGCCCCAGGGAAGACAGAGTCATGACAGAGTCATAACAGAGTAATAAAGAAGCATGTTTGAGACACAGGAGTGTCTATGTCTATCCTCATTCCTCCCTCACAGCCATCACCAGAGCATGTTTCTTGCACCAGGTCAACAGACAGTAAGAGACAGTAAGAGAGGCATGAAAAGCCCATTGTCCACACATGTTGCAGCTTCTTTTTGGAGAATGTTTTCCAGGCCTTTTATGTTCTGTCTCTGATTCTCAGAACTCTGCAAGGTCAGTGTGACCACCCTGCTCCAAATCTAAGAGAACAGAGGTTTCCAGAGGAAGGAGAAATTGTGCCCAGGGTCACACAGCTTGCAAGAGGCAGAGTGGAAGTTGATTCCAGCTCTGCCTGCAGGACCCTCTCATTTCCCCTCTGTTTCCCTTCTTGACAAAGGATCTTCTTCACTCTGGAGGTGCCACCCATGAGAACAAAGAGCTCTGGAGAGATGTGGATTCCTGAAGAGCTGCAGGGGAACTGGGAGAGGGTTTTCTGACAGAACAATCTTATCTCAAGAAGTCAGTTAGGCATGGCTATAATATTTCTTTTCACTCCCAGGTAATAGCAAATTGTAAGTGCACTAGGACATGAAGAATACTTTTGTCCATGGAAAAATGAGGTGGGAATTCTAAACAAAGCAAGTTTTAAAACTGTGTTTCACTTCAAGTGTACAAGTCCCATCACGTGTAATCATAGGACTCGGCAGCTTTTGAAGGTACAGAGGCCACACAAGAACCAGCTTAGCTGAGCATCATTTAAGGCCTTCATTTGGAATTGTCCCTGTGGGTAATAAGTTACATTCACTCTTCACTAATTTACAGTCAGGGCCCATTTGCTATTACAAATATGGGACCTCTGACACTTAGAATATTAGATCAGGGGCCCCACTGGGTGGGGATGAAAGTGTTTTTGCACAACATGGTTACCAACAGGGATGGGACTGTGATGCTTGTAGGCAGCCTTTCTCTCTGCCATCTCCCTCTGCAGGGCTTGAGCACAGAGCTGTAGGGAGAAAAATGTATCCATGTCCTGACCTGGCAGACTATGTCCAAAAGCAAGGAAAACAAGCAAACTTACCCAGTTGCAAAGAGGCTTTCTTGCAGAAGGGGGGATCTGAAAAAGCCAACACATGAGAAATTGAATGTTGAGAGAGTCTAAGGGCCGTGGCATCATCTGCATCAGCACTGAACTATCCTGCAACTGCGGGGAGGAAGCTCCTTACTTTGCGTTTGTGGTAGTCCTCTGCCCGCCGCCGCAACTCTTGCGCACGTTGAAACATTTTCCTATGGATTACAATCACTTTCATCAGATAAAGCACCACTTTCAGGATGATTTTAAATAATCTGCCATGTTTCTCTTATCCTCACAACTGTACCCTTACACAATCTATCTATACCTAGAAAACGTATTTCAGATGGCTATAAGAGTACAGTCTGAGCCGGTCACGGTGGCTGATGCCTGCAATCCCAGCACTCTGGGAGGGCGAGGCGGATGGATCATGAGGTCAGGAGATTGAGACCATTGTGGCTAATATGGTGAAACCCCTTCTCTACTAAAAATACAAAAAATTAGCCAGGCGTGGTGGCAGGCACCTGTAATCCCAGCTACTCGGGAGGCTGAGGCAGGGGAATCACTTGAACCTGGGAGGCGGAGGTTGCAGTGAGCCAAGATCACGTCATTGCACTCCAGCCTGGGTGACACAGTGAGACTCCATCTCAGAAAAACAAAAACAAAAACAAAAACAAAAAAACTGTACAGTCTGATCCAAACTGTTGCTATATTGATTCCTCCTCTTGCTTACTGCCTGCTGACTTCTGAGATGATAGTTTCCTTCCCCATTCTCAGTATATCCCTAATTCATCCTTCATTGAGCATCTTTTATCATAAAGCTGTATTGTCTTTGTATTAATATCCTTACCGTGTTTCACAGGGCAGCAACAGCTGGGCTTATAAACAGGGATAGTCCTTTTGAAGGATGTGGTTGATCCTACAACAACACACTTTCCTAAGGATGACAACAACTCACCCCACCCCTAGAATGGCTGGTATGAACCGAGTTTCCACACAGTCTAGCTGGCAATGGGGTCAGGAGACGTTTTGCTACTTCACATCTTTTGGTCACTGGTAAATATTAAGGTACTTTGTTTTCTGTTTTGTGAACTCTCTCTCTCTCTCACGATATGTCTTCTGACCATTTGTTTCTATTTCTGCATTTACTGGGTCTAAACATTGTACAAAGGTTAAAAACAACACTCCAATGGGCGTTTCCCAGGAGGGTGGGGTTCAGTTTCTGAACTCACTTGTAGGTGTGTATTTCTTTCATATCCAATTTCCCATTTTCCTCTGCCTCTGATACCTACCTCTCCTTTTCTGCATGCTCACATTCTTTCATGCTTAGTTTCCTCAGATTAGAAGGGAGAGAAATGCACACACATGATCCACCAGCCCGTGTGGGATTCCCTCTGCCCTTCTGGCATCTGAAGGCTGTGATTCAAAGATCCCCCCTGCAACCTTTCCACAAATGAACCAACGGATTCTCACAACCGAAGGGAGAATTGACACCTCCCATTGAGGGACAAAAAAAAGTCACACTCTGGCCTGCTGGCAAGTCACCTGTCATTTCCAGCTCATCTTCATAGTTCCATAGTTAGTCCTATTCTTTAGTAAATATAAAGACTATTAAAAGCTTCTACGAGGTGCACTATGTGTGTTTCTGGGGTCAGTCTTGTGCTTGACACAGCGAAAGCTCATTTTAGTTCAGTGTGAAAAACCAGACCTCACCAATTCATCACAACTAACTCCATCGGAAGCAGAGGATTGCTCCTCATCTGACTCCTCCTGTGTGAGACCTGATTCTCAGTCAGAGGCTGATGCCGGAACTGAGACCATCAGCCAAAGAGAGGTCCTTCCAGAATATGGTGTCATTAACCCCGCAGTTCACTACTGCACTTTGCCATGATTCAGGACTGGAACTCTTGTCATCGACTTTAAAGATCCTGGTTGAGAGAAAAGGCAATCTGAAGGCTGGGCCCATCTATTGAATTACAAATGATTGGAATGGCTCCTAAGTCAGGGTGTTATGTCCTGAAAATAGGTGACAACGGCAAACCATCCACCCTGGTGTTGACTGACTTTAACAAGGTTCAGTTCACAGAGATTGAGGGCAGAAAAAGGAAACGGCCTAAAAAGGGTAAGTTTGCTGTGTTGCCCTCACACCACTTGATTCATGGTCCTGATCCTAAGGATCTCACCTGATACTTGGTTTTATAGGAAGGATGTGTAAAATTCCCAGAACGCTAGGAAACAGGGACGAAAACACTTCAAAGAGAAAGTTAATGAACTTGTTTCTGACCACAGGGCATCCTTCAGCACATGCTGTCTGGAGTGGCCTCCAACAAGGAGTGTGTGGTGAGGTGCTGAGAATGCAATGGGAGCAGGGTCCTGTCCCCACGCTAAAGAAGCTCACAGTTTAATGCAAATGAGAAGCCAGTGAGGACATCACTACTCCTGCTGCGCACTTGGGAACTAGAAACATAAAACCTGACTCTGGAGGGAAGCTAAGGAAGCATTCTACTCTTGAGTTGACGTAAGTGCATCTGAAGCTTCTGATCTCCGATGAGAACAATGGGGGACACCAAACAGAATATAAAACCCATGATTGAATACATCAAATTGCTAACATGGCAGTAAACAGACATGAGGTGAAGATGGAGAAGAAGGAAACCCAGGATGAAAGTCAGCCTCGCATTTGGAACCCATGTCCCTGAGTTTCATTGCTGAATTCCAGAAGGAACTACTGAGATGCAAAGAAGCACAGCAGCTTTTGCACACATGCGTGGGATTAGAAGGAAAACAAGTGGATTGAGGGTCTGCCAATGAAAGCGACCCATACTGAAGTCCACTGGCTCTGGTTGAGACCCAGAAGAGTCATGCATCAGAATAGAGGTGGACAGGAAATACCCTGGCCTTTGTAGGGACTGAGCCTGCACCGGCGACCTCAATTGCAGCCTGTATGGAGGACCCCTGACCATCCCCCAGAAGTAGACTCCCATCTCTTCCGCAGCAAGATAACATGCTACTAGGCCTCAATTCATTGCTAAATATTTCTTAACAAGTATCTCACATTTAACAAAAAAAGATCAGTCATATGGCAGCAAAACACAATGTAATATGACCAAAACATGAAAGACGGTGAAAATGAATCTGGAGGTGACCCAAGCATTGAATTCAACAATCCAGTCTGGGTGTCGTGGCTCACACTGGGAGGCTGAGGTAGGCAGATCACCTGAGGTCAGGAGTTCAAGACTAGCCTGGCCAACATGGTGAACTCCTGTCTCTACTAAAATTACAAAAATTGGGCTGGTCATGGTGGCTCATGCCTGTAATCCCAGCACATTGGGAGGCCGAGGTGTGCGGATCATGATGTCAGGAGTTCTAGACCAGCTTGGCCAATATGGTGAAACCCCGCCCCTACTAAAAATACAAAAATTATCTGGGCATGGTGGCATATGCCTGTAGTCCCAGCTACTCAAGAGGCTGAGGGATAAGAATCACTTGAACCTGGGAGGTGGAGGTTGCAGCGAGCCAAGATCATGCCACTGCACTCTAGCCTGGGTGACAGAGTGAGACTCTGTCTCAAAAAAAAAAAAAAAAAAGAAAAGAAAAAAGAAAAAAAAAAATTGGCCAAATGTGGTGGCACACACCTATAATCCAAGCTACTCGGGAAGCTGAGGCAGAATTGCTTCAAACTGGGAGGCAGAGGTTGCAGTGAGCCAAGATTGCACCATAGCACTCCAGCCTGGGTGACAGAGCGAGACTGTATCTCAAAATTTAAAAAAAAAAAAGGCTGGCTGTGGTGGCTCACGCCTCTAATCCCAGCACTTTGGGAGGCTGAGGCAGGTGGATTACCTGAGGTCAGAAGTTCGAGACCAGCCTGGACAACATGGTGAAACCCCATCTCTAGTAAAAATACAAAAATTACCTGGGCGTGGTGGTGGGCACCTGTAATCCCAGCTACTTGGGAGGCTGAGGCAGGAGAATCGCTTGAACCCAAAAGGCAGTGAGCTGAGATTGTGCCATTGCACTACAGCCTGGGCAACAACAGCAAAGCTCCATCTCAGGAAAAAAAAAAAAAAAAAGAGAGAGAAAGGAAAACCAATGCCAGTACTAGCAACTCCTCTTCCCCCGAAAAAATGACAAACAAGAATGTAGGAAGGGAAAGGAATTATACAGCTTAAACTAATGAAGCAGAAAGGACAAACTCAATTTTGAACCCACTGAATTTGCCACAAATATTGTAGAAAATATTCTCAAGGACTTTACAGTTGTCTACTTTGATTGGCACATGGTTCATACAACAGTATTTGTGTCAAGGCACATCTTACTGTTTTTTGGCGGTCTTCCTCTTTCCACTGATTTTGTCATGATGGTTGATTTTCGTTGTCACCTTCATCTTACGGATTTTAGGCGTAACTTTTGTTTTCACATGTCTCCATAGAGTAATGACGTCTTTCCGGCCAATTTTATTTCCTGGAAAGGAAGAAACTCTTTTCTTTGTGTGCATACAAATGGACCTCAGCCCTTGGTGAGAGTGAGGAGAGGAGAAGGTGAGAAACCTGAGGGCAAGAAGCTGTTCTTTCCCTTTCCAGGGCAAACTCATTTCCACACTATGGGGACTCCAACAGAGCCATACCTTCCTGTCTACGGCGGTTGGACCTCCAGGCTCTCTGCTGTACATCTGTGGATCCATCATGTCCCTTTTCAGACTGGAAGATAGTCTTCAGGAAAGACAACTAGGAAATAATAATATAAGAATGACGGCTGGGCATGGTGGCTCATGCGTATAATCCCAGTACTTTGGGAGGCCGAGGCAGGTGGATCACGGGGTCAGGAGTTCAAGACCAGCCTGGCCAAGATGGTGAAACCCCGTCTCTACTAAAAATACAAAAATTAGCCGGGCACGGCAGCGGGTGCCTGTAATCCGAGCTACTCGGGAGGCTGAGGCAGAGAACCGTTTGAAGCTGGGAGGCGGAGATGGCAGTGAGCTGAGATCACACCACTGCACTCCAGCCTGAGCGACAGAATGAGACTCTGTCACACACACACACACACACACACACAAGAATGACATGAGGCTGGCACGGTGGCTCACTCCTGTAATCCCAGCACTTTGGGAGGCCGAGGCAGGCGGATCACCTGAGGTCGGGAGTTTGAGACCAGCCTCACCAACATGGAGAAACGCTGTCTCTGCTAAAAATACAAAATTAGCCAGGCATGGTGGTGCATGCCTGTAATCCCAGCTAGTCGGGAGGCTGAGGCAGGAGAATCACTTGAACCCAGCAGGAAAAGGTTGTGGTGAGCTGAGATTGTGCCATTGCACTCCAACCTGGGCAACAAAATTGAAACTGTCTCAAAAAAAAAAAAAAAAAAATAGGCCAGGTGCGGTAGCTCACGCCTGTAATCCCAGCACTTTGGGAGGCTGAGGCGGGTGAATCACAAGGTCAAGAGATGGAGACCATCCTGGGCAACATGGTGAAACCCCGTCTCTACTAAAAATACAAAAATTAGCTGAGCATGGTGATGCAGGCCTGTAGTCCCAGCTACTTGGGAGGCTGAGGCAGAAGAACTGCTTGAACTCAGGAGGCAGAGGTTGCAGTGAGCCAAGATCCCACCACTGCACTCCAGCCTGGTGACAGAGTGAGACTCCGTCTCAAAAAAAAAAAAAAAAAAAAAAAAAAAAAATGACATGAATATACTTCACACAACGGAACTGTACACTTCAACACGGTTAGATGGTAATTATCATCTTATAAGTATTTTACCACAGGTTAACATGTTTCACAACTTGAAAAGGAAGTAATTACCTTCAGCTCTCTGAGTTCTAGAATTTGTAACATTTCACCCCCTGCTCCTTCCTGATCTGCACTGGAGCATCTTCCTTCTGTCCCTGCTCTACTCAGAGTTCACTTTCCCTTCCCTCACATCAGCTTCATTGAGGCTGGTTTGAACTTAACGCAAAACATTCTCACTAATGACTGAATTCCCACCAAGATTTCCATATTATCACAGTATGCTTTTAATCTTCGAAGATACTAAATATTTGTTCTCATCATAGCTAAAATGCAATGCAAATCCCATCTCAGATGTGGGTCAGATACCTATGAATCTCCTGAGGTAGTCATTGAAATGACTTTTTTCTTGAGACGGAGTGTCACTCTCAACCATGCTGAAGTGCAGTGGGGTAGCTACCTTGGCTCACGGCAACCTCCACCTCCCAGATTCAAGCGATTCTTGTCCCTCGGCCTCCCAAGTAGCTGGGATTACAGGTGCCTGCTACCATGCCTGCCTAATTTTTGTCTTTTTAGTAGAGATGGGGTTTCACCATGTTGGCCCATCTGGTCTTGAACTCCTGACCTCAAGTGATCCATCTGCCTCAGCCTCCCAAAGTGCTGGGATTACAGGCATGAGCCACCACACCTGGCCTGAAATAATATCTTTCAAATTCTTTGTAGAATTTGTTTTTTCCTGATTTCTGCACATAGGATAAAAAAAAAATCATGTACTAGGATTTCAAGAGAAGCAATGGGTAATCTAAAAAGATGAAAACAGCAACCACGTTAATCCCACAGCTACTGCTACATTTCATAGGAAACGTAGCTGGCCCCGTTTGGAGCTAGGAGAAATGTCAAACACATGAAGAAATGAGAAGCAAAGAAATGCCATCACGCATGAATGCTTCATGGCACCCATGATGTCTCCCTGCTTAGGAGGTAATGGTATAGATGACTAGATGACAAGGACAAAGATGAGAGGTGCGAAGTTGTCCAAGTCCAACAGCTCAACTGAACCTTCCTAAATGGAATTGTTAAAAAGTGGTAAATTAAAAAACTTCCCCTGGCTCACGTGGTGGCTCACGCTTGTAATCCCAGCACTTCGGGAGGCTGAGGCGGGTGGATCATTTGAGGTTGGGTTTTGAGACTAGCCTGGCCAACATGGTAAAACCCCGACTCTACTAAAAATACAAAAATTAGCTGGGCATGGTGGTGGGCACCTGTAATCCCAGCTACCTGAGAGGCTGAGGCAGGGGAATCACTTGAAGTCAAGAGGTGGAGGTTGCAGTGAGCCGAGGTCACACCATTATACTCCAGCCTGGGCAACAGAGGGAGACTCGTCTTGGGGGTGAGAAAAAAAAAAAAAAAAAAAAGCTTCCTCCAATTTATACCGAAAATTCTCTGTTCAGGACTAAGTGGCATAGAGAATGTTAAATGTGCCTAGATATCTTCATAACTCATATATTTTCTGTTTTCTACATATCTTGAAAGGCAGTGCCAAATGACGTGTAATTATCTAGGTGGTAAAACTGAAACATACTTCCTCTTCCCTTGAATATAAAAAAGCATTGTGGTATTAGTACTTTTATCTTGGATCATTGTTCAGAAGGAGGTTCAGCCCCCAGACAACCATATTTTTACTGTCATGAATGGCAAGACAAAATGTAGAGCTCAACTTACCCAAAGGAAAAAAGGCTCAAAAGACAAATTATGGCACAACTAAGCAGCCAAATTCTTACCAAGTACAGACTTTTGACATACTGATCTCTCTCCAGTTGCAAGTGGGAACATGCACTTTGAATGATCTCATTCAAAATTACCCTGCCCAGACACACTTTTCATTGATTCTCTTGGAAGGCAGTTCTAAGAGATTCTCTGGGGCTTTCTCTGCATCATGAGACGCAGTGCAGTTCTGCCCTTCACCTTCCGGCAGTTTGTCACCTCGTCCCTATGACCTCAGAGGAACTTTGTCTCAGGCCAATTGTTTGTTCCTTGGGCTCTTTCATTTCCCCTAAAAATCATTTGCTGCCCCTCTAAATGGCCTACATCTCCATCTATCTCCCTCTCCCCTCAGAAGAGGGTGCTCTTTAAGCATCAACCATCCAGCCCTTCTAGCAGTCTCATTTTTCAGCTGGTTCCCATGTTTATGCCTGTTCTATGTTTTTCTTTTCCTGTTAAGCTGTCTGTTGTCAGCTCATTTCTGCAGTGAATCTTCAGAGAGGAGACTGGAAGCCACCCATACGATACAACTATAGTTCTTCCACCCATACGATAGAACTATAAAACAGAAGAGTTTAGAAAGAATTTCCTATTTAAGTGACGAAACCTCATACTCCATTTGTGACAAATAGCACAAAGGTTAAAAAAACTTATTTTTGACCAAAAGCTCTGTTGACATTCTATTAAACAAACACTGACCTATTTAATTTTCATAATGTAAATGGCAGATATTTTCATAATTCTTATGCTAATAAATCATTTCCCTGATTTTTTGGGTAAAACCACATATTCATAATGAAGTCCAGAAACGTGAATTGTTTTATATAATTTATTCTTATTTGTGATTACAAGTATACCTCTACAGAAAGTTAGTATACTCACCCAAAGGTAAACTGTCCAGAGGATAATGAAAACTTTATAACTTCTCGGAAATTCAATAATGATATCTAACCAAGGACTTCCACCAAAGTCAGTCCCACGATGATGATGGTCAGCCAGAGTATCGATAACCTGGAATAATAATAGTTGAAATAATGAAAAGGTCAATGACACTGACAATATTTCACTCAGAAAGAATCATCCTTAGAAACCGTCAACCTCCTCCAAAAGGTAACCACATCCCTCAGATATCACCGTGGGATTCCACTGCTACAAAAAAGAACAGAAGTTAGAAGTCACATGTTTTTCAGATGGCTGGTAGTGTTTTTAAGCATTGCAAATGTGGGGTGTTGTGTTGTCTTTCTTGGTATAAAGCAGGGATATCCAATCTTTTGACTTCCCTGCCTATATTAAAAGAAGCAAAGTTGTCTTGAGCCACACATAACATACACTAACACTAACAATAGCTGATGATCTTTAAAAAACCTCTTTTTTTTTTTGAGACAGAGTTCCGCTCCACTCAGTCGCCCAGGCTGGAGTGCAGTGGTGCAATCTCGGCTCACTGCAACCTCCAGCTCCTGGGCTCAAGCCATTCTCCTCCCTCAGCCTCCCGAGTAGCTGAGATTACAGGTCTCTGCCACCATGCCCGACTAATTTTTGTATTTTTAGTAGAGATGAGGTTTCACCATGTTGGCCAGTCTGGCCTTGAACTCCTGACAGGCGATCTGCCTGCCTCGGCCTCCCAAAGCGCTGGGATTACAGGTGTGAGCCACCGTGCCCGGCCATTTTTTTGTTTTTGTTTGTTGTTTTTGAGATGGGGTCTCACTCTGTCACCCAGGCTGGAGTGCAGTGGTGTGCTCTCGGCTCACTGCAACCTCTGCCTCTCAGGTTCAAGTGATACTCCTGCCTCAGCCTCCTGAGTAGCTGGGAGTACAGGTGCCTGACAGTGCACTCAGCAAATTTTTGTATTTTCTGTGGAGATGGGGTTTTGCCACGTTGGCCAGGGTGGTCTCGAACTCCTGACGTCAGGTAATCTGCCCACCTCAGCCTCCCAAAGTGCTGGGATTACAGGCATGAGCCACTGTACCTGGCCAAAATCTCCTAACGTTTTAAGAAAGTTTACAAATTTGTGTTGAACTGCATTCAAAACTGTCCTGGGCCACATGCAGCCCGTCACTCATGGGTAAGACAAGCTAAGTATAAAGTAATTATCTTCTCTTTTCTTTTTTGTTTTGAGACAAAGTTTTGCTCTGTCACCCAGGCTAGATTGCAGTGGCATGATCTCAGCTCACCGCAACCTCCGCCTCCCGGGTTCAAGCGATTCTCCTGCCTCAGCTACTGAGTAACTGGGATTACAGGCGCCTGCCACCACGCTCGGCTAATTTTTGTATTTTTAGTAGAAACAGGGTTTCACCATCTTGGCCAGGCTGGTCTCCAACTCCTGACCTCATGATCCACCTGCCTCGGCCTCCCAAAGTGCTGGGAATACAGGTGTGAGCCACTGCACCTGGCCAGTAGTTATCTTTCCTTTAAAGTTATTTACTTGTTTTTTAAATTGATGTATAGCATTGGATGCATTTATTATATATCACATGGTAAAAGAATCCCTCTATATAATACTTCTCTCTTGGATTATAGGAATCTTTGTCATTTAAAGCTCAGCATAAGTAAAAAAAAAAAAAACACACAATGAAGAGATTACTTCATTCACAAATAAGTATCAAATTTTAGTGCTTAAAAATTAACAAGGTGGGCCGGGCGTGGTGGCTCACGCCTGCAATCCCAGCACTTTGGGAAGCCGAGGTGGGTGGACCACGAGATCAGGAGATTGAGACCATCTTAGCTAACACGGTGAAACCCATCTTTACTAAAAATACAAAAAATTAGCAGGGCATGGTGGCATGCGCCTATAGTTCCAGCTACTTGGGAGGCTGAGGCAGAAGAATCACTTGAACCCGGGAGGCAGAGGTTGCAGTGAGCCGAGATCGCACCACTGCACTTCAGCCTGGGTGACAGAGCGAGACTCTGTCTCAAAAAAAAAAAAAAAAAATTACCAAGGTGGAGATCATGAAAATGGCATGAATAGTGTGGGATTTCTCTAAGACTGTTGATATTAACTCCATTAGACTCTTATGTGAGTGAAGACGAAGACGTCCCCTGAGTAAGTTCAGACAGCTCGTGATAACATTTCTACATGGATTCCTCAGGATTTGACTATATATTCTTGAAAACATCTCAATTTTCAATGTTTCTTTCAAGATGGTGAATTAAACAGAGATAGCCCTTCAACAGGTTGAACTCAGCATATGCTGAGTCTGAAATGGAAATGATGGAGTTAGAGAACCAGACAACAATGGTAATGACTTCAGAAACATGGTGTTGAACAGAACAAAGCAGACACAAAAGAGTACCTATGGCATGGCATGCATCTGTACACACGAAATTCCAGAATAAGCAAGCTAACCTATGATAAGAAAGAGACTGGCTGGGAAGAGTGAGAGTTCACTTTCTGGGGTGACATAATAGTGTAGATCTTGGCTGGGCACGGTGGTTCACGCCTGTAATCCCAACGCTTTGGGAGGCCGAGGCGGGCGGATCACCTGAGGTCGGGAGTTCAAAACCAGCCTGACCAACATGGAGAAACCCTATCTCTACTAAAAATACAAAATTAGCTGGGAGTGGTGGCACATGTCTGTAATCCCAGCCACTCGGGAGGCTGAGGCAGGAGAATCGCTCGAACCTGGGAAGCAGAGGTTGCGGTGAGCTGATATTGCCCCATTGCACTCCAGCCTGCGCAACAATGGAAAAACTGTCTCAAAAAAATAAATAAATAAATAAATAAAATAATGTAGATCTTGAAAGGGGGTTGGTTTATGCTGGCGTATGTACTTTCCAAAGTTAGTAAAACTTACACTTAAGGTTATATATTTTGGCCAGGCACGGTGGTTCACGCCTGTAATCCCAGCACTGGGAGGCTGAGGCAGGCGGATCACGAGGTCAAGAGATGGAGACTATCCTGGCGAACATGGTAAAACCCCGTCTCTACTAAAAATACAAAAATTAGCCAGGCGTGGTGGTCTACTAAAAATACAAAAATTAGCCAGGCGTTGTAATCTGAGCTACTCAGGAGGCTGAGGCAGGACAATTGCTTGAACCCCAGAAGCGGAGGTTGCAGTGAGCCGAGATCTTGCCACTGCACTCCAGCCTGGGCGACAGAGTGAGACTCTGTCTTAAAAAAAAAAAGTCATCAAACCAGATGACACAAATCAAATGACATTTCACTTTGTTTTGGTCCATTTTGTTTCTTAGAGACAAGAGTGCAGCGGGGCCATCTCGGCTCACTGCAACGTCCAGCTCCTGGGCCCAAGCGATCCTCTCACCTCAGCCTCTCCAGTAACTGGGATAACAGGTACACACCACCAGGCCCAACTCATCTTTTTTGGAATTTTTTGTAGAGATGGAGTTTCGCTATGATGCCCTGGCTAGTCTTCAACTCCTGGACTCAAGTGATCTGCCTCTGCCCACCTCGGCCCCCTAAAGTGCTGGGATTACAGGCCTGAGCTGTGTAATTTCATGCCGCGTGACACAGCCCAGTAAAAAGGAAGAAACCCCACGGGTCCAGCGTCTACTCACAGAGATGCACTGATGGCTGATAAATTCCAGCAGGAGCAAAAAGAGGAGCCAAAAGAGCATCCACCACACCCGCATGTCCTGGTCCTTTCAGGGCGCCCTGAGGCGGCCAGGACAGAGGTGGAGGTGGCTTAGGGCAGGGGGGAGGGAAGGGGACGGGGACCGGCCGGGATCTGAGTTGGGGAGGGGGAGGGGAGGGGGAGGGGAGGGGGAGGGGAAGGGGAGGGGAAGGGGGGAAGTAAGGGAAGGGAAAGGAGGAGAAGGGGGCTGTTGGGCACCTGGAGGAGGAGGAGGAGAAGAAGAAAGGGGTCTGGGAAAGGATCCGGTTCAAATTAAGTTCTCAAGCGCTGGTGGAAGGTTTAGCTACAGGTCACGGAGAAGATCAGGGAAGCAACAGGACTCGCGGGGCAAGGGAGCGGGCAAGGGAGCGTGAGGCTTAGGAGCAATCAGAGGGAGACAAAGGTTCTGCTATCCACCAAACCTTCTTCGGTCTGGGCCCTCCCTTAGCAACCCTGGGGCTTTATACTCCCTCTCCACCAATCCCTGATGACCCCGGTGGTGCCTCACAATGGACAATGCCAAGTAGCTCCCGCATCATTCCAATGACCCCTCCCCCATCTCAGTCTCCCACTCTCCTCCCAAGGACAGGTCCTCTCTGGAACCTTCACAAACCTGATTTCTGGTCCTCCCCAACCAGCTCCCTGTCCCTGCTTCTGGGCGCTCCTTCCTTCCTGAGCTCCCAGGGTTCCTCAAGGTCACTTTTGGCGACAAAACATAAAAAGTAAATGATGGCAGGATGGCAGGAAGAACCTCATACCCAAGCAGAGTGCCAGGTTTTACAGCCTCCGCTCAGCCATTCATATCCTAAGCAACAAAACATCAGCAGGATGCGGAAGGTCCCGATAGTAAACCATCTCCATCACATCCATGTAGCCATCTGTCCATCAACCTGTATCTCAGGAACAAATGTAGATACATTCATTTTAAGCATGCATGGTATATTTACAAAAATTAACCTGACTTATTTTGTTCCAGCAAATCTCAATATATTTGAGAGCAATCAAATCACACAGCATGTTTCTGATCATATAACTGTGCTAGAAGTCAATGATTAAAAGCTAATTCAAAATTATTATTTGCTTGGAAATTCAAAGTGCCCTTATAAGACATAAACATAAGAAATAATCCAAAATGAAACAAGATTGCCTTTCAACTCAATGATAAGATCATAACATGGCAATAAAATGTCTCCCTCTGGCCTGGGAATTCCTCTTTGTGGCACAAGGTTGTGTGATCTCAAATCACCCCTAACCCACCTAGACATTTTAACATCCGAAACCGAGTGATGAGGTCCTTATCTATATCATCTTACTGCCTGTGTGTGTGGACTTTAAATTCTGAACCCAAATGAGGGGGAGAAAACCAAGTTGACTTTCATGATTGACCTCTCAGGGATGTCCAAGGAATCTGTGCATTTCAAGAAACAAAGTTCATCAGCTTCTCTCCTAAGGTATTTGCCCACAATACCCAGAGGGCTTGGCAACATCATGTGTGATGGGTGGGGAGCTCCAAGCAGGTGGGCAGGACCCAGGGGCCTGGTGACCAGGACAGACCCCCACTGTCCATCACCTTTCCTGGCCCTGTCCTCAGCTAAACTTCCCACAGGCCTTCTGCCCGATCACACAGAGTGTGCCCAAACTCTCTCAGGCCTCTGGCAGCTGAAAACCACTGCTTTAAATCCCTTTACCATTTACTATGACATACGGTTCTTGTAAACAGGAAATATTCTATTGATGCTACAAATGGAAAGCCAATGCCTTTACCATAAATAGAAAAACAACCCTAAGAAACAAGCAAAACAAAAACAAAACAGGGGCTGGGTGTGATGGCTCATGCCTGTAATCCCAGCACTTTGGGAGGCTGAGGTGGGCGGATCACAAGGTCAGGAGTTCCAGACCAGCCTGGCCAATATGGTGAAACCCTGTCTCTAATAAAATACAAAAATTAGCCGGGTGTGGTGGTGGGCGCCTGTAGTCCCACCTACTTGGGAGGCTGAGGCAGAAGAATAGTTTGAACCCGGGAGGCAGAGTTTGCAGTGAGCCGAGATTGCACCACTGCACTCCAGCCTAGGTGACAGAGCGAGACTCTGTCTCACAAACAGCAACAACTACAAACAAACAAACAAAAAACAGGGTTAACAAAACTATGGAATTCAATTCTATTTGTATGCTGCAGCCATGTTCCAGCCCTAGATTTGGCTGGGCATGGTGGCTCACGCCTGTAATCCCAGCACTTTGGGAGGCTGAGGCAGGCGGATCACGAGGTTAGGAGTTCGAGACCAGCCTGACCAACATGGTGAAACCCCGTCTCTACTAAAAATACAAAAATTAGCCAGGCATGGTGGCACATGCCTGTAATCCCAGCTACTCAGAAGGCTGAGGCAGGACAATCCCTTGAACCCAGGAGGCAGAGGTTGCAGTGAGCTGAGATCGCACCATTGCACTCCACCCTGGGCAACAAGAGCAAAACTCCGTCTTAAAATTAAAAAAAAAGCCAGGCACGGTGGCTCATGCCTGTAATCCCAGCACTTTGGGAGGCCGAGACGGGTGGATCACAAGGTCAGGAGATCGAGACCATCCTGGCTAACATGGTGAAACCCTGTCTCTACTAAAAATACAAAAAATTAGCTGGCCGTGGTGGTGGGCGCCTGTAATCCCAGCTACTTGGGAGGCCGAGGCAGGAGAATGGCGTGAACCTGGGAGGTGGAGCTGGCAGTGAGCCGAGATCGCGCCACTGCACTCCAGCCTGGGTGACAGAGCAAGACTCTGTCTCAAAAAAAAAAAAAAAAAAAAAAAAAGAGGCAAAACTAATAGTATAATTTATAAGAAAAGAAGATTAACAAATTGGCTGTGATACTTGGTACATTACCACAAATTTTAAAACATGAAGTGAAGATTTTACCAGAAAACAGCAGAACACCAGTACTGCCTGTGATACAGGTGATAAACTGGATTTTTTTTTTTTTGGAGATGGAGTCTTGCTCTGTCACCCAGGTTGGAATGCACTATTGCGGTCTCGGCTCACTGAAACCTCCCCCTACCAGGTTCAAGAGATTCTCCTGCTTTAAGTCCCAAGTAGCTGGGACTATAGGCGCGTGCCACCACACCCAACTAATTTTTGTAGTTTTAGTAGAGACGGGGGTTTCACGATGTTGCCAGGCTGGTCTCAAACTCCTGACCTCATGTGATCTGCCCACCTCAGCCTCCCAAAGTCCCGGGATTACAGTCATGAGCCACCACACCTGGCCTTAAATTTTTTATAGGCAGAGTGCGGTAGCTCACGCCTGTAATCCCAGCACTTTGGGAGGCCGAGGCGGGTGAATCACCTGAGGTCAGGAGTTTAAGACCAGCCTGACCAACATGGCAAAACCCTGTCTCTACTAAAAATACAAAAATTAGCTGGGCGTGGTGGTGCGCACCTGTAATCCCAGCTACTTGGAAGGCTGAGGCAGGAGAATCGCTTGAACCTGGGAGATGGAGTTTGCAGTAAGCCGAGATGACACAGACTCCGTGTCAAAAAAAAAAAAAACAGGAACAGAAAACAAAACAAAACATATACAAAAGAAATAAAATACATTTAGGCCAGATGCTGTTACCTGCTGAAGCCCTCTCTGTTCAAAATGGAGATGAGGAAACCCTGGAGATGTGTTAAAGATATAATAGCCAGCCGGGCGCGGTGGCTCATGCCTGTAATCCCAGCACTTTGGAAGGTTGAGGTGGGTGGATCACCTGAGGTCGGGAGTTCAAGACCAGCCTGACCAACATGGAGAAACCCCATCTCTACTAAAAATAAAAAAAATTAAAAAAAAAAAAAATTAGCCAGGCATGGTGATGCATGCCTGTAATCCCAGCTACTCGGGAGGCTGAGGCAGAAGAATCGCTTGAACCCGGGAGGCAGAGGTTGCGGTGGCCGAGATCACGCCATTGCACTCCAGCCTGGGCAATAAAAGCAAAACTCTGTCTGAAAAAATAAACAAACAAATAAATAAATATATAAAAAGATATAATAGCCAATGAGGTACTGTGTGCTTGTAGTCCCAGCTACTTGGAAGGCTGAGGCAGGGACATCCCTTGAGGCCAGGAGTTCGAGGCTACAGTGAGCTCTGATGGCACCACTGCAGTCAGGCCTGGACAACATAGTGAGACCGTCTTTCAAAAATAAATAAGCAGGGTGCAGTAACTCACACCTGTAATCTCAGCACTTTGGGAGGCTGGGGTGGGTGGATCACTTGAGGCCAGGAATTTGAGACCAGGCTGACCACGAAGGTAAAACCCCCATCTCTACTAAAAATACAAAAAAAATTAGCCAGGTGTGGTGGTACGTCCCTGTAGTCCTAGCTACTCAGGAGGCTGAAGCAGGAGAAACGCTTGAACCCGGGAGGTGGATGCTTCACTGAGCTGAAATCGTGCCAATGCAATCCAGCCTGGGTGACAGAGTGAGACTCTGTCTTAAAAACAAAAACAAAAACAAAATGCTGGAGTCATGCTGAGCATAGGGAATGTGAAGGTCCTGGATTGAGACAGGCTGAGGGAAGGACAGCTGTGCCCTCTCCTCCTTCTATTCAGCCCATGGGTTCTATGTTCTTACAGAGTGGAGGGCAGAAACCCCTGCATTATTTAAAGCATTATTCTTTCTGTCTGTCTCATTTCTGTCTCTTTCTCTGTCTCTCTCACATTCAAACATGCATAGTTGGATTTACCAAGTTAAATACAGGTATATTATGACTCCAGTGTTTGTAGCTTGTCAAAGCATCCCCTCATGATTTGTTTCTTCCTGTGGCTTCTACAAAAAAAAAAAAAAAGGAAAACAGAAAGAATGAAAGAAGAAAGAAAGGAAGGAAGGAAGGAAGGAAAGAACCCAGAGAGCTGGGCATGGTGGCTTATACCTGTAATCCCAGCACTTTGGGAGGCCAGAGCGGGCAGATCGCCTGAGGTCGGGAATTCAAGACCAGCCTGACCAACATGTAGAAACCCTGTCTCTACTAAAAATGCAAAATTAGCCAGGCATGGTGGCACATGCCTGTAATCCCAGCTACTTGGGAGGCTGAGGCAGGAGAATTGCTTGAACCCGGGAGGTGGAGGTTGCGGTGAGCCGAGATCGTACCGTTGCACTCCAGCCTGGGCAATAAAAGCTAAACTCTATCTCAAAAAAAAAAAAAAAAAAAGGTAAAAAATTAGGCAGGCGCAGTGGTGTGTGCCTTTAGTCCTAGCCACTCAGGAGGCTGAGGCTGAGGTGGGGGGATAGTTTTAGCCCAGAAGTTTGAGGCTACTGTGAGCTATGATTGTGCCACTGTACTCCAGCCTGGGCAACGGAGTGAGACCAGATCTTTAAGAAAAGCAATGCATAATGAGATACTACTTCATATCCACTAGGATGACTAATACTCAAAAAGAGAATAATAAGTGGTGAGGATATGGAGAAACAGAAACTCTCCCACATTGCCGGTAGGAAAGTAAAATGGGGCCTGCCACTTTGGAAAGCAGTTGGAAAGTTTAATAAAAATGTAAAGATAAATTGATCCAGCAATCTTATTCCTAGGTATCTCTGACTGAGAGGAATGAAAGCATATGTTTACACAAAGTAACATAAACTCGCCTCCTGAGTAGCTGGGATTACTGGCGCTTGCCACCACACCTGGCTAATTTTTGTATTTTTAGTAGAGATGGGGTTTCATCATGTTGGCCAGGCTGGTCTCGAACTCCTGACCTGAGGTGTGATCCACCTGCCTCAATCTCCCAAAGTGCTGGGATTACAGGTGTGACCCACCTTGACCAGCCTAAATTCAACTATTTGAATTATATATATACATATATATGGTCTATATATAAACATATATATAATATATAAAATAAAATTCAATTATATATGTTTTAATTAAACAATTTTTTTTGTTCTGATGGGGTCTCACTATGATGCTCAGGCAGGTCTCAAACTCCTGGGCTCAGGATATCCTCCTGCCTCAGCTTCCCAAAGTGCAGGAAGGTGTGAGCCACCATGCCCAGCCAATGGTTGAATGGTGTGTGTGTGTGTACATACGTACATACACATACACATACTTTATTTACTTATTTATTTATTTATTTATTTTTGAGAGACGGAGTCTCGCTCTGTCACCCAGGCTGGAGTGCAGTGGCGCGATCTTGGCTCACTGCAAGCTCCACCTCCCAGGTTCACACCATTCTCCTGCCTCAGCCTCCCGAGTAGCTAGGACTACAGGCGCACGATGCCACGCCCTGCTAATTTTTTGTACTTTTAGTAGAGACGGGGTTTCACCATATTAGCCAGGAGAGTCTCAATCTCCTGACCTCGTGATCTGCCCGCCTCGGCCTCCCAAAATGCTGGGATTACAGGTGTGAGCCACCGCTCCCGGCCACATATACATATTTTAAAGAGTGATCTTCATCAGAAATTCTAGATGAAAAAAATAAAAGTAAATATAATTTTTTTAAAAAAGAATAAGGAAATGTTTTCTCAAATGCCTCTGACAAATTACCCCTTGTGATTTATTGGCCCAAGGTGTGGCATGGGGACTGGCTTGCACTGACCGGCTTCGTCCTGGGTTCTGGAAGGGAGCAGCTGGTCATGGAAGCTGGGGCTAGCATCAGTGCCCGTGAAGCATGTGGGCTGTGGGTAGGGACCATTACCTAATCAAAAATCAGGGGATTGCAAGAAGGTGAAAGCGGATACTAGGTGGACAACTACTAAGGTGTCAATTACACCCAAGACTGGCCACTAGATACAGACCCCTCGCCCTGCATTCTCCAGCCCATTATCCACATCCTGTCTCCTACTTCTCTGCCCACTATGGCAAAGGGAGGCAGAGTGGGGGTGGGAAGAGTCACCGCCTAAAACATGGCTTTCCTGCAGGGTGACCAGCTGTCCTGGGACTGAGTGGTTTCCTGGGACATGGGACTGAAGGTGCCAAAACGGGGGAAGTTCCAGGTGAACTGGGAAGGGTTGGTGACCTGGTCACCTCACCAAACAGAAATAAAGAAGCACTCCTAATGAACTGTGGATCCTGTCATCAAGCACCAATGGCTGCTGATACCACAAAGAGACAATTGGTCATTGTGCGTCTGTGAGGAAAGCACGCTCAACACCATTTTTGAAATATTTTTTGGCAAAAAGATTGAACATAAATACAAACAAGTCTGTAGATCCAAGTACCAATTCATAGGAAATACAGACTGTGGAGTGTTTAAAATGGAAACTTACTGGGCACAGTGGCTCACATCTGTAATCCCAGCACTTTGGGAGCCCGAGGTGGGTGGATCACCTGAGGTCAGGAGTTCGAGACCAGCCTGGCCAACATGGCGAAACCTCGTCTCTACTAAAAATATAAAAATTAGCCGGGCGTGGTGGCAGGCACCTGTATCCTAGCTACTTAGGAGGCTGAGGCAGGAGAATCGCTTGAACTCAGGAGGCGGAGGTTGCAGTGAGCTGAGATCGCACCACTGCACTGCAGCCTGGGGAACAGAGTGAGACTCTGTCTCAAAAGAAAAGAAAAGAAAAGAAATGATCTCCTGCAGAATGCCCAGGAGGAACACTGACTGAGAACCAGATGCTCATGCTGGCATTGGAACCAGGCTTCTTGAGGTCCTCTCCTGAAAACCTCTTTTGCTCTTGGCAGGCTCTCAGTCTCCATGCTGAGTTGGCTTCACCCCAGGGGTACCAGGCACTAGGGGGTGGAGGACAGGTACCCTGCTGACCAGGCCCCCAAGAGGGCTCCACAGCTCGCCCTGCCTCCTCATTTAGGCAGCATGAATTGTTGCCAAGATGGCTATTATTTTTATTTTTAATTAATTAATTCATTCTTCTTCTTTTGAGATGGAGTCTCACTCTGTCACTGAGGCTGGAGTGCATTGGTGCGATCTCAGCTTACTGTAGTCTCCACTGCTTGGGGTTCAAGCGATTCTCCTGCCTCAGCCTCCTGACATTTCTGTATTTTTAATAGAGATGGGGTTTCACCATGTTGGCGAGGCTGGTCTCGAACTCCTGACCTCAGGTGATCCGCCTACCTTGGCCTCCCAAAGTCCTGGCATTATAGTTATGAGCCACTTTTTTCCTGATTCTTTGTACTCTTTTGTAGTTTGCAAATGTCTACGATGAGCACATGTTGCTTTTATAATCATTAAGAAAAACTCGGTAAATACTTAAGAGGGAAAAGTATTTGCCATGAGGTTAACAGATGGTTCAAGCAAGGTTTTGAAAAATGGCCACAGGCCAGGTGCCGCGACTCATGCTTATAATCCCAGCATTTGCATTTTGGGAGGTCAAGGTGGGAGGATCGCTTGAGCCCAGGAGTTCGAGACCAGCCTGGGCAACAGAGTGATATCCCATCTCTATAAAAAAACATAAAAATACATAAATAAAATGTTTAAAAGAGAAAAATGGCCACATTGTTGGAATAAAGATCCTTCTCCCAAGAGGACAAGGGAAGAATTCAGCAGTGTGAAGTCGGAGCACACCGGGTTTCTTGCTCATGGTGCTTTGGATGTCCTGGCGACCGGATTCCCTGTCACGGGGGGCAGGGTAAGGGTGAATTCGTCTTGAGTGCTGTAGGATGTTTAGTGACATCGCTGGCCTCTACCCTGGTTGCCTGCCATGGGCAAACCCCACTCCAGTTTTGACATCCAAACATGTCTCCAAACATTGCCAACTGTCCCCAGGGTGGGAGCAACTTGCCCCTGATGGAAAACCACTGCTGTAGGTATTAGGTTCCTAAGAAAGAAACCAGAGTCATGAAGATGTGTTTTACCTTCCAGGTATGAAGGTTAATGAGCCATTTTTTTAAATCCCTTAAAAATCTGTTCCCCTAAGGTGCTTGAAGCAATCTGTGAAAATGGTTCACTATTCACTTTATCCAGAAAACACCACAGAATCATGCAGATCAAGAGGTTCAAATCTTCGTGTTCACCTTAAGAACATTTGTGAGGCCGGGCATGGTGGCTCAGGCCTGTTTTCCCAACACCTTGGGAGGCTGAGGCAGGAGGATCCCTTGAGGCCAGGAGTTTGAGACCAGCCTGGTCAGCATGGTGAAACCCCATCTCTACTAAAAATACAAAAATTAGCCGGGTGTGGTGGCACATGCCTGTAACTCTAGCTACTCGAGCGGCTGAAGCACAAGAATTTCTGGAACCCGGGAGGTGGAGGCTGCAGTAAGCCAAGATCGTGCCACTACACTCCAGCCTGGGCAACAGAGTGAGACTCTGTATCAAAAAAAAAAAAAAAAAAAGGCCAGGCGCAGTGGCTCACGCCTGTAATCCCAGCACTTTGGGAGGCCGAGGCGGGCAGATCATGATGTCAAGAGATCGAGACCATCCTAACACAGTGAAACCCCGTTTCTACTAAAAATACAAAAAAAATTAGCCGGGCGTGGTGGCAGGCGCCTGTAGTCCCAGCTACTCGGGAGGCTGAGGCAGGAGAATGGCGTGAACCCGGGCGGCAGAGCTTGCAGTGAGCCAAGATCGCGCCACTGCACTCCAGCCTGGGCGACAGAGCAACACTCCGTCTCAAAAAAAAAAAAGAAAAAGAAAAAGAACACTCCTGAAAGCGCCCAGGCCATCAAAGGTATGCACATACAAAAGGCCACAAAGTATCAGAAAGATGCCACTTTACAGAAACAACATGTATCATTCTGACTTTATAATGGTGGAGTTGGTAGATGTACCCAGGCCAAGAAGTGGGGCTGGCCACAAGGTCGGCGACCCAAAAAGAGCACTGAATTTCTGCTGCACATGCTTAAAAATACAGAGAGTCACACTCAACTTAAGGGTTCAGATGCAGATTCTCTGGTCCTTGAGCATATCCAACTGAAGAAAGCACCTAAGTTGCGTCGCCGGACCTACAGAGCTCAGGGTCGGTCGGATTAACCCATACGTGAGCTCACCCTGCCACATCCAGATGATCCTGCCTGAAAGGGAACAAACTGTTCCTAAATCGGAAGGGGAGGCTGCACAGAAGAAAAATATATCCCAGAAGAAATTGAAGAAACAAAAGCTTATGGCATGGGAATAAATTAGGAATAGAAGGAATGCCATTAAAAGTTAAAAAAAAAAAAAAAAAAAAAAGGAGAGAGGGAGACAAACAGTAAAAAAGATATATTTCTTAGAAATCAGTAAACTGAATATCCCGGGAGAGAGGTCGGTATGGCCCCATTCACAAGCCTGGTTCCTGCCCATCCCCCCTCAAGGATTCTCCCAAAACAAATACCAACACCTGCACCCCTTCAGCCTGGGTGTTCTAAAAAAAAAAGAGCTGATTAATCCAACAAGGAAAAAAGTTCCCCTTTAGGAAGAGCCAAAAATGTGGTTTAAACAAACCCAAGGTCATTGGCGCTTCGAGTTGGCTGAGGCTGGGCAAGACCAGACCCTGATGTCAAGACTTTATAGCCAGGGCTCCTCCAGAGCAATGGAAAAGGGTGGGTGGTGAGAGAGGGGGGTGCCCCAGTTTGATGTAAGACTTACTGCCAAGGACTTCTATGTAACCTCAAAGGCAGGAGGTGGGGAGGTCAAACTGGGAAAATGAACGCACGAGGTGCCAGGGTGGTGGGCGACATTTGCATCACCAAATTAAGTGCTGATGTGTACAAAAACCACAAAGCATCTGGCAGCCTTCCATGTTCTGTATACACTGCTTGGATACTCTAGCAGCTCGGAAAGAAAGGGGACATTTAAGGACATTTTTTGCTCACCTGGACGGAAGGGTAGAGAGACAGACCTCACGCTGGGCAAAAGATTCAGCTAAACCCACACATTTTGATTTAGAGAGCACAAAGGGTATTGGCACCTAAAAGTAGCCTGCCAAGCAGGTCAGTGAAAAAGTCACCAAGAAGTTGCAACAATGCATTGCTCGGGCTGAGAGACAGACAAAGGGGGATTCTGCAGCAAGAAGAAACAGGCTAGACTCAAGGTAGAACTTCCCAACCACAAGGGAATGAACATGCAGAAATTCAGTCTAATCAAATAATTTAAAAGCTGAAGGGAATGTCAGCTATCATGCACTGGCAAGAAACAAAAATCCAACTGTTTTTTGAGACATGGTCTTGCTCTGTCACCCAGGCCGGATGGAGCGCAGTGGCATGCTTTTGGCTCACAGCAGCCTGACTCCCAGGCTCAAGCGATTCCCCCACCTCAGCCTCCCGAATAGCCGGGACTACAGGTGTGCACCACCATCCCACCTAATGTTTGTACTTTTAGTAGAGACGAGGTTTCACCATGCTGCCCAGGCTGGTCTTGAACTCCTAACCTCAAGTGATCCACCCACCTTGGCCTCCCAAAGTGGTGGGATTACAGGCACAAACCACCACACCTGGCCACCAACTTTTCCTTTAAAACCACCAGGGCTCATGACAGCAGTATTCACAAGAGTCAGAAAGTGGAAAAAACCTGAATGTTCATCAACCAGTGAACAGATCAACACAGTATGGTCTATCTGCACAATGGCATATTATTCCGCAATAAAAGGAAATGAAGCTACAACATAGATGAACCTTGAAAACATCACGCTAAGCGTAAAAGCCGCCAGTCACAACATTCCACCTATTGTGATGCCATTTATATGAAATGTCCGGAATAAGCAAATCTACAGAGACACAAAGATTAATGGTTGCCTAGGGCTTGGGAGGTGCTGGGGAAAACAGGGAGTCATGGCTGATGGATTGGGGTTTCTTTTGGGGGTGATTAAAAAAAGTTCTAAACCTGACTGTGGTGATGGTTGGATTGTGTGATTTAAGTGGGTTAACTGTATGTTGTATGAATTTTTGTTTTGTTTTGTTTTGTTTTTCTGAGACTAAGTCTTGCTCTGTTGCCCAAGCTGGAGTGTAGTGGCACGATCTCGGTTCACTGCAACCTCCGCCTCCCAGGTTCAAACTATTCTCCTGCCTCAGCCTCCCCAGTAGCTGGGCCTATAGGTGTGCGCCACCATGCCAGGATAATTTTTGTATTTTTAGTAGAGACAGGGTTTCATCAGGTTGGCCAGGCTGGTCTCGAACTCCTGACTTCAGGTGATCCACCTGTGTCAGCCTCCCACAGTGCTGGGATTACAGGCGTGAGCCACTGCGCCCAGCCTACGTGTGTGAATTACATCTCAAAAAAGCACTTATTAGAGACCACTAGGATCTCTGCAGAGAAGGAGCTCCCACTCCCACCCCAGGCAAAGGATGAGAAACTCAGAGACCAACTTGAGAACCAACCCTGCCAGCAGCTGCTGTGTATCCTGGGGCTGGTCACTTTGCCTCTCTGACACTCAGTGGCTTCCCAGGGCAGTTAGACCAAAACCCACCTGGAAGGCCCTGCAGGACAATCACTGTGCTGACCTCTTCTCCTGCCCCCCACGTCCTGGCACACCGTGGTCTGGCCACACCACCCTTTTTGTTTTGTAAACAAATTGAGCTCATGCTGGTCCTGAGGCCTTTGCACTGGCTGTTCCCTCTGCCCACAACACTGTTCCCAGATCTTCTCCCTGCTGGCTCCTTCCCATACCAATGCAACCTCCCCAGAGAGGGTTTCCCTATCCCCTGCCTGAGTTGCCACAATGACACCCATCACTCCTCGGCCCATGGCACTGTCTTTTTTGTTTCCCCTCCAAAGCACTTAATAGCATCTGAATTTTTTTTTTTTTTTTTTTTTTTTTTTTTGTAGAGTTGGGGTTTCAGTGTGTTGGCCAGGCTGGTCTTGAACTCCTCCTGGCCTCAAGGGATCCACCCACCACGGCCTCCCAAAGTGCTGGGATTACAGACGTGAGCCACTGTGCCTGGCAAATTTTTTGTATTTTTTGTAGAGATGAGGTTTCGCCATGCTACCGAGGATGATCTCAAACTCCTGAGCTGGAGCGATCCGATCCTCCCACCTCAGCCTCTCTATGTGTTGGGATTACAAGTGTTGGGAACCACCACGTCTGGCCCTGCTGAACTGCTTTATGAGGGAGGAAAGTGAAGCTCAGATGGGTCTGAAGGGCAGGCCTGAGGTCACATAGCTGGGGAGATGAGCGGCCGGGGATTGAACCCAGACGTCACCAACCCGAGCCTGCCAGCTTAACTCCGTGCTTCACCTCACGACCCTCACATTTCTTGTGTCACGTATGTCCTCAGTTTCTCTCAGCCCCGAGAGCCAGGACTTTAATTACCATCGTTCCCATTTTTGCCATAAGGACCCTGAAACTCATCAGGTCCAAGGTCATGTTCCAGGAAGGCGCTAGACCGTGCCCTGAGGTCAGCTGAGCTGAAGCCTGGTGCTCCCGTCCCCTGGCCATAAAGCACCGAGACTCTCTCCCAATTCAGCGCTGCAGGGACTAAGGTGGTTTTCCACATTGCTTCTTTAGGGGGCTCCATCCAGCTCCCACCCTCATGCCCTGATGAGCCGCCTTCCCCAAGTGGCTGGTGGCAACCTCAAAGAGGCCAATGTGGCCCTTCAAGGTGACAGACACCCTGAGCGGGTGGAACCCTGGGGCTGCCCCTACCGTTCTCCTCTGCGTCCTGCTCCTGCTCTGTGCTGGCATAGGTACGCAGGAACTCGGCGAAGGCGCCGTCTCGGGCCAGCAGCTCCTGGTAGGAGCCCATCTCAGAGATCTTGCCGCCACTCATGACGATGATGACGTCCACCTACGGCAAGTAGCTCATGCTCTGCGTGACCAAGATTCGCGTCTGTGGGCAAAGAGGACACCCGGCCACGTCAGTGCACATGTGTGAGACTGCCTAGCTTGGCAGAGTGAAGACTAAAGGAGGAATGAGCCGACGAACACCTGGCGGGCAAAACTCAGGTCTGAAGGTGGGACACGCACCTGCGATAACAGCATCCAGGAGCAGCTGAACCTGTGCACACGGTCCTGTAACATGCATGTGCAAAGGGCCTGCCACGCCTCAGGTGCTGAGCTAAAAGCTGGGGAAGGGCCGCAGGAGAAACCAACACTAGTAGAATAGTGCTTGCTGAATGGCGAAAACGCAGCAAAAAAGGGAACGGGTGTACCAAGTGTGCGGGTTTTGCAATTTTAACAAAGGTAATGGGGAAGGTTATTTTTTAACAAAAACCTGAATGACAAGAGGTAGGGAGGGAACCATACAAGTGTGTAAAGGAATAAAAGGATGGTGCCACAGCGAAACAGTTTGTATGCAATGGCTTTTTTTTTTTTTTTGAGACAGAGTTTCACTTTGTTGTCCAGGCTGGAGTGCAGTGGCACGGTCTCGGCTCACTGCAACCTCTGCCTCCCGGGTTCAAGCAATTCCCGTGCCTCAGCCTCCCTCCGCGTAGCTGGGATTACATACGCCCGCCACCACACCTGGCTGATTTTTTTTTGTTGTTGTATTCTAGTAGAGATGGCGTTTCACCACGTTGCCCAGGCTGGTCTCAAACTCCTGACCTCAGGCAATCTGCCTATCTCGGCCTCCCAAAGTTTTAGGATTACAGGTGTGAGCCGCTGCGCCCAGCCCAATGGCTTAATTTTTTTCTTTTTTTTTTTTTTTTTTTGAGATAGGGTCTCGCTCTGTCGCCCAGGCTGGAGTGCAGTGCTGCGACCTCAGCTCACCGCAACCTATGCTTCCTGGGTTCAAGCGATTCTCCTGCCTCAGCCACCCAAGTAGCTGGGACTACAGATACGTGCCACCATGCCCACATAATTTTTGTATTTTTTATCAAGACAGGGGTCTCATCATGTTGTCCAGGCTCATCTTGAACTCCTGAACTGAAGCGATCCATTCGCCCTTGGCTTACAAAAGTGCTGGGACTACAGGCATGCGCTACCGTGCCCAGCTCTGGCTTAATTTTTTTCTAAAACAACTCCCGCTGTCAGCCACCCCCAAAACCACTACAAAATATGCACATGCATACATTTTATCTGCAAATCTGAAAGTTTGGGAAGACATTCATCAAACTATTAATAGAAGTCAGCATATGTTTCCTTAAACAGCTAACGGTCAATCTTTTCAGCTTTATGGATCTTACAGTTGCCATGGCACCAACTCAGCCCTGCCGAGGTGAAGTAACTGTAGATGATGCTTTAAAGAACAGGACACGTGCGGCGGCTCACACCTGTAATCCCAGCACTTTGGCAGGCCAAAACGGGAGGATTCCTTGAGGCCAAGAGTTTGAAACCAGCCTGGGAAACATAGTGAGACCTGTCTCCACAAAATAAAAATAACAATAAATTAGCCAGGCATGGTGCTGCATGCCTGTGGTCCCAGGAGCTACTCAGAAGGCAGGAGGATTGATTCAGCCGAGGAGCTGGAGGCTACCATGCCATGACTGTGGCACTGCACTCCAGCCTGGACAACAGAGGAAAACCCTGTCTCCAGAAAAAAAAGAAAAAAAAAATACATTGGCCATGTTCCAATAAAGTTTTATTTATGGACACTGATATCTAAATGTAATACGATTTTCAAATGTCATAAAATATTCTTCCTGTTTAGATTTCTTCTATTTAAAAACACACACATCATTCTTAGCTCAAGAGCCATATAAAAAGCAGGCAGTGGGCCAGATTTGCTAACCCTTGCTCTCTAAGAGAAGAATTAAAGATTAGGGATGCAGGATGAAGAGGGACTATTTTATTTATTTTATTGATATATATTTTCTGAGATGGAGTCTCGCTCTGTTACCCAGGCTAGAGTGCAGTGGCGCAATCTCAGCTCACTGCAACCTCCACGTCCCGGGTTCAAGACATTCTCCAGCCTCAGCTTCCCGAGTAGCTGGGATTACAGCCATGCACCACCACACTCGGCTGATTTTTGTATTTTTAGTAGAGATGGGGTTTCACCATGTTGGCCAGGCTGGTCTCAAACTCCTGACCTCAGGTGATCCACTGGTCTAGGCCTCCAAAAGTGTTGGGATTACTCACCGTGCCCAGCTTTATTTACTTTACATACATGTGCGCGCACACACACACACACACACATAAGAATATATCCATATTCTTGTACTTTTCAATTTTGTTACTATGGGCATGTATTACTTAGTAATTTTCAAAAATGTTTTGTACTATTTTAAAATATGTTTACACACAATGTTAGTGGTATGTATGGGAACGATTACAAGAGGTCATGTAGCACGATGTTTCCTGTATATATACGTGTAACAAGATAACCCTATTAAAAAAGTTTACACACAGAGCAAAAAGACTTGAAAAAAATACAAAACCTCTAACCAGTGGAATGTGTGTAACTGCTTCCATTTTTCTTTTTCATGTTTTTCTTAATCTATATGCCCCCGATGGGGATGTGTTAGTTTTAAAATCAGGGGAAACAGCTGGTTGTGGTGGCTCACGCCTGTAATCCCAGCACTGCAAGAGACCCAGGTGGGCAGATCACTTGAGGTCAGGAGTTCGAGACCAGCCTGACCAACATGGTGAAACCTCGACTCTACTAAAAATACAAAAAGTTAGCCAGGCGTGGTGCTGCGCACCTGAAATCCCAGCTACTTGGGAGGCCAAAGCAGGAGAAGTGCTTGAACCCGGGAGGCGGAGGTTGCAGTGAACTGAGATCATGCCACTGCACTCCAGCCTGGGCAACAATAGCGAAACTCCACCTCAAAAAAATAAAATCAGGGGGAGAAAAAAAAGAGCCAGTGTGTACCCATTACAACTGCCCTATAAAAAGAACACAGGAACTATTTCCTATCATGTTAAGGTGTTGTGGCAATTTTCTGACCCCTCTACCCACAGACACCTCTGCAAGTAAGAAAACGCAGCCTGCTAGGTCACAGGCAATGTCTTGGGGTGGGATTCCCCGCTAAGAAGCCAGCCCTGTGACTTAATCAGGAAGAGAGGCCTCCCTTGGCCATGCAGAGGCAATGAATTTAACTCTGCATGGAGGACTTGCCCCTATAAAGACAAGTACAAGACGGCTGTCTTAGGAAGGCTTCCAAGACAAGCATGAGAAATGTGTTCTTTAAAGTCCAATTAAAAACAAAGAAAGCCAGAGAAAGTAAAGGACTCCTAAAGGGGACACGTTCTGACTTAACCAAAGGGCGAGACGGCCCAACACCAAGCCCCGCCCTGCCAGCAGGCACCTTGTTCTTCAGCATCCCCTTGGGGCCAATCACATTTTCAAAGATGTGTTTTCCCACATGGGCATCCACTGCTGAGAGGGGATCATCGAAGAGGTAAATGTCAGCGTTGGAGTACACGGCCCGGGCCAGGCTCACGCGCTGCTTCTGGCCCCCAGACAGGTTCACGCCCTGGGGAGAGACATACACAGGAGTGGGTTTCCTGGGAAATCTTGAGACTCACGATACGTAGAAGCAGGCCGAGTGTGGTGTGATCCCAGAACTTTGGGAGGCCAAGGTGGAAGGACTGCTTGAGGCCAGGGGTTTGAGACCAGCCTGAGCAATATAGGGAGACCTTGTCTCTACAAAAAAAAAAAAAAAAAAAAAAGAAAGAAAAGAAAAAATTAGCCAAGCCTGCTGATGTGCGCCTGTAGTTCCAGCTATTCAGGAGGCTGAGTGGGAAGATGGCTTGAGCCCAGGAGTTTGAGGCTGCAACAAGCTATGGCTGGGCCACTGCACTCCAGCCTGGGCGACAGAATGAGACCCTGTCTCTTTAAACAAGAAAGAAAGAAAGGCATAGAGCCTGCTCAGGACACAGCAGGTCCCGGGTGAAGGCCCTGCAGAGCTGCACCCACCTCCTCTTCTTTAAGTTTGATGCTGAAGGCATGAGGTCACGCCTGCACAAACCTGGAGCCAGGCCCCAGCTCCACCACCACCAAGGATGGGATCACAGGCACAGGGTTTAGCCCCACCTGTCAACTGGGCAAAAGAGAAAACCTGAGTCTCCCGTGAGGTGCTGAGCAGGGGACCTGGCGCAGAGCGAGTGCTCAGCGAAGGGTGGCTGACGGCACCAAATCATGTTGACCAGTGGGAAGGCCCTGATCCCTTAGTCTCATGGAAGGCGCTGGTGGACGTGGTCATGTTATTGTTACTGCTGCTGTTGGTGACAGCTGCCGTGTTTGCCATCTTACTCTGGATCTGTCACTGTCCGGCAAAGCCACATATAGGTGAAGCAAGGCTCCGGCCTGGGGACGCTGAAATCCAGCCCACATCCCAGTCACCAGGAGGAAGGACAATGCATGGACCAGCAGCAGCGCCAGCTCCCAACATGACAGATAAGCCAACGTCGTTTCCCTATTTGGCTGGAAATCACAGGTTACTGCCCAGCCCCTCCTGAGATGCCTGCCCTGACTCCTATGCACTGAGGTGGGGTCCTGGCAGCCGCGTGCCTTCTTTTTGTTTTTGGAGACAGAATCTCACTCTGTCGCCCAGGCTGGAGTGCAGTGGCACAACCTCGGCTCACTGTAATCTCCACTTCCCAGGTTCTCCTCTCACCTCAGCCCCCTAAGTGGCTGGGACCACAGGTGCACGGCACCATGCCTGGCAACTTTTTGTATTTTTAGTAGCGGTGGGTTTTCACCATGTTGCCCAGGCTGGTCTCGAACTCCTTGACCTCAGGCAATCCTCCCACCTTGGTCTCCCAAAGTGCTGGGATTATAGGCGTGAGCTACCGCGCCCGGCCAATAACTCATTTTTTATTTCCAAGGAGCTGCAGACTTATCTCAATTTTTAAACATCATTCACCACGTAAGAAAGCCGACAGAGCCCCTGACTTGTAACTAAAAACAGAAATGGGCCAGTGCTTTGCACTCTTGATCTTCCAAGAGGGGACACACCAGACGACCACCACGGGGTGCCAGAGCAAAGTGGCCAGGCAAGCAGCAGGGGAGGCACCCCAGGCCTGGAAGGCTCAGACCAAGGTGTGGAGGTGGGCAGGGGCTGAGGGTTGCTGTGAAGCAGCAGGAAAACCTGGGGGGATGGAGCACAGCAGGAGGGAGGGTCTGCAGTGGTGAGAGGCAGAGAATGGCCCTTTTAGAGATGACAAAATGAGCAGGTAACAACATGGACACAGGAACCATGCTCTCTGCAGCTCTGTGGCTGTGTGGCCTCAGGTAAGTCACTTGGCCTCTCTGTGCCTCCTTTTCCTCAATGATTACCTAGGTATAACAACAAATTCCACCCATGGGCTGGCTGTGAGGAAGAATTACATGTAAAATGTTTAGCATAGTTCCCGACATACAGAAAATACTCAAGTTATGGGCCAGGCGAGGTGGTTAACATCTGTAATCCCAGCATTGTGAGAGGCAGAGGTGGGCAGATCACCTGAGGCCAGGAGTTCAAGATCAGCATGGCCAACACAGCGAAATCCCATCTCTACTAAAAATACAGAAATTAGCCGTGCATGGTGGCAGGGGCCTGTAGTCCCAGCTATTCAAGAGGCTGAGGGAGGAGAATCACTTGAACTCAGGAGGCAGAGGCTGCAATGAGCCAAGAGTGTGCCACTACACTCTAGCCTGGGCGACAGAGAGAGACTCCATTTCAAAAAAAAAAAAAAAAGAACTTGGAGAGGCTGAGGCCAGCCGATCACTTGAGGTCAGGAGTTAGACACCAACCTGGCCAACATGGTGAAACCCTGCCTCGACTAAAAATACAAAAATTAGCCAAGTGTGGTGATATGCACCTGTAATTCCAGCCCCTCAGGAAGCTGAGGCAGGAGAATCACCTGAACCCGGGAGGCAGAGGTTGCAGTGAGCTGAGATCGTGCCACTGCACTCCAGCCTGGGCAAGAGAGCGAGACTCCATCTCAAAAATAAATAAATAAATAAAAAGAAAGAAAGAAAAGAAAGAGAAAATGCTCAGTAAGTGTTAGCTATTGTGCTATTTTCAGTATTATGGCTATCTTGACAGGGACCGTGAACATCTGAATCATCGACTCCCCTCCTCCCAACAGCATGCCCTCTGTCATGTGACTCTGCAGTCATGTGACCACAAAGGTAGCATACACTTCCTTCTTGGTCCCTTGCCTTTGAGCTTGGCCAAGTGACTTGCTTTGTGAGTAGAAGGAACAGTGTACTTTAAGGGACATTGCATGCTTTTTGGGGGGCCTATCTTGGGCCTCTGCTGCCACCATGAGAAGAGCCCCCCTTTGGAAAGCTGTGGACCCCTCACCCCGGTCCCCAGCAAAAGCTCTGTAAGGGAGACCTGAGCCACACCCACAGCCTGGACCCAAGTTCAGCTGGCCTGCAGAGTGCAGCAGAGCCGCCCAGCTGAGCCCTGCCGGGTCAGCTGATAGCAGCAGACTCACAGACCACTGAGACTGTGAGAGCATTTGTTACACAGCAACAGCTGACTGATTCAGGGGCCAACATCCAACCTATACTGACCTTCTCGCCAATCTCTGTCCGATCCCCGCTGGGCAGGATTTCCAGGTCTGGGAGGAGGGCACAGGCCTGTATCACGGACCTGTAATATGGTTCCTCCAGCTGACATCCAAAAAGGATGTTTTCTCGGAGAGAATCATTCTGAATCCAGGCCTGCTGTGGCACATAGGCCACGGAGCCCTAAGTTGCAAATGGAGAACGAGGTGAGACAGACACACAGACAGATCTGATCAACGAGACAACAGCTGGCCCACCCGCCTGCTAGGAGGGCCTCACTTCACAAGTCATTTTCATCACAACTATTGCTTTGGCAAGAGGGAAACTGACTCACAAAGGACAACAGATGCCAGGGCTGGGATCAGAACCCACAGCAGGTGAATCACTGACTCCAATATCAGGAGTCAAAGAGTTGATATCCTCGTTGATAAGATTACAGTTATTTACTTAGTAGCTAGCTATTAACTCAATGCCTACAGTGGTGATCAAAACCCCTGCTTCCAAAGAGTGGAAGTCCCTAACGTGACGGAAAACTACTTGATTACAGTTATGGTGGATGCGAAGATAAAAAGATATATGACATTTTCTAAGAGTCTAACTTGACTAGGCGCGGTGGCTCATACCTGTAATCCCAGCACTTTGGGAGGCCGAGGCAGGCAGACTGCTTGAGGTCAGGAGTTCAAAGCCACCCTGGGCAACATAGAGAAATCCCATCTCTAAAAAAAATAGAAAAATTAGCCAGGCATGGCGCTGTGCATCTGTAGTCCCAGCTACTTGGGAGGCTGAGGTGGGAGGATCACCTGAGCCCAGGAAATGGAGGTACCACGAGCTGAGATTGCACCGTGCCACTGCACTCCAGCCTGGACCACAGAGCAAGATCCTGTCTCAAAAAAATTAAAAGACTGACCTAGTTTGGGACATCCGGGAAGGATCTTTGAGGAAATATCCTTGCTAAAAATTGAAGCAAAGACTCCTATATCAAAGCATCCATTTCAAAGGCTTATTTTTATTTCCATATGTCAGGTATCACAAACAGCATGAGAATAAAGGCTAGAGTAAGGATATTTGTTTTGTGTATTTTGCTAATGAAAATGCTGAGGTAGTTAATTCTCTATATATTTACTATGTTTGTAGAAACAAAATCTTGCCATGTTGCTAAGCCTGGTCTCAAACTCCTGGCCTCAAGCAATCCTCTTGCCTTGGCCTCCTGAAGTGCTGGGATTATAGGCATGAGCCATCATGCTCAGCTCAAACATATGTTTAGACAAGAACCAAAAAGTGAAGAATGAGTCACTTTCATGAGGAGAAGAGGGAAGAGCATTCAAGTCCGAGGGAACAGCACATGCGAAGGCCTGGAAGTGAAAAGTACTTGGCACATTCAAGGAACGGAAAGGCCAGTGTGACAGGAACATCGATCAACCCTGTGAGGGAACAACTGGCAGAAAACACACCAGGGACAGCAAGGGGGCCTATACGTGGTGGGGAGCATGGGCTTTATCAGAAGGGCAAGGGGAACCCCTGAAGATTTTTTTTTTGACACAAAGCCTTGCTGTCGCTCAGGCTGGAATACCGTGGCAAGATCTCAGCTCACTGCAATCTCTGCCTCCGGGCTCAAGGGATTCTCCTTCCTCAGCCTCCTGAGTAGCTGGGACTAAAGGCGCACACCACCAGGCCCACTGATTTTTGTATTTTTAGTAGAGACGGGGTTTCGCTATGCTGGTCAGGCTGGTCTCAAACTCCTGACCTCAGGTGATCAACCTGCCTCAGCCTCCCAAGTGCTGGGATTACAGATGTGAGCCACCGCGCCCAGCCAGAAGATTCTTGAATAAGGGAATTCTAGAGAGGGCAAAGCTGACAGCAAGTCCCAGGTACCCTCATTCTTACTCTAAATTCTCAAATAATTAACCTGCTGACTTGAATATCCTAACTTTTAAAAAGCCAAAATGTCAACAGTGGTGCCTTACCATAGAACCCACAGAAAATTCGGACATAATATACACAAACCACACCGACTAAAACATTTGGGAAAAGATAAATATTTTATATACATTTCTAGCACTCCCCTTACCTAGGCAAAACAACCAATAATAAATAATCATCTGGCCTGAAATGCTAATAGTGCCAGGATAGCAGAAAGCTGGGGTTAAGGAAACAGAAAGCAATGTGGATCCCATCCGGATTTGGAATTTTCTTCCATTAATCTAGCTCTCATGGTTCATTCATCTTATTTTATGTCAAGAACTTGACAGTAATGATAAAACATTTCTTAAAACAACAGTTAAAGGTCATTAATTTGGACCCAATCACAATGTATACTTTCTAAAGGCATTGTATAATCAAAGAAAGGGTTTTGCTCTGAAATAAAATCAATGTCATAAACTAGACCAGGAGCGGTGGCTCACGCCTGTAATCCCAGCACTTTGGGAAGCCGAGATGGGGAGATCACCTGAGGTTAGGAGTTCTAGACTACCCAGGTCAACACGGTAAAATCCCGTCTTTACTGAAAATACAAAAATTAGCTGGATGCAGTAATGGTGGGTGCCTATAATCCCAGCTACTCAAGAGGCTAAGACAGGAGAATCGGTTGAACCCAGGAGGCAGAGGTTGCAGTGAGTCAAGATCACACGACTGCACTCCAGCCTGGGCAACAAAAAAAACTCTGTCTCAAAAAAACCCACAACAACAAACAACGTCATAAACTTGACATTCCCAAAGGCAGATTCCAAGAGACAAATGTGCAGTTGCACAGACACTAAAGAGGTGCGGACAAGTACACCTGGGACACAAAAGGTTAAACAGTTAATAGATTTTTTCTCCTTGCAGGACTTGTCAGAGCCTTTAATTTGCTAATGTTTACTGTAAGTCTCCAAGAGGGAGGGGGCTGGAGTATGCATTATTTCCCACGCTTGTTTGAGCCTGGGGTTCTTTATCGCCCAAATGTCCTGCAAGATGAGCTGCCTGCAGACCACACTCCTGGAAATGCTGGTAGCAAAACTTCCAGGGACGTATTGTTACACTAGGAAAAGGCCTTCATGGGGAGTGAACTAAATGCAAACAAAGGCTGTTGATTTCCAGTGGGGATTATTTGTAAAGGAGCCTCTTAAGCTCACTCCTGGGGAATTTCAACTTACTTCAAAGTACACTGTGTATTTAAAAGCAGTAAAACTGCAGTCTTCTTTTAGCTCCATATTAAGAATTCGACACTAAAAATTTAAACTGTTCCCTTTAAAAAATGTTCTAAGAAAATATTCCAACCGCATAAACATTTTTGTTTTGTTACATTTATAAGAATAGATACTCAGAGATCCATAAAGATAAAGAACAATCCAAAAAGACCCAAACAGACCAAGAGACACTCAGTGACAGGCAGAGACGCAAGGGAAGGAGACACAGGCTGCGTACCAGGGAGTCTTCATGTGTCTACTAAGTATTTATTAAGTGGCCAAATGAGGTGACTCACACCTGTAATCCCAGCACTTTGGGAGACAGAGGTGTGCAGATCACTTGAGGTCAGGAGTTTGAGACCAGCCTGGCCAACATGGTAAAACACCGTCTCTACTAAAAAAATATAAAAATTAGCTGGGCATGGTGGCGCATGCCTGTAATCCTAGCTATTCGGGAGGCTGAGGGAGAATCGCTTGGACCCAGGAGGCAGAGGCTGCAGTGAGCCGAGATCACGCCACTTCACTCCAGCCTGCGGGACAGAGCCTGACCCTGTCTCAAACAAAAATAATAATAATAATAATGATAATAATAATAATAAAATAACAGCTTAATAAGGAGGTAACAAAATAAATATTTATTAAGTGCCTACTATATACTGGGCACTATTTTAAGTGCTGGGAGACAGATGGAAATAAATGATACCAAAATCCTGCCTTCTAGGACAGCACGGAACAGAACAGAAAGAACGAGAGAGAAAGAGACAGTGGAAAGATACAGGAGGAAGAGGAAAAGAGACGTTGCTGCTTTCGCTTCTGGCACAGGGACAGTCAAAAGAAACACCAGCATTTCTGAGCTTTTCCTCAGACCACCAGCTTCCCCACTGCCCCTCCCCGCTGGTCCTCATCCTACCTTGATAGCCACGTGCCCCTCCACTTTGTCCATCTCAGCCAAGAGGGCTGAGAGCAGGGACGACTTTCCGCAGCCCACCTGGCCCACCACGGCCACCAAAGCACCTTCGGGGATGGAGAAGGTGATGCTGAAACGACACAACACACCTGGCTCAGCCACGCTGAATGAGGCCTGCTGGGCTAATGCCCATGGCCACCGAGCCTCAATTTACCCCAAGTAGATAGAGAGAAAGACAGACAAAAGGCAAGACTGTACTAAACACTGAAGGCCTCAACATTCCTTCCACTTCTACTGCTGAGTTCAGTTCAGTGACCTGTCTCACGGGGCCTCCAGGTGGGAGGTAGGTGACAGGTGTCCCTTAGAGAAGAGAGGCACGGAGTAACCTGAGAGATCCTGTCACAGTGGGCTTCTGGAACAGTTTTTGCCCCTCGGAGAGGCAGGAACTTCACTGGGGGCATGATGCAAGGTCTGAAAGGAGAGGACACCTCAAGACAAACTGGGGCCAGGCACGGTAGCTCATGCCAGTGCTGGTAATCCCAGCACTCTGGGAGGCCAACACAGGCGGATCACGAGGTCAGGAGCTCGAGACCAGCCTGGCCAACATGGTGAAACCCCGTTTCTACTGAAAATATAAAAATTAGCCAGGCGCGGTGGCAGGGCCTGTGGTCCCAGCTACTCAGGAGGCTGAGGCACAAGAATCACTTGAACCCAAGACGCAGAGGTTACAGTGAGCTGAGATCGTGCCACTGAACTCCGGTCTGGGCAAGAGCGTGAGACTCTGTCTCAGAAAACAAATAAACCAAAAAACTCTGACAGAAAAGCAGGCGTGTCCCACACACAGAAACATGGGGAGAGCCGGAGAAAGGTGTAAAGGGGTGAAGGCACAGGGTGTAACCAGGGATGCAATGGCACTGAGGTAGGTAGTGGCCAGACCTGGGAGCACCTTGAAATATGCCCTGGAAGGACGCTGTGCTACAACACCTGAACTCTGCCAGCCGGGAGCCACCAAAGGGTTGAAAAGGGAAACGCGTATGAATAAATCTGAGTTGAATTTCAGGAAGATGTCTCTATTGAAATCATCCTTTAACGAACAGCAGAAAGCAAAATAAAATAAGCTCAGCATTCTCCCAGCAAGACCGGCTGTCAATGGGGCAGGTCAACCCCAGGCCACTCCCACTGCTGACGGCACCTCCAGAGCAGGGTTTCCATCCTCCCAGGGAAGGGAGGGCACATCCAAACCTTTGCTGGACTCACTTATATGGAATGTGCTTTTATTTTTTATTTACCTGTATTTAGTTACTTAAGTATTTATTTATTTTTTTTGAGACAAGAGTCTCACTCTGTGGCCCAGGCTGGAGTACAGTGGCTCAATCTTGGCTCACTGAAAACTGTGCCTCCCAGGTTCAAATGATTCTTGTGCCTCAGCCTCCCAAGTAGCTGGGATTACAGGCGAGCGCCACCACATCCAGCTAACTTTTGTGTTTTTAGTACAGATGGGGTTTCCCCACGTTGGCCAGGCTGGTCTCCAACTGCTGACCTCCAGTGATCTGCCCGCCTCAGCCTCCCACAGTGCTGGGATTACAGGCATGCACCACCATGCCCAGCTAATTTTTTTATTTTTAGTAGTGACAGGGTTTCACCATGTTGGCCAGGCTGGTCTCAGACTTCGGACTTCAGGTGATGTGCCCACCTTGGCCTCCCAAAGTGCTGGGATTCTGTGCTTCTTAACTGCCACCTTTCTGATTTCAGAGTATTAGTGGAAATGCTGATAGTCGTTGCTGTCACTGATTGTTTCATTCTTATGACACTGCTGCGTGGTGACACTCATCAGGCTTTTTGTTCCTGTGCTGGGAGGGGAAAGGATTATGGGGCCTGCGTGGGCAGGAAGCCCAGTGAGACAGTACCTGCCACTGTCCACGTGAGACTGAAATATTCTTACAGGCTGATGAGAGAAAAGGGTTAGAGAAAGGTTCTGGGGGCTCATGGGGGGAAGGTAACTGAACAGGAAAACCATTGGGTCACGAAAGGGACACAGATACAGATTAGTTGTGCAGCTCAACAAGACAGAACAGCTACAATTGAAGCAGGCAGGATTTAAGTTAGACATAAGGAAGAACTTCCTAAGCATGCATTACCCCCATGAATTTTCAAGGCAGGCTTCCTACAGATTCTTTTCTCTGGAGAGTTTCTCTCCTTCATGATAAAATACAGCAGTGATTTGGCTACCCAGGCATGAGCTAAACCTCTAAAAGGGTCCCATCACCCTTGTGTTTTGCGGATTCCTTAAGGGGGCCTAAAAAGCTGTTGATCAAGGCCTCTGGTCAGAAAAAAATGAGAGGTGCTTGACAAGTTGCCTGGGGATAAGGTCAATTTCCTAGACTTCATGTGCTTTGGAAAGGTAAGGACTGTAGGGTGTGGGGTGCCAGATAGAAAGCTGGCAAGAAAGGGTGAGCTGGGCAGCTGAGGGGCACTGGAGTTCAGCAGCATCACAGCCTCTGACTGAGACTGGCCAATCAGCACACTCAGTGTCTGAAGGCATAGCGATTGCCTCACAGAGGGCACAGGACCCAATCTGTGTCAATAAGAAGCAGGCAGTTCTCCTAACAGTGGGATACACAGTGGGAGCTGTTGGGACCATTTACCATCACAAGTGGAGAGGATGCATGAGGATAAAGCAGACCAGGAGAAAGTGAAACAAAGAAAATATGAAGAAAGTTCCGATGGCAGAGTCCCTGGATCACACCGCACCTGAAAGTAGAACCTCCTCTCAGTTATGCGAGCCAAGAATCTCCTGTATTGTCTAAGTCTAGCTGTCCAAGGCTGCTGTAACTTACAATCACAGGGAACCCTCTGTGCTAGGCATCTGTGTCTGCTTCTCACGACAGCCTAAGCAGGTGTATCTGCACCCACTGTCCAGATGGGTAAGCTAAGTCTTAGAAAGGCAAAGTGAGTTGTTCAAGGTCACAGAGAGGGAACACGGTGGGAGTTCGAATCCACGTTTGACAAAAGCCCTGTGGCTCTCTCCACGCCATCACGTGTGTCCACGTCCCGGCTCACCCATTCAGTGTGGGTGGGTCGCTCCTGGCCCAGGTGAATGTGGCATTCCTCACGGTGATGCTGTTCGTGCCCCCGCCTACAAAGCACAGAGACATGTCAGGCACAGGCTGAGCTGTGGGACTCCACATCAACAGAACGCTCTCTCTCTCTGCTTGAGTGGTTCAACCCCAGACGCTTGGCACGAATGGCGCTAGGCATTATTATCTGGTGGCATCAGCCACGGGTTCTGAAAGAAGAAACTCAACCTGCAGTTTTGGAGGCAGCCCCAGACCCAGAAAGCAGAAGGAAACTGCAAGAAGCTTTGTCCTTGTAAGATGGGGTTGCGCCATCTGGACGATCATCTCGGGAGATGACTGCAGAGGCGGGGGCCGCATGAGAATTACTCAATGCTCTCGATGCCCTGGCCCTTCTCAGGCAGGTTCGGGGCAGCTCCAGCTGGGAGGGCCGAGCAGTGGCCAAGGTCAGTGGGAAACAGCTGGCGTCCACATGCAAACCTCTCTCCACTGGGGTGGCCAGCATCAGACCGCTGGGCCCTCCTTGAGGTTCAAAGGGAGGTCGTTCACCCTTCTCCCCACGTCCTCTATCTGTCTTCCTCCCCCAGCCACACCACCCTACGACACAGCACATCACAGCAGGTGGATCTTTCTAAAACATCCATCACGATAAACTCAAAAAAAGAGGATACGGAACAGGAAGTGTGGTATGAGGGCACAGGGAAGGGGAGAGTGTTGGAGACAAGACACATGTTAACTGATTCCATGTTTCTGTCTTCTTCTGAGACAGGATCTGGCTTCTGCATCCAGGCTGGAGTGCAGTGGTGCGATCTTGGCTCACTGCAACCTCCATCTCCCAGGCGCAGGCGATTCTCCCACTTCAGCCTCCTGAGCAACTGGGACTACAGGATGTGCACCATCACACCCAGCTAATTTTTTTTTTGTATTTTTTGTAGAGATGGGGTCTTGACATGTTGCTCAGCCTGGTCTCGAACTCTTGGCCTCAAGTGATCTGCTTGCCTCGGCCTTCCGAACTGCGGGGATTACAGGCATGAGACACCATGCCCGGCCAGCTCCACACTTCTAAAGCTCTTAGCACCTCTGTCTTCTTTTACTCTTCTTCCTGTTATTTTCCTTTTACTTCATGTCTCTCACTTAAAACAAAAGCAGGCCAGTCGCAGGGGCTCATGCCTGTAATCCCAACACTTTGGGAGACCGAGGCGGGCAGATCACCTGATGTCAGGAGTTCGAGACCAGCCTGGCCAACATGGTGAAACCCCGTATCTACTAAAAATACAAACATTAGCCAGGTGTGGTAGCGCATGCCTGTAGTCCCAGCTACTTGGGAGTCTGAGACAGGAGAACCGCTTGAAACCAAGGCAGAGGTCGCAGAGAGCCAAGATCGTGCCACTGCACTCCAGCCTGGGCAACAGAGTGAAACTCTGTCTCAAAAGAAAAAAAAAAAAAGAAAAAGAAAAAAACAGAAAAGCAGCTCTCTGAATTATGAGCCACCTTAAGACCATCTAGAGATAATACAGGAGTATTTTTTGTTTAAGTTGTCAAATGAAGAAATAACTTCCTCCATGCACCAAAAAAACAAAAAACCTACAGAGAGAGGAAGGTGCTGGTTAACCTAGATTAACTTTCTCCCTCAGCTCTTCTAAAAGAGTGGACATGGAATGAGGAAACTGGGAGTTGCTATTTAAGCAATTTAAGAAAAGCCACTGGAGAGAGAGAGGTTGCAGAGAACGGTTAGCTTGGGAGCTGGGAGCAGCCAAGGGGGCCCCCACTGGCTAGAGCGTGCTAAACATTCCAGGAAGTCCAACCACCTAGGAGGCCACTATTAGGGCAGGAAGGAGGGGCTGGGGTGCAGGTGGCACCCGGGGGCCTAGGGGTTTCCTGATGCTTGCATTGAGCTGTGAACAACTTCAGTGGCAAGAAACCACCCCCCGCCCACCGCCAGCCACCTCAAATTTCAGACTGTGTTTAGCAGACAAATTTGACCCCAGAGTAGATGGAATCATTGCCTTATGATGTGAGGGGATGTGGGACACTGGGACAGCAGAAACCAGATGACCACAGCCCAGGGGTGTTGGGAGGAAGAGTTCAGCATCCACTTGGGCCACAGTTCTCAACTGGAGGCAACTGTGTCCCTCAAGGCACATCTGGCAATGTCTGGAGCCATTTTTGGTTGCCAAAATTGGGGTGGACACTACTGTATCTAATGGGTAGAGTCCAGGGTTGCTGCTCAACATCCCACAGTGCACAGGACAGTCCCCAACCACAAAGAACAATGTGTCTCCAGATGTCAGTAGTGCCCAGGATAAAAAACCCCACACCAGGGGGCTGAGCTGAAGACGCTGAGACCATCTCACTCAGACCAGAGACGTGACAACTCCCAGGATCTGTTTATCATCTTCTGTGCACCAGGTGCCGTGTCAAACGTGTCAAATGTTTAGGTGCCACTAAAGATACCTGAGCGCCTGCGAGGTGCCAGACACAGCTCACGCGGTATAACCGACGTTTACACACATTTAATCTTCTGACTTTGGACTCTGGAGCCAGACTGTACGGGTTTGAATCCTGGGGCTACCACTTCGTACCTGGGTAGCCACAGGCAAGTTAGTTAACTTCTCTGTGCCTTCGTTTGTTTCTTTTTTGAGACAGGGTCTCACTCTGACACCCAGGCTGGAGTACAGTGGCATGATCATAGCTCACTATAGCCTTGAACTCCCGGGCTCAGCCAATCCTCCTGCCTCAGCCTCTCAAGTAACTAGGACTACAGGTGCACCACCATGCCTGGTGAATTTTTTAATTTTTGTAGAGATGAGGTCTCACTACATTACCCAAGGTGGTCTCAAACTCCTGGCCTCAAGCAATCCTCCAGCCTTGGCCTCCCAAAGTACTAGGATTATAGGTACGAGCCACTGCACCCAGCCTGTGCCTCACTTTTTCATCTGTAAAATACAGCTGACAATCATGCAATCAACTTCAGAGGGCTGTGGTGGGGTGTCTATGAGGCAGTGCACACAGGGCACTTCTCACAATGCTTGGCACATAGCAGGTGCTCAGTAAATCTCAGTGAGGCAACACCCTATGGCCAGGAAGAGCATGGACTCTGCCGATGGGCTGTGGGTGTGAATGCTGGTTCTTCTTTTCATCAGCTGTGCAATCTCCGGCAAGTTTCAGAGACCAGTTTCTTCATCTGGAAAATGGGGGTTTCGATCACCCTCCTCCAGGGGTACCATGGTGAGTAATGGACAAGTTGGGACATTGACATCCTTGGAACGGAATGTGCATGACAGAGGCTTTATAAGTGAACGTGTCACTGCACTTAGTGCCATTAATATTTATTATTATTATTATTATTTTTTTTTTTTGAGATGAAGTCTCACTCTTTGCCCTGGCTGGAGTGCAGTGGCGCGATCTTGGCTCACTGCAACCTCCGCCTCCTGGGTTCAAGTGATTCTCCTGCCTCAGCCTCCTGAGTAGTTGGGATTACAGGTGCCCAACACCATGTCCAGCTAATTTTTGTATTTTCAGTAGAGACGGGGTTTCACCATGTTGGCCAGGCTGATCTCAAACTCCTGACCTCAAGTGATTCACCTGCCTCAGCTCCCCAAAGTGCTGGGATTACAGGCGTGAGCCACTGTGCCCGGCCTAATATTTATTATTAAGTGCCTAGAGAGATGGTTACAAACAACATCCCTGGCTCAGGGGGATGGGCTGGGAAACGATAAATTAACAAGCTACAAAACAAACAAACCTGCCAATAAAAATGCATGGCCACGTGCAGTGGCTCACATCTGTCATCCCAGCACTTTGGGAGGCTGAGACAGAGGGATCCTTGAGCCCAGCAGTTCAAGACCAACTTGAGGAACAAAGCAAGACCTTGTCTCTCCAAATAAAAAAATTTAGTATTGAAAAAAAAAAAAAAAGGCCAGGAGAAGTGGCTCATGCCTATAAGCCCAGCACTTTGGGAGGCTAAGGCAGGTGGATTGCTTGAGCTGAGGAGTTCGAGACCGGCCTGGACAACATGGTGAAACCCTGTCTCTACAAAACATACCAAAATATTATCCAAGTATCCTGCTGTGTGTGCCTGTAGTTCCAGCTACTTGGGAGGCTAAGGTCAGAGGATCACCTGAGCCCGTGAAATCAAGGCTGCAATGACAGCTGTGACTGCGCCACTGCACTCCAGCCTGGGAAATGGAATGAGACCCTGTCTCAAAAAAAAAAAAAAAAAATCCAAATAACACTCAGCCAAAGAAAGGTACTTTTGTTTCCCTGATCTAGATAAAACTGAGGCTCAGACCTAAGTCTACACAGCTTGTGGGTGATGGAGGCTGGCCAGCCTCCAGAGTTCTCATTTAGCCCAGAATAGAATCAAGGTCAAAGCCTTGGAAAGTGACTCCCAGGGGGAAGCCTCAAGCAGCTGCTGCCCCTCAGCAAGAAAACAAAAATGCAAGTGCAAGTTCACCCTCCTGGGAAGTGTGAGACAGGACAGAAGCCCAGGAGGCCAGGCTTCCCTTCCCTTCTGCAGGCTCTGCAGAACCCTTGTCCCACGGGGTCTCGCAGACAAGCGGCTGGGCAGAGTCAAACCTGAGGGCAGCCAAGGGAAAGAAATGCAAGTAGGGAGGACCCAGTGGGAGATGGGAAGGTGGTCACTTCCAGAAGCCAGGACCGAACACACACATACCGTCTTTGACAGGCCGTCGCTCGATGCTGTCAGGTTCCAGCTCCTCATGGGAGAGAAAGATCCTCAGGCGTTTCAGGGAGACACTCGCATATATAGAGAGCAATGGCAGGGGAGAGTTATTTTTAAAAAGCATTTTTGCAAAACCAACCAAGGTTAACTTTCAAGGGTTTCCCCGGGTGTGGAGGGGCACACACCCTCCCTTATTTCTGAAGGTCCCACATTTCTTAGAACCAGTGTATACTTTAGAATTAAACAAAACAAAACAAAACAAAAAAAGAAACAGGTTTTGGTTCTGCTTTGTTTTAAAAGCCCACAAAGGGTATTTCAGAAAAAATGGGCGAATGGCTGGGCGCGGTAGCTCAAACCTGTAATCCCAGCACTTTGGGAGGCCGAGGCAGGCAGATCACTTGAGGTCAGGAGTTTGAGACCAGCCTGGCCAACACGGTGAAACCCCGCCTCAGCTAAAAAAAAAAAAAAAAAATACATAAAATTAGCCTGGTGTGGTGGCACGCATCTGCAATCCCAGCTACTCGGGAGGCTGAGGCAGAAGAATCACTTGAACCTGGGAAGGCAGAGGTCGCAGTGAGCCAAGATCATGTCACTGCACTCCAGCCTGGGCGACAGAGTGAGGCTCCATTTCAAAAAATAAATAAATAAAAATAAAAAGAAAAGAAGAAAAGGGCAGAGGCCTGGTGGAAAAGGGACTCTGGAAACGTAACAGCAAATGCAACAGAGCCAATTCAAACAGCCCAATGGGACAGGCATTTCTGAGATACTCCAGAAAACTTGGATATGGGCTGAGTATTATTGTAAAAACTTATTGTTAGTTTGCTTAGACATGATGATGGTATTACATTATGTAGGAAGAAATGCATGCTGAAATATTTGTGGGTAGAATGTAAGGGGTCTGAGATTTGCTTTAAAATTATTCGGCAAATAAAGGAAAGAATGAAGGGATAGATAGCAGAGTTTAGCATCAAAAACAAATGAAGGGAAAGAGGGACAAGGGAGGGATACTGAAAAAGAATGAGATAAATCAACTGTGGCAAAATGTTTTGGGTTTTTTTGTTTGTTTTTGAGACGGAGTCTCGCTCTGTCACCCAGGCTGGAGTGCAGCGGCGCAATCGCAGCTCACTGGAAGCTCCACCTCCCGGGTTCACAACATTCTCCTGCCTCAGCCTCCCGAGTAGCTGGGATTATAGGCGCCTGCCACCACACCTGGCTAATTTTTTTGTATTTACAGCAGAGACAGGGTTTCACCGTGTTAGCCAGGATGGTCTCAATCTCCTGACCTCGTGATCCACCCACCTCGGCCTCCCAAAGTGCTGGGATTATAGGCATGAGCCACTGTGCCCAGCCTTGGTTTCTTTATTTGAGACAGAGTCTTGCTCTGTCGCCCAGGCTGGAGTGCAGTGGTGCAAACATAACTCACTGCAGCCTCAAACTCCTAGGCTCAAGCGATCCTTCTGCCTCAGCCTCCCATGTAGTCACTGCAGGCGTGCACCCCACACCCATTTTGTTATTTTTTGTAGAGTAGGGGTCTCATTGCCCAGGCTGATTTTGAACTCCTGGGCTGAAGCAATCCTACCACCTCAGCCTCCCACAGTGCTGGGATTACAGGTGTGAGCCACTGTGCCCAGCCAAAAAATGCTGATGTTGAAGCTGAGTGATGTGTACATGGGGTTCATGTTGTATTATTTCCTTTCTTGGAGACTGAGTCTCACTCAGTCGCCCAGGCTGGAGTGCAGTGGTGCAATCTCAGCTCACTGCAACCTCGGCAACCTCCACCTCCCGGGTTCAAGCGATTCTCGTGTCTCAGCCTCCAGATTAGCTGGGATTACAGGCACCCACCAACACATCTGGCTAATTTTTGTATTTTTAGTAGAGACAGGGTTTCCCCATGTTGGCCAAGCTGGTCTCGAACTCCTGACCTCAGCTGATCTGCCCGCCTTGGTCTCCCAAAGTGCTGGGAATGCAGGTGTGAGCCATCATGCCTGGTTTTTTTTTTTCTTTTTCTTCTTTTTCTTTTTTTTAATGCCAGCTTACAAGCTTTAAGCTATTCTACTTCTGTGTACACTTGACATTTTTCATAATAAAATGGATTTTTTTGTTTTGGACAAAGCCTGCAATCAGCGTTGTACTACCAAATTTTAAGGTTGATTTGCCTATGTAGTTAAAATGGAGTTTTCAAAAGGGATGTTCGCAATGCTCGGAAAAAGAATGTGAAAATAGAGCAGAAAAGTGACAGGAGCTTCCAGTAGTGCCCAAGCGTGACATAATAGAAAGCCACCCCTCCTTATACAGTCAATGGCAGGAATTTTAGAGATTCTACAGGGTCTACATTGTTTTTAAAAAATAAAAACAAAAAACAAAAAAATACAGGGTCTTACTCCCTTCACTGAGGCTGGAGTGTAGTGGTGTGACTATGACTCACTGCAGCCTCAACTTCCCAAGATCAGCTGATCCTCCCACCCCAGCCTTCTGAGTAGCTGGGAGTACAGGGGCACACCACCATGCCTGGCTAATTTTCAAATATATATATAGATAGATATATATATATATAGATAGATATAGATAGATAGATAGATAGATAGATAGATAGATAGATTTTTTTTTTTTTTTTTACATACAGGGTTTTACCATATTGCCCAGGCTAGTCTCAAACTCCTGGGCTTAAGAGATCCACCTGCCTTGGCCTCCCAAAGTGCTGGGATTACATGCATGTGCCATCATGCCCGGCCGTAAGGTTGGGGTTTTTCTTTTTTTTTTTTTTAATTTTGAGACGGAGTTTTTGCTGTCACCCCGACTGGAATGCAATGGCACGATCTTGGCTCACTGCAACCTCTTCCTCCTGGGCTAAAGCAATTCTCCTGCCTCAGCCTTCCGAGTAGCTGGGATTACAGGGACCCGCCACCACACCTGGCTAATTTTTGTATTTTTAGTAGAGATGAGGTTGCACTATGTTGGCCAGGCTGGTCTCGAACTCTTGACCTCAGGTGATCTACCCGCCTCAGCCTCCCAAAGTGGTGGGATTACAGGCATGAGCCACCGCGCCCAGCTGTAAGGTTGGGGTTTCTCAAAGCGTGGGTGGTCAAGACCTATCAGTGGGTTGTAAAATCAATCAAGTCAGAAAACAGCTACATTTTTGAAAAAAAGGATAGGAATGGCAGAGAAATAGGCTGAAGAGAACAGAGTATTTTGGAAAGATTCTTCCAGAGCGTGGGAAAGCCCTGCTGCATTAAACTTGATTCATATACTCAAGTGCGAGTTCTCTGTCAAGAAGTCAAATGCGTTTTCTTTCTTTCAGGCATGACCAGACAAAAGCATGGCAGCCTTTGTCCGGGCCTCATGGAGCCCGACCGGGAGTGTGATCTAGAGGCTGCGCTCGGGGGCACTTCCATGCTTTTGTGGCCTAGAACCCCAAGCCCCCTCTCGGAAGTCGCCCCAGCTTCCCCCTGTACCTGCACGATGCTGCTGATGACCATGGGAAGAATGTTCAGGGGAAACCGGAGGATGCTGAACAAGGCCAAAGACACGAAGGCTGTCTGGGCATCCAGGATGTTGTTCTCGTCAATGGTCACGTAGACGGCAAACGTGCACAGGGCCACCTGCAAGCAGAACGCCCAGTGCTGACTGCTGTGCCCTGAGTGAGAGTCATCACCCTAGGAGCAGTGACAGGCCCTAGAGACGTGCTCGGGCCCTCCCCAGGTGGCCACAACTGACCAGCTGCTGGAGCTCATGGAAAAACCTGGGGCAGTATCTGGAACATAGCAGGTGCTCACTAAACACTCCGGGAATGAACTGGATAAATCAACGACCAGGAGCCGAAAGAGCCGGCCCCTCCCATCAACTTTCTCAGCGATGTACTAGAGGGGCATTCTTAGTATTCGTCAAAAGCACCAAGCACAATCCCCAAGCCAGGCCTTTGCCCCTGCCGTTTCCTCTGCCTGAAACCATCTTCCATCTAGGTGGCCACCTGACTCCTCCCTCTCACCATTCAAGGGAGCTGCCTCTCCCACTCTACCCAAATAGCCCTGCCATCTGGCCATCGGCCCATGTATTTTCAGGGTCTCAGCACTGCCATTTCATTGTCACTTCCTGGAAGGTCATACAGCTTAAAAATAAAAACCATACACTTTGCCATATTTCCGCTGTGGGACCCTGGTTGAGTTATTTCACCTCTCCAGGCGAGCCCCTATTTTCTCATCTATAAAATGGAAGTCATGATAGGCTTTTAAGGCCTCTTGGCACTTATGTAGGGTGCTTATTTGCACAGGGCCCAAGCACAGTAAAACTCAACAGATGGCAGCTGTTTTTATTTCTTCTTAGAAGATTTGGTCCAAATTCCCTAGATCATTCTTCCAAGGAATCTATTAATGTGGTCACACAAGCGAGAGCCCGGTCCCACGGGAAGCCAGAGCTGGTTCGTGTTCTGGCTCTGACATTAACAAGACAGATGATGCTGAGCCATGGCACAGAAATTTTCCAGGCTCCGATGTCAAGAGGGAGGCAAGGTGCTCGAAACGACAGGGACACATGATCCCTGGGTGCAGTGGTGCAATCATGCATGGCTCACCACAGCCTCGACCTCCCGGGCCCAAGCATTCCTCCCACCTCAGCCTCCCGAGCAGCTAGGACTACAGGCGCATACCACCATGCCCGGCTAATTTTTTTATTTTTGTAGAGACAGGGTCTCCCTATGCTTCCTAGGCTGTTCTCGAACACCTGGGCTCAGGCCATCTGCCTGCCTCGGCCACCTAAAGTACAGGGATTACAGGCATTAGCCACTGCACCCATCCTGGCTCCCATCTTCTAAGCGGTAACGCAACACTGGCATCTTACCTAAAGATACTTTTTTTTTTTTTGAGACACAGTCTCATTCTTTTGCACAAAATGGAGTGCAGTGGTGCGATCGCAGTTCACCGCAACCTCTGCCTCCCAGGGTCAAACGATTCTCATGCCTCAGTCTCCAAGTAGCTGGGATTATAGGTGCCCACCACCATGCCCAGCTAATCTTTTTGTATTTTTCTTAGTAGAGATGCGGTTTCGCCATGTTGGTCAGGCTGGCCTTGAGCTCCTGGCCTCACGTGATCCGTCTGCCTCGGCCTCCCAAAATGCTGGGATTACAGGTATGAGCCACCATGCCCAGCCCAGAGATATTCCTTACTCAAAAGGGTCTACATGTATCTACATGATAGACTTCTCAACCATAAAAAGGAGTGAAATTCTTATACATGCTAAAACATGGATAAACCTTGAAAACATCACGCTAAGAAACCAGTCAGATGGCCAGGTGGGGTGGCTCACACCTGAAATCCCAGCACTTCGGGAGGCTGAGGCGGGCGGATCACCTGAGGTCGGGAGTTCCAGACCAGCCTGACCAACGTGGAGAAACTCCATCTCTACTAAAAATACACAATTAGCCAGGAGTGGTGGTGCATGCCTATAATCCCAGCTACTCAGTAGGCTGAGGCAGGAGAATCGCTTGAACCTAGGAGGCAAACGTTGTAGTGAGGCAAGGTCATGCCATTGCGCTTCAGGTGGGCAACAAGGGAGAAACTTCGTCTCAAAAAAAAAAAGAAACAGTCAGAAAAGGACACCTGTTGTTTGATTCCATTTATATGAAATGTCCACAGTAGATAAACAGAGACAGACAGAAAGCAGATTACTGGTTGCCTGGGATGGAATGGAAGATTTGGGGAGCAAGTGGTAACAGGTACAGGGCTTCCTTTTGGGGTAATGAAAATGTCCTGGAATTAGTGGTGACTGTCGTATCATTTATACAAAAAACCCACTAGGTGACCTTCACACCACCTACACAAAAACCCACTGGGTGAGCATCACACCACCTACACAAAAGCCCACTGGATGACCTTCACACCACCTACACAAAAACCCACTGGGTGACCCTCACACCACCTACACAAAAACCCACTGGGTGAGCATCACACCACCTACACAAAAAAACCACTGAATTGCACACTTTTAAATGGTGAATTATACCTCCATTAAAAAAATAAATTTCGATCGGCATGGTAGCCCATGCCTGTAATCCAAATGCTTTGCAAGGCCGAGGAGGGAGGATCACTTGAGGCCAGAAGTTCGAGCTGAGCCAGGGCAAAAAAGCAAGGCTGTGTCTCTACAAAATTTTTAAAAAAATAAGCCAGGTGGCTGGGCTCAATGGCTCATGCCTGTAATCCCAGCATGTTGGGAGGCCAAGGCAGGTGGATCACCTGAAGTCAGGAGTTCAAGACCAGCCTGTCTGACAGGGCAAAACCCTGTCTCTACTAAAAATACAAAAATTAGCCAGGTGTGGTGGCACGTGCCTGTAGTCCCAGCTACTAGGGAGGCTGAAGTAGGAGAATCACTTTAACCCGGGAGGTGGAGGTTGCAGTGAGCCAAGATTGCACCATTGCACTCCAGCGTGTGCAACAGAGCAAGACTCCGTCTCAAAACAATAATATTAATAAATAAAGTCAAGCATAGTGGCATGCACCTGTAGTCCTAGCTACTAGGGAGGCTGAAGTAGGAGAATCACTTTAACCCGGGAGGTGGAGGTTGCAGTGAGCCAAGATTGCACCATTGCACTCCAGCGTGTGCAACAGAGCAAGACTCCGTCTCAAAACAATAATATTAATAAATAAAGTCAAGCATAGTGGCATGCACCTGTAGTCCTAGCTACTAGGGAGGCTGAGGCAGGAGAATCATTTGAGCCCTGGAGGTCGAGGCTGCAGTGAGCTATGACTGTACCCCCGCACCAGCCTGGGTAACAGTGTGAGGCCCCCATCTCTAAACAAGTAATTTTTTTAAAAGTACCTCTCCAAAGTCAACCTATTTTTCAGTGTAGAAGTCAAAGTGCTGACTCAGATCCCAAGGCCCAGCTGATTTGTAAAGTCCCTTCCCTGTACCTCATTATTTGGCCTCATCTGTCACTCTCCCCTCACTCCCACTGTTTCAGCCTCCATGGTTATCCCACCTATGAACGGGCACAGTAATGCCCCAGGGCCTTTGCACATGCTCTTGCTACTCCCTGGTTGGCCTCTTTACCTCCATCAAGTCTTTCCTCAAGCGTCACCTTCTCAGTGAGCTTGGACCACCCTACTTAAAACTGCAAGCCGCCCTTATTACAAAGATCTGACTCTTTTCTTTCTATTGCACTTAGGATAGCTTTCTCTAGCACTAGGATTTATTTATTGTGCCTATTTTTCCTTGTCTGTTTCTCTCCGTGAAAAATGAATGTTCCATGACTGGAGATTATTACCTGTAGTATTCACTGCTGTATTGTCAGAGCCTAGGACAGAGCCCAGATCATGGTGCTCAGTGAATGTCTGCTGGGTAGATGATGGATGGGTGGGAGTGGATAAATGGGTGGGGACAGGGTAGGTGAATTTGCCTGAGGGCAGAAGAGCACATCACAGGTGTCTCTTCAGCAGTGAAGCAAACCAGGCCTCAGGCATCTCACCACCAAAACGTACCAGCCCCCTTGGTGAGCCAAGTACCAATCGATGCTGGCTGCTGGCAGCACAGGGCACACACAGAGAGGAGACAGGACAACATCATGCGGCCCCTTTCAGGTCCATGGTCCTGGCTTCTCCAGAAGGAGGAGGTCATCTAGCCATCCACCCCTCGGTTATTAACTGAGCAACCATCATGCGCTGGGGACTGAGGTGGGCTTGGCAACCCTGAGACGCACCGTCTAGTGGAAGCACAAGCTTTAACAGGTTCCCTACAGGCAGTGTTTGGAAATCCGAAGAGGCTGGTAGGACGGGCACAATGACTGGGGCTCCAGGCAGCAGGAGACTGGAGTTCACCTTGTAACAGGCGAGGGTCAAGGGTGCAAAAGTCCTTCATACACAGTGAGGAGCACCTGTCCCCTAGGTGCCTTTTCTGAGAAATGTGGAAAACCAATGAACGGAACCCCTATACTCCAGCCCACCCCCTAAAAATCCTGATGCCCTGTGTGCAGTTATCTGCTCTTCCTGCCTACCTGGCATCTATCACTCTGTTTATGGCAACATGCAATTTTCTCTGGGGGAACTGAACTTCTCCCAGTGTCAACCTATGAGCTTCAGCCACAGATGAACCTCCTCCCCCGCACCCGCTACCTTGGCCCCAAGTCCTGAAAGACATGACCTAGCCCTGGCTGACCCAAGCATCCTATCTCCCTGGCATCAGTGACTGGCTCAGGAAGAAGCGTGTGATCGACCACAACCAATGAGACTCAATCTCATAGCTTTGCAGGAAATATTAGGGGAAAAGAGTAAGATTCTCTGTTCACAGGGGTTGCTGAGGTGACAGGATGATCAGGAAACTGCCAGCTAATAAAGAAACCACCATCAAGAAAGCAGAGTTGAGAGTCAGAGACGTTGTTATTCCCAACATTATCTTGGGAACTCCTAGATCCAGCCATGCCTGGAACCCCATTCATGCTTAAAAGTCTTTTTCTAGACTTTTTAGTTTTGTGACTCAAAAATCCCCCTCTTCTCTTACTCTAGTTGATTTAAGCTAGGTTTCTGTTATTTGCAAGACAGTTCCTAATTAATATGATTTATTTCAACCTCTCAGTCATTCATGTATTTATTCATTTACCTACATACACTTACAGAGCATGAACTATTTGCCAAGGTCCCTATGCTTTGCTGGTACAAGCACAAAATGACAAGGTCTGACTGGGCGTGGTAGCTCACACCTGCAATCCCAGCACTTTGGGAGGCCGAGGTGGGCGGATCACTTGAGGTCAGGAGTTTGAGACCAGCCTGGCCAACATGGTGAAACCCCATCTCTACTAAAAAGACAAAAAATTCGCCGGGTGTGGTGGCGCACACCTGCAATCCCAGCTTTTCGGGAGGCTGAGGCAGGAGAATCAGCTGAACCCGGGAGGTGGAGGTTGCAGTGAGCTGAGATTGTGCCACTGCACTCCAGCCTGGGCGGCAGAATGAGACTCCGTCTCAAAAATACAGAAATGTATAAATATATAAATAAATAAAATGACATGGTCGTGGCCGTGGCTCCATGGACCCTAGGATATGATCAGCAGAGAACTACAGGACAGATCATTACCATAGAGAATGATGAATTATTCTAACAAAGGGAGATTCGGGGTAAACAGAAGGCAAGAAGCTCACAAATCATCCAAGACAGAAAATGTTAAATATTGACGGCTGCCTGGCGATGCTATTTCAGGAAAGTGCATTAGGTGGACGTGGTAAATGCCAGGTTTGCCATTCCAGAAAAACAGTCCCATCAGTCCCTGGATGGCATCCCTGGCCTTCCCCGGCCTCTGTGTTCCATCACACCTCCCGCTGGGTAAACACCTCACCGTCTTTGAAGCACAGGAATGCACACCAGTGGAAAAAACACCCAGGCACCTTCCAGGAGAACTGAAGGCCACGTATTTTATCCTAATGTAGTCAGAGGCTTCGATGCCTCGGCCAGGACAAGGTCTCCCCAGCTGACACCCAGGCCCATCTGTTTCTTGCCAAACAGCTCAACAAACTCTGTCTCTGGAAACTCCGGGAAACTAAATGGCAAGAAAGGTCAAGAAAAGGTTAAGTAAAGCCGGTAGCCGGGTTCAGTATTTCACATCTGTAATCCCAGCTACTCCAGAGGCTGAGGCAGGAGGATCGCTTTAGCTCAGGAGTTGGAGGTTGCAGTGAGCCGTGATCACGCCACTGTACTCCAGCCTGGGCAGCAAAACAAGACCCTGTCTCTTTAAAAAAGAAAGAAAGAAAGAAAAAAGAGAAGAAAAGCCAGTCCTGCTCTTAAGCATCTTCTGCTGTGGTTTTCTAATGGGGAACAGGGCAGGAAGTGATAAGCAAAGTTTGGTGACAGCCTGGAAACTGTGGGTTTTGCCAACGAATCCAATGTGCAGAGCAAAAAGCTGTGAGAACACGCTGCCCATCCCCTCCTAAGCGGGACACAAGGCACAGACCAAACCTCATCACCAGCGCCCTCTGGCTTGTATCTTTTCCTCTAAGACAAGACCTTTCAAAATGCCATCAAGGCCAGGTGCAGTGGCTCATACCTACAATCCCAGCACTTTGGGAGACAGAGGCAGGCGGATTGCTCGAGCTCAGGAGTTTGAAAACATCCTGGGCAACAAAGTGAGACTCTGTCTCTGCAAAAATTACAGAAATTAGCTGGGCATGGTGGTGCATGCTTGTAGCCCCAGCTGCCTGGGAGGCTGAGGTTGGAGGATCACTTGAGCCTGGGAGGCAGAGGTTGCAGTGAGCCAAGATCATGTCACTGCACTCCAGCTTGGGCGGCAGTGTGAGACCCCATCTTAAAAAAAAAAAAAAAAGAAAAAAAGAAAAAAAAAGCCGTTTTGTATGGATTTATGTATGACTCTTACTATCACTTGTATAAAAGTAAAGTAAACAGAATCAAGTAACCATAACTACATGTATGACATGTATCCACCATTACAGTGATACAGACGTGGACTCTGGAAAAACACAAGAAACACGGAGAGAGGGAAGCAAGGTGACTGGTGTTAGGAGGAAGGGCTTGGGCCTTTCACTATGGACTGTGGTTCTCAACTGGCAGAATTCTGTCCCCCAAGGGGACACTTCGCAATGCCTGGAGCCATTTTCTATTGTCACCACTGGGAAGAAGAGGGAGAGGTACGACTTAGCATCTGGCAGGTAGAGGCCACAGATGCTGGGAAACATCCTGCAATGTGCAGTCCAGGCCCTACAACACAGGGACAAAGGATGACCTGTTGGCGAATGTCAGCAGGCTGAGGTGGCCACATGCGGAGAAGTCTGGCTGTATGAATACCATCTGGTGCAGCTTTAATTATGTTTCACCATATGCAAATACATTACTTCCTACTTTATAAAGTAAGACCCACCAGGCATGGCGGCTCACACCTGTAATCCCAGCACTTTAGGAGGCCGAGGTGGGTGGACCACTAGAGGCCAGGAGTTTGAGACCAGCCTGGCCAACATGGCTAAACCCCGTCTCTACTAAAAATACAAAAAATTGGCTTGGCATGGTGGCATGCGCCTGTAATCCCAGCTACTCAGACGCTGAGGCAGGAGAACTGCTTGAACCCTGGTGAAACCCCGTCTCTACTAAAAATACAAAACTTAGCTGGGCATGGTAGTAGGTGCCTGTAATCCCAGCTACTCAGGAGGCTGAGGCAGGAGAATCGCTTGAACCCAAGAGGTGGAGATTGCAGTGAGCTGAGATCGTGCCAATGCACTCCAGCCTGGCGAGAGAGCAAGATTCCTTCTCAAAAAAAAGGAGAGTCTAGGCGCGGTGGCTCACGCCTGTAATCCCAGCACGTTGGGAGGCCAAGGCAGGTAGATCACTTGAGGTCAGGAGTTCGAGACCAGCCTGGCGAACATGACAGAAACCCATCTCTACTACAAATATTAAAATTAACAAGGCATGGTGGTGCATGTTTGTAATCCCAGCTAGTCGGGGGGCTGAGGCAGGAGAATTGCTTGAACTGGGAGATGAAGGTTGCAGTGAGCTGAGATGGCACCACTGCACTTCAGCCTGGGTGACAGAGCGAGACTCGGTCCCAAAAAAACAAAAAAAGAGAGAGTTCATCAATGCACCCTGGTAAAGTCAAGGTACTGGAGTATAAGAAGAATGCAATGTACAAGGCAGAATGCAGGGGCATTGGAGCTGGAAGTGATCTTAGGGAACATGGAGTTACAGAAGGGCAACAAGATGTCATTTCTTGCTCAACTCTAGGCCACTGGCACCAGTCACCTGGAGGGCTGCTTGAACATAACTCAGTGGGAAAGAACCCCATGAGTGACTGTGGGTGTCTGCTGTGGGCATGAGGAAGGAGGACAGGGCCCAGTATTTGACATGCTTGGAATCTAACCCCTTCATTTTCCATGTGACAAAATCTAGAGCCAGCGAGGTGAGATGACCAGCTTTGGGGTCACACTGTGAGCTGGCAGTAGAATGTGGCAGGTGTCCTGATTCTCAGAAGAACATTCCAGTCTTCTAAGCCAGGGGCTGGCCAAGGATGGCTCAGGTCCACATTTGGCCCACACCTGTTTACATACGGCCCATGAGCTCAGCATTGATTTCATTTTTTTAATTTTTTTTGAGACAGAGTCTTGTTCTGTTGCCCAGGCTTAGAGTGCAGTGGCGTGACCTCAGCTCACTGCAATCTCCGCCTCCCGGGTTCAAACGATTCCCGTACCTCAGCCTCCCAAAAAGCTTGGATGACCAGCATGCTCCACCACACCTGGCTAATTTTTTTTTGTGGGGGGCTGGGAGGGGGTGGGGGGCAGCAGCAGGAAAGGGTCTCACTCTGTTGCCCAGCCAGGAGTGTGTGGCATGATCTTGGCTCGCTGCAACTTCTGCCTCCTGGGTTGAAGCGATCCTCCTGCCTCAGCCTCCCGAGTAGCTATGACCACAGGTGCGCACCACCACTTCCAGCTAATTTTTGTATTTTTAGTATAGACGGGGTTTCACCACGTTGGCTAGGCTGGTCTCAATCTGCTAGCCTCAAGCAACCCGCCCGCCTCGGCCTCCCAAAGTGCTGAGATTACAGGCATGATCCCCTGCACCCAGCCAGATTTCATATTTTTTAAAAGTTAAAAAAATCAAAAGAATATTACATGACACATGCAAATTCTATAAAATTCAAATTTTGGTGTCTCTAAATACTTTTTTATAGGAACACAGCCACACCCATCGATTTCCATGTTATCTAAGGCTGTTTTTGCACTACGCTGGAAGAGACTGGTATTTGTGACAGAGACTGTATGGCCCGGAATTCCGAAAGTATTTACAGAAAAAGTTTCTTTACTCCTACTTTCTGCCAGTCTCTCTCGAAATTTAATGTGCATACATACCACCTAGAGGACTAGTTACAAGTCAGATTCCGTTTCAGTGGATCTGGGCTGAGGCCTGAAATTCTGCACCGTTAACAAGCACCAGGTGATGCCACGGCTGCTGGTCCATGGACCATACTTTAGGTAGTGAGGATCCACTCCAGTGTCTCTACATGTCGACCTGAACCAGAAGCAGCAGCACCTAGAGATATGTTAGGAAAGCAAATACTCAGGCCCCAACCAGACCTACTAAAACTGAAAATTTGGGTGGGGCCCCGAAAGCTGAGTTTTATAGTAACAAGCTAGCAGCCAGCACTGTGGTTCATGCCTGTAATCCCAGCACTTTGGGAGGCCAAGGCGGGCGGATCGCCTGAGGTCAGGAGTTCGAGACCAGCCTGGCCAACATGGTGAAACACCATCTCTACTAAAGATATTTTAAAAATTAGCTGAGCATGGTTGCTGCACGCCTGTAATCCCAGCTACTCGGAGGCTGAGGTGGAAGAATCGCTTGAACCCGGGAGGCAGAGATTGCAGTGAGCCAAGATCGTGCCACAGCAATCCAGCCTGGGTGACAGACTGGGACTTCATCTCAATAAATAAATAAATAATAAAATATAATAACAAGCTCTCCAGGTGATTCTGATGCAGGCTTGAATTCGAACACCATCTCTCCTGCAGTTCCAGACCCTGAGAGATGTAAGGCAAGACTAAGAAAATTCAGTGGCAGCATGAACACGCTTTCGCAAATGCTGAAACGGCTGGAGCTTCCTTAGACATTCCACCTGAAACTCAGCTAAGATGAAGCAGGCGGTAGTTTAACAGAAAAGTTCATATTCATAAACATGTTTAACTCTGCTTCACAGAAACTTGCCAGAAAAACATATAATTTGCCAACCTGACCAAGAAGGAATAGTTGTAATGAGCACAACATTACAAAAAGAATGACAGTTAATAAAAAGACAGAAAGAAAAAACAAACATGGGGCATGATCTGAAGTCATCCTTCACCATTAACTGTTTTTAACTGTGCTTAAAAAGGGAATGTCCAAAGTCCATCTCTGTATGCTCTCCTGATTTGCGGCCAACTTTGCAAGATGGTAAGTTGCACTGTTGTCTTTAAACTTTTCAAAGCCAGCTAGGAAGGGATAGACCCATTACCATACCCCAGGACAGGTACCAGAACTTTCAGTGTAGCATGGATCATAATAGCAAAAAAATAGGGAACAACCTGTTTTTGCAAGGAATGGGAGAAAGGGTAATTCCAGCAGGGCGCATCCACACGTCAGACAAGCATCCATCATGAATGCAAATGAAACAAGCTGGGAGTGGTAGCAGTGCACCTGGAGTCCCAGCTACTTAGGAAACTAAAGCAGGAGGATTGCTTGGGCCCAGGAGTTCAAGGCTGCAGTGAGCTATGATCGCACCACAGTACTCCAGCCTGGGGGACAGAGCGAGACCCCATTTCAAAACAAAACAAAACCCCCCAAAAAACTAAAATGAAGTAGACCAGAATGAATGAACCAAGACTATATATTGTTAACCAAAGAAAAGAGAACACTACGTACAGTATCATTCCATTTAAATCTGTCAAAGTATTTTTAAATACCTATATGCTTGTCCATTTTTCTCTAAAAGCATACACGAAACTGTCACTTTGGAAGAGAGGAACTGATGGAAGAGAGGACAATATACTTTTCATTTTATATCTTTCTGTTTTTTGTTTTTTTTTTACAATGGATGACAAATATTTGTTCAGCACCTGCTATGCACTGTTTTATATACTGAGGATACAGCAGTCAACAGAAAAGACAAAAATGCCCATCTGGAGCTGACATCCTAGTGGGGGAAAAGCAGACAATAAAATATTTTATTTTACTTGTTTTTTTTTACTTTTTTGAGACAGGGTCTTGCTCTGTTGCCCAGGCTGGAGTGCCATGGCTCGATCTCGGCTCACTGCAACCTCAGCCTCCCAGGTTCAAGGGATTCTCATGTCTCGGCCTCCTGAGTAGCTGGGAATATAGGCATGCACCACCATGCCCAGCTAATTTTTTTCTTTTTCTTTTTTTTTTTTTAGCAGAAACAGGGCTTCACCAGGTTGGCCAGGCTGGTCTCGAGCTCCTGGCCTCAAGCGATCTACCCACCTTGGACTCCCAAAGGGCTGGGATTACAGGCACAAGCCACCGCACCCAGCCCAAAATAAGTAAATTTTAGAGAGTGTGTTTAGACCATGCCACTTGACATGTGGCCCATGAGACACTGACAATCCACACTTTGTGACCAGTTGGTGAGAAAATAAGGAGGCAGCACCATAATGTAGATCAACTATGGCACCAAGCGTGCCGTTCGACTCAGCTCACACTTTTTGTCTTGCAAGGCTATCTTAATGCAGGAAGCAGGGGGCACTGGTTTACATTCTGGCACAAGCTCCTTATATCACAGTAAATAGATAACGAACGGTTCCTACACAGGTTGGCTAGAAGCTGCTAAGTGTGAATAAAATAAAGGAGACTGGAGAAGATGGCAGATGTTTAAACCAACTGTTCAGGGAAGGCCTTGCTGACATAGTGACTTTTTTGTTTGTTTGTTTGTTTTTGAGACAAGGTCTTGCTCTGTCGCCCAGGCTGGAGTGCACTGGCGTGATCTTGGCCCACTCCAACCGTCGCCTCCCAGGTTGAAGTAATTCTCTTGCCTCAGCCTCCCGAGTAGCTGGGACTACAGGCATGCGCCACCACACCCGGCTTATTTTTTTGTATTTTCAGTAGAGACTGGGTTTCACCATGTTGGCCAGGCTGGTCTTGAACTCCTGACCTCAGGTGATCCACCTGCTTTGGCCTCCCAGAGTACTGGGATTACCAAACATGAGCCACTGCACCTGGGCAACATAGTGACCTTTTAAAAATATTCAGGTACGCAGACAAAAGAAAACATCAAACAATGAGGGCCAGGAAAAATGTGGCTTCACTCACCAGGAAGGGCGTGCAGACCCAGGTGAAGGTGCCCACGGCTGACAGGTAGGCAGACTTCTTCAGCACCTTCAGCTCCTCCTGCCTGATGGCCAGCACCTTGTCCTTGAATGCCAGCTCCCAGGCATAAAGCTTTAGCACTTTGATCCCATTGAGAATTTCGTTCATCAGCTTGATCCGATTGTCTTTGCTCTTCATGTGGGCCACCTTGGAAGAGAAGGGCAGTCAACACATCTGGGGCGACCCTGGGATCAGCCCATCACTCAACATCACCAGCTATTTTTTTCATAAACTTTATTATATACTTTGACATGTAAATGTTTTTTATATTGATTTTTTTTCTCTTTTCAATAGAGATGGGGTTTCACCATGCTGCCCAGGCTGGTCTCAAACTCCTGTGCTGGGATTATAGGTGTGAGCCACCGCACTGGGTCTCAACTTCACCGTCTATTAAAAATGGGCCTCCTGAGGGTGGGAGAGCTGACCCTGTAATCCCTACTAGCCCTACTCTTGAGCCCCAAGACCACACCAAAGGACCCCGCTATCAAGAAAAAAAAAAACCCTTCAAATCATGTTAGGTTAGACATTGGAGAAACATACTCAATTTAGAATCCAGGAACAGAGGCAAGAAAAACCCTTCAGGTGTACAGAAAAGAAGGGATTCAGTCCCTACTCTGCTGACCCAAACACAGAAGACATGGTGGTGGTGTTTTTCTTCTCTGTTTTCTTATTTTTTCTTTTTTTTTTTTTTTTTTTTTGTGACAGAGTCTTGCTCTGTTGCCCAGGCTGGAGTGCAGTAGCACGATCTCGGCTCACTGCAACCTCTGCCTCCCAGGTTAAAGAGATTCTCCTACCTCAGCCTCCTGAGTAGCTGGGACTATAAACGCCTGCCAACACGCCTGGCTAATTTTTCTGTTTTTAGTAGAGACGGGGCTTCACCACGTTGGCCAGGCTGGTTTCGAACTCCTGACTTAAAGTGATCCACCGACCTCGGCCTACCAGAGTGCTGGGATTACAGGCGTGAGCCACCGCACCCAGCCTGTGTTCTTATTTCTTGTCAGCCCAGTTTTCTTTTTCTTTTGGAAACATCATCTCACTCTGGCATCCAGGCTGGAGTGCAGTGGCATGATCATAGCTCACTACAGCCTTGAATTCCTGGGCTCCAGCGATCCTCCCACCTCAGCCTCCTTAGTATCTGGGACCACAGGCACATGCCACCACACCCAGTTCATTTTTGTATTTTTTGTAGAGATGGCACCTTGCTATGTTGCTCAGGCTGGTCTTGCACTCCTGGCCACAAGCCATCCTCCTGCCTCAGCCTCCCAAAGAGCTGGGATTACAGACATGAGCCCCTGTGCCTGGCCCATGGTTGTTAAAATAGTGAAATGTTTCTGTACTGGCTAGCACTGGTTCCCAATAGTGGACACTTGTGCAGTGCAGTTGTGAAATACTTTTACTACCACCCAGGATTTTGTGTATAGCAGCAACTTTTCTAAGCATTTTACATGTATTTAGACACTTAACAATCACAAGAACCCTATCGTTTAGTGCTACAGTCATCCTCGGGTCACAGATGGGAAGAATGTAAGCTACATGATCTGGAGGCCAGGGAGTGAAATGGGTTGAGTCGGGCCACTCAGGGCATCCTACACATCAAGAGACTGAAGGGTGACTCAATCCTAAAGCCCCTGCCTCACCCATCCCACCCAACCCTACCCCGTGAGGCCTCTCCTTCCAACAGGCCCATGTCCTGAAACTCATCTCCCTGTGGTACCGTCAGTGCAGCCAAGTACTCCCATTTGAAATTCCACAGCACACCATAAATATCCATCAACAGAAGAGCAGAGAAATAAACCGCACCATCTCCGTTATAGACCAAAAGGCACCGGGTCGGGAGAATGAATTGAAGCTATACGGCACAGCACAGAGAGGTCCCCAAAGCAGGGCGCTAAAAGACAAAAATCATGCTGCCACGTGGGCCCATTTAGGTAAAAACAGATATGGTAATAATATCACATACACAAAACATATATAATGGCCAGGCATGGTAGCTCATGCCTGTAATCCCAGCAATTTGGGAGGCCGAGGCGGGTGGATCATCTGAGGTCAGGAGTTCAAGACCGGCGTGGCCAATGTGGTGAAGCCTCATCTCTACTAAAAATACAAAAAATAGCTGGGTGTGGTGGTGGGCACCTGTAATCCCAGCTGCTCGGGAGGCTGAGGCAGGAGAACTGCTTGAACCCAGGAGGCAGAGGTTGCAGTGAGCCAAGATCGTACCACTGCACTCTAGCCTGGGCAACAAAGTGAGACTCCATCTCAACAAACAAAAAACCCACATATATAAAAACAAACCAAACTATACCATTAATCAGGTCTGTATATACATACATAGAAAGTTGTAGAAGGATTTGCTTCTATATATTTGCAGTGGTTGAGAGCGTAGGGAAGGGGGTATCCCCTTTTAATTTACGTACTTTTGTACGATTTAAACTTTTTTTTTTTTGAGACAGGGTCTCACTCTGTTGTGCAGTGGCACAATCATGGCTCACTACAGCTTCGACCTCCTGGGTTCAGGTGATCCTCATGCTTCAGCCTCCCAAGTAGCTGGGACTACAGGCACGCATCACCACACGCAGCTAACTTTTCCATTTTTGGTAGAGACAGGTTTCACCATGTTTCCCAGGCTGGTCTTGAACTCCTAAGCTCAGGCCATCCACCCACCTTGGCCTCCCAAAATGCTGAAATTACAGGGGTGAGCCCGGCTTGATTTGAACTTTTTTATAATAAGAAACCTCACTCTATTACTTGGGTATTCAAACTTTTTAAAATACAAAATATCTCCAAAAATAAAAAGCTGAAAGCCAGACATGGTGGCTCACACCTGTAATCCCAACACTTTGAGAGGCTGAGGCAACAGGATCACTTAAGCCCAGGAGTTTGAGACCAGCCTGGGCAACCCAGCAAGGCCCCATTTTAGAAATTAATTATTTTAATTTAAATAAAGAGATTAACAGCATGTATCCTATAAGGTAAGAGTTAATAAGGGGGAAAAAAGTAGGGGGTAATTTGTATTCAACTCTTGAAAGCTGAGTCACACATACACATAACAAACAAGACTCTGGGAAACAAGGACTTTCTCGGAGGCTCACAGACCTTCTGATTCCAGTCACCGGCCTACAAGGTCTAACCATGTGTCAGGAGCTCTCAATCTTGGCTGCCCAATACAATGACCTGGGAGGCTTTAAAACATCTTGATGTCCAGACCCCACCCACAGTAAGTGAATCAGAATCCCAGATATGCGGCCGGGGCATCAGCATTTGTTAAGGCTCCCCAAGTGACTCCAACTGGCAGGCAAGGCTGAGAACCCCAGGGACAGAGCAGAAGGAACTGGACTAGAATCCTCATGGAGAGGCCCCTGCCTAGGGCCCGGCTTGGGGGCCCGCAGAGACACATGCCTTACCTGATACGTCTTGGTCTTCATCGCCATCACAGCATTGACGGGCACCATGAGGACCATCACCGCCACTCCAGCCAGGACGGAGGGGCCCAGGTTCTAAGGAAGGAAAGGAGACTCTTCATCACTCACCAGACAGAAGAAAACAGGGCCCGTAACAGCTTCCCCGGCTGATCCATCCCACGTGGATGCTGCTGACCAAGTTCAGGGCAAGGTGTGTTACTTTTACCCCACAATAGGGTGTTAAGAGCCTGTGGTTTCATTCCTGAGCATGTCTCCAGGTCCTCCCAATCCCTTGAAGAATAAGCAGGTCCATGCTCCTTTCTCTCAAGCCCTTGGGGCCACATGAGGTTTGCAAATTGCAACTTCAGGCTTCTAATTTTTTTTTTTTTCAGAGATGAGGTCTCGCTATGTTGCCCAGGCTGCAGTACAGTGGCTATTTGCATCAGTGATCCTCCTACTTCAGCCTCCAAAGTAGCTGGGACTACAGGTAAGCATTAGGTCTTGCTACATTGCCCAGGCTGGTCTCCAACTCCCGGGCTCCAGCGATCCTCCCAATTCAGCCTCCCAAGTAGCTGTGACTAGTCACATCACCATGCCCAGCTAATTTTTTTGGTTTTTTGTAAGGACAAGGTCTCACTATGTTACTCAAACTGGTCTCGATCTCCTGGGCTCAAGTGATCCTCCCAACTCAGCCTCCCAAGTAGCTGTGACTACAGTCACACCACCATGCTGAGCTATTTTTTTGATTTTTTGTAGAGACAAGGTCTCACTATGTTGCCTAAGCTGGTCTCAAACTCACGGGCTCAAGCGACCTTCCCACCTCTGCCTCCCAAGTAGCTGGGATTACAGGCGCGAGCCATCACACCCAGCTTAGATTTTTAGAAAGGTAATAAGGTAGTAAGCAGAAAAGTGTGAACATGACCACCTGACTGCTTTTCCTGCTTGAAGGCTGCTTACAAGTTTAGCCCTTGGCTAGTGTCTGCATACTTACAGGGTTTCCACCATTAACAGAATTGGGTAGAGTAGCTCAGTGTGCCTCAACTGTTTGTACAAACAATATGGTTTATGCTGAACACCGCTTTCCCTCTGGGAGTCTAGACTTTTGGTATGTGCCAAGCAAAGGCTGCTTATGTGACCTGCCCCTAATATAAACCCAGGAACTGGGCTCCTACCAAGCTTCCCTGGTTGGCAACATTTCACACACATAATCATCATGGTTGCCAGAGAATTAGTGAACCTGTGACTCTGCTGGGGACTCACAGAAGCCTGCACCTGGCTTCTCTTGAACACCGCCCCATGTGTGCCTTAATTCCTTGCTAATTTTGCTGTTATTAACTTATAGCTTTGTGTACAGGTGCAGTGACTGACACCTGTAATCCCATCACTTTGGGAGGCCAAAGTGGTAAGATAGCTTGAGGGTAGAAGTTCAAGACCAGCCTGGGCAACACAGCAAGACCCCCATTTCTACAAAAAAATAAATAACTTAGCCAGGCATGGTGGCGTGCACCTGTAGTCCCCAGCTAGATGAGATGAAAAAGTGGGAAGACTGCTTGAGGCCAGGAATTTAAGGCTGCAGTGAGCTATGATCGCACCACTGCACTCCAGCCTGGGCAATAGAGCAAGATTCTGTCCCTTAAAAAAACAAAAAAAACAATAACAAGAACAAAAAAACAAGACAGCCCCCACAACAAAGAACTGTCTGGCCCCAAGTGTCAACAGTGCTGAGCTCAAGCAACTACCATCTAAAACAAAATGTGATGTTAGACAATTTTCTTAACGGTTCATAAACCAATCCTGAAGGCAGTTCTAGAACAAATGTTCCAAAAATATTTTTCCCATAGTAGCACTTTTACAAAAGTGGACTCCCCAAGACACCTGCTTGAAAAGACAATTTATTTAGATTTTTTTTTCCTTCTAGAGATAGGGTCTTGCCTCGTCACCCAGATAGGAATGCAGTGGTGTGATCCTAGCTCACTGCAGCCTCTGCACTCCTAGGCTCAAGCAATCCTCCTGCCTCAGCCTCCACGGTAGCTGGGACCACAGGTAGGCACCACCACGCCCAGCTAATTTTTTTTTTTTTTTTTTTTTGTACAGACAGGGTCTCACTATGTTGCCCAGGCTGGTCTCAAACTCCTGGCTTCAAGCAATCCTTCCACCTCAGCCTCCCAAAGTGCAGGGATTACAAGCGCATGCCACCTATATCTGTACCCAGCCTATTAGATAATTGAATTCTGGTGTTTTTTCTGAGTTTTATTATTAGAAACACTTTACTCACCTTCTGCTCTACAAATGTACAAAAAAAAAACCAAACTACAGCCAAATAAACCAGTAATTTTTTCTTCTTCCTTTTTCTTTTTTTTTTGAGACAGAGTCTCTCTCTGTTGCCCAAGCTGGTATGCAGTGGTGCAAACTCAGCTCAATGCAACCTCCGCCTCCCGGATTCAGGCCATTCTCCTGCCTCAGCCACCCAAGTAGTTGAGATTATAGGCATACACCACCATGCCCGACTAATGTTTATATTTTTAGTAGAGACGGGGTTTTGCCATGTTGGCCAGGCTGCTCTCCTGGCCTCAGATGATCCACCCACCTTGGCCTCCCAAAGTGTTCAGATCACAGGCATGAGCCATTTCGTCCAGCCCTTCTCTTTCAATAACAGATAATAATTTGAGCTGCGCCCATTATGCATCAGGCCCTGCTGGGGTTGTACCCACGGAAGACACAAAAGTCAGCTGCTATATGTCTGCAAGTAGCTAACATGTTACCCTTCCAAGAGGAGGCAGTACACTCAGCATGCAAAAAAAAAAAAAAAACTATTTCAGGGAGTGGGCTGGGCACGGTGGCTCACGCCTGTAATTCCAACACTTTGGGAGACCACAGAGGGTAGATCACCTGAGGCCAGGAGTTCAAGATCAGCCTAGCCAACATGGTCAAACACTGTCTCTACTGAAAATACAAAAAAAAAAAAACATTTAGTGGGCGTGGTGGCGTAAGCCTGTAGTCCCAGCTACTCGGGAGACTGAGGTAGGAGAACTGCTTGAAACTGGGCGGCAGAGGTTGCAGCGAGCCAAGATGGCACACCGCACTCCAGCCTGGGCAACAGAGCGCGACTCCATGTCAAAACAAAAACAAAACAAAAAAAACTATTTATGAAAGTATTATTAGATGAGTTCCTATACTAAAGTTATTGGGATTCAAAATTCAAAAGAAGTCCATCTAATTGAGAGGGGAGGGTAAATCAATGGAAGTAGTGTTTGTTACAGCCTTGGGGGATGAGCAGGCTTTCATCAATTAGGAAGAAGGAAGGAAAGGTACGTGGCAAAGATCCAGAGGTAGCAAAGCACAAGGCATGTGTTGTGCTATGAGCCTCTTTGCTTATCATTTTATTTTGGGAACTCTCCCTCTCCACATGGAAGGGCTGTCAATCACATCTCTTCTGCCATGGGAGAGGACATGTGACCCAGGCTGGCCAATGAGAACTCTGCCTCCTGGGCCACAGTGATTGGTTCACGGGTGTGAATACGACCAAGCCAGGCCAATCAGAGCACACTCTGAGACTGACTCTGGCTATGCAGAGAAATGCTGCCTTGTCTTTTCTCTGGCACCTTTATCTGTCAGGATGTTATCAGCCCAAAGCTACGGAGCCATGTAGGGAAGTACCATTGAGAATGATGTTAACTCAGAGGACAACAGGGCAGTGGGTGAAACTGAGTACTGACAACATTGCTTGATCTCCTGGATCAATCCACACCTGAAGCTAGTCCCCAGATTTCTGAGATACATGCAGCCCCAAAGTTCCCTTTATTTACTTAAGCTACTTTTTTTTATTTTTATTTTTTTGAATTGGAGTTTCACTCTTGTTGCCCAGGCTGGAGTGCAATGGCCCAATCTCGGCTCACCGCAACCTCCGCCTTCCAGGTTCAAGCAGTTCTCCTGTCTCAGCCTCCCAGGTAGCTGGCATTACAGGCATGCACCACCACGCCCAGCTCATTTTGTATTTTTAGTAGAGACAGGGTTTCTCCACGTTGAGGCTGGTCTCGAACTCCTGATCTCAGGTGATCTGCCCGCCTTGGCCTCCAAAAGTGCTGGGATTACAGGCGTGAGCCTCCGCAACCAGCCACTTAGGCTACTTTAAGATAGATTTATATCCCTTGCAATTGAGAGAATTTTGACCACCATAATTAGGGACAAGTGAATAAGTGAGTCTGGTTAGCGTTTGGGAGGATTCAATGGGAGAAATATGATGTGTCCATTGTAGGGTAGTTAATTACTGACACTGTCAAGGAAAAGAGATAATGAAAACGCCATGCCACCAAGGAGAACATCAACCTGACAATTCAGGAAAGGAACAAAATACTGAGGAATTGGTTAACAGGCTGGAAAATAAAATATGAACGACAGCCGGAACTGCCGGGAGCTCTGCATGCCATTACCATCAACACCCACTCCCTCAGCCCACTGCCCACACGTAGAAGTCCCTCCCTGCATGCAAAGGGAAACGGCGTCAAACACACACCAGCCACAGGAGGTAGAGAGCAAGGATGACTTGCAGGGGGGCTGACCAGATCATGTTAATGTATGTGGCCAAGTCCACGAACCTCTGAGCGTCCACAGACATGAGGTTGACAATCTCCCCGACCGTGGAGGATTTTCTGGCTGAATTGGTGATCACCAGGGCCTGTGGGACAAAGGAGAGGGAAGGGGGGTGAGTGTGGCAGGTGAAGAGGCCTGACTCTCCCTCCAGACCCACCGAGAGGAAGGAGACTCTCAGGGGCAGAAATGCCGCAGATCTCTGCTCCTCCCCTCCCGACCTATCTGTCTTCCCAGGACGCCTGTGTCATCTCAAAGCCCACATTCTCATCCACGGTGCTCAATGCCTCCCAACCTTGAACTCATCAGTTGGCAAGGGACCCTCGGTGTCCTCGAAACCAGGGCTTCGCATGCTTTAATGTGCACACATGCAGCCGGGTTTTTTGGGGGGAGTGGTGGGGGGTGGGGGGAGTTGTTTCGGATTCTGCAAGTCTGGGCTGTGGCCTGGGATTCTGCATTTCTACGCTTCCAGGCTGTGCCAATGCTACTGGTCCCAGGTCCCACTGAAGGACTGAGGGTCTGGGCCAGGGTCTCTAATCCTTGGCATTCTTGACATCTGGAGCCAGATAATTCTTTGGGGGGCTGTCTTGCGCGCTGTAGGAGTTTTAGCAGCAATCCCTGGCTTCGACCCACTACATGCCCTCACCCCCCGTTGGGACAACTAAAAATGCCCCCAGATATTGCCAAACATGCCCTAGTGGGGAAAATCTCCCTAGCCCTCAAACATGATTGCACACTATCACCTGGTGAGTTTTAAAAACACTAAGACATTAGCAGGCGTGGTGATGCATGCCTCTGGGCCCAGCTACGTGGTGGGCTGAGGTGGCAGGATCATTTGAGCCCAGGAGGTGGAGGCTGCAGTGAGCCAAGATCATGCCACTGCACTCTAGCCTGGGTGACAGAGCGAGACCCTATCTCAAAAAATAAAAATAAATAAAAAATAAAAACAGTGACACCTGGGTGCAACCACAGCAATCGCAATTTCACTGGTCTGGTGCAACCTAGGTGTCAGGAAGTTTTTTTGCTTTTTGAGACAGGGTCTCATTCTGTCACACAGGCCGGAATGCAGGGATGCTATCAGGACTCACTGCAGCCTCCAACTCCGGGGCTGAAGTGATTCTTTTAACTCAATGTCCTGAGTAGACGGGACTACAGGTACGCACCACCATACCTGGCTAATTTTTTAAAATTTTCTGCAGAGCCAGGGTCTTGCTATATTGACCAGGCTGGTATTGAACTTCCAGCCTCCAGTGATTCCCCCACCTTGGTCTCCCAAACTGCTGGGATTACAGGCATGAGCTACAGTGCCTGGCCTGCATCAGTTTAAGCTCTCCAGATGAGTCTAATTCACAGACAGGCCTGAGAATCACTCCTCTAGTTCATCAAGTACCTGCAAGACTGTCTCTTCCTAACCTAGAAGCCAAGCAGTTTCCTTGACCTCGAGACAAAAAAAAAATTTATAGAGATCAAGAAGGTAATTTAGGTCCTTTGAAATTGGATGTACACAAATGCCTGCTACATACTCTTATCATGCAAGGAATGTGCCACCTGCTCAGTTCAAATTAAGAGTGACAACAGGCTGGGCGTGGTGGCTCATGCCTGTAATCCCAGCACTTTGGGAGGCTGAGGCAGGCGGATCACCTGAGGTCAGCAGTTCAAGATCAGCCTGGCCAACATGGCAAAACCCTGTCTCTACTAAAAATACAAAAATTAGCCGGTCGTGGTGGCAGGCGCCTGTAGTCCCAGCTACTCAGGAGGCTCAGGCAGAAGAATCGCTTGAACTCAGGAGGTGGAAGTTGCAGTGAGCCAAGATCACGCCACTGCACTCCACTCTAGGGGAGAGAGTGAGACCTGGTCTCAAAAAAATGAAAAAAAAGACTGACAACAAGCTGAAACACAGAATGTTAACAGCAGAATGAGGATCCAAACTTCGATTTCCCCACATCAAGGGCCACTGATCCATCTAAGAAACTCAATTACTCACAGCTGATACACAAAAACATCTACACGCCAACCCCTGAAATCAGCTTTCCTAACGTACAACGCCTGATGCGTACTGTCCCTGCCACCTAAGGTCACGGAAGCTACCCTCATCCTACTGCTCCAGAAGCTGGGCTGGAAATCCCCACGCTGGCCCCAGAGTAACCCAGGGCTGCAGGAGGGGATGTGGAAGTCGGGCCACATGCCAATGGCACAGCGCCCCCTACCTTCCGATAGACAGCCCCAATGACAGCGGTCTTGATCCTCATGCCACTGACAAAGCAGATGTGGAAGTACTGGTGCAGTACGAGGGTCTGCAGGCAGGCAGTGACAAACAGCAGCACGGTGTAGAAGTAGCCCTGCCAGTCTGGGGCCTTCGTGTCGTTCACGAACTTGATGAGCAACCTGCAAAGGAGCAAAGAGAGGGCCTGGAATGACTTGTGACACGTGGGGGCAGGGAAAAGAGCTTCAGTGTTGGCACTGCAACTTTCTCCTGAGCCAGATGAGCTAGACACTATCACTTCAATTTCATAGACGGAAAAACAAGTCCACAGTGGTGATCTGGCTGTGCAGGTGGCCCAAACTGCTCATAAAAGAGGCCTCTGCCTTGGGGTTGTGCACTAATTGCTCTAGCTATATCTCATCACCAGCAAGTCACCCAAAGGAATTGCATAGGGAACAGGTAAAGAGGTAGGGAGGAAAAGCGAAGGGATATGTAGCCCCTGAGTCACAGAGCAGCAGAGAGCCAGGTAGGAGAGAGGCAACTTCCTTTCTGACTCCCCGGTTCCTGGTTGCAGTTTTTGTTATTGTTTGTTTTTTTTATTCTTTGCTTTTTTTTTTTTGAGACAAAGTCTTGCTCTGTCGCCAAGGCTTGAGTTCAGTGATGCAATCAGCTTGCTGTAACCTCTGCCTCCTGGGTTCAAGCAATTTTTATGCCTCAGACTCCTGAGTAGCTGGGATTACAGGCATGCACCACCACGCCCAGCTAATTTTTGGATTTTCAGCAGATGGTTTTACCATGCTGGCCAGGCTGGTCTTGACCTCCTGACCTCAGGTTGATCTTCCCACCTCAGCCTCTCAAAGTGCTGGGATTATAGGCATGAGCCACTGCGCCCAACCCTGGTTGCAGTTTTTTCATGAGATCTGCTGGCATTTCCTTGCTCTTGGTTTCCCAAGACAATGCCATATCCTCCCCATTTGGGTTTCAGGGGAGCCTAGTGGGTTTCTGTTACTTGCAAACGATGTGGTCTTCACTAATATGGTAATTAAGTGAAGCATAAAGTAAAGCTAGGCAGTGACCATGGCTCACATCTGCAATCCCAGCACTTTGGGAGGCCGAGGCAGGAGGATCGCTTGAAGTCAGGAGCTCGAGACCAGCCTGACCAACAAAGCAAGACCCTGTCTCTATTTTTTTCAAAAAAGCTAAAGTAAAAATGGAGACATCTGGCTATGAGCCCACTTCAGGACACAGCATGACCCCAGGGTTATGACTGATGCAACTGAAAGATCAAATCCAAGGAGGGAAAATGGAGCCCACCTGGGAGGGAAGGGGGTCTTACTTTAAGATCTGCGGCCCGGAAAACATCATCAGGTCATGGATGGCCTTAAAGAAGAAGCTCATGAGGAAGTAAGGGCCCAAAGGTCTTGTATAACACCTTAAACAGAGAGGGGTTCCACTCCTTCTGTGGGGACTTGACAATCAAAGCCTCCACCTCCTCATTCGCATCCACCTTGGAACTCTCTTTCGGCTGGGCAGGATCCTTGGAGGAGTACACGACCTTCACCGGCTGCCTGGAACACAAGGAGGTGAAGCCGTCGTGGGGTCTGCCAGAGACAGAGCCCCCTACCACAAGGACATGGCCAGGGAATGTCACCCTTCAGGGAAGGCAGAGTCAAAGACAACAAGCCCAGGGAGAGAGGCAGCTCAGCACAGTGGTTACAAACAAGGGCTCCAGAGCCACCGGCTCAAGGTCTGGCTTGGCCACTGGCCAGCTGCGTGACTTCAGGCAAGGTCCTTAAGCTCTCTGGGCCTCAGTTTCCTCCTCTGTGAAATGAGGATAAAAGTAGGACCTACCTCCAAGGTAGGTAAGATTAAACGAGTTGAATAAGTTAAAGACTTAGAAAACTGACGGCTCCAAACTGATCTAGAGTCAAGGCAATCTCCATCAAAAGCCCAGCTGGCTGCCAGGTAGAAATTATGAGCTAACTCTAAAATTCACATGGAAACTCAAAGATCCAGAACAGTCAAAACAATCATGAAAAATAAGAATCAAGTTGGAGGATTCACACTTCCTGATTTCAAAACAATACAAAATAACAATCATGGCCAGGAGTGGTGGTTCACACCTGTAATCCCAGCACTTTGGGAGGCCAAGGTGGCTGGATCACTTGGGGTCAGGAGTTTGAGACCAGCCTGACCAACATAGTGAAACCCCATCTCTACTAAAAATACAAAAATTAGCCGGGCATGGTGACAGGTGCCTGTAATCCCAGCTACTTGGGAGGCTGAGGCAGGAGAATTACTTGAACCTGGGAGGTGGAGGTTGCTGTGAGTGGAGATCACTCCAGCCTGGGTGACAGAGCAAAACTCCATCTCAAAAAGAAAGAACAACAATAGGCTGGGCGCAGTGGCTCACGCCTGTAATCCCAGCACTATGGGAGGCCGAGGTGGGCAGATCACCTGAGGTCGGCAGGTTCAAGACCAGCCTGACCAAACATGGAGAAACCTCATCTCTACTAAAAATACAAAATCAGCCCGGCATGGTGGCGCATACCTATAATCCCAGCTACTTGGGAGGCTGAGGCAGGAGAATCGCTTGAACCCGGGAGGCAGAGGTTGTGGTGAGCTGAGACCACACCGTTGCACTCCAGCCTGGGCAAAAAGACTCAGTCTTAAAAACAAAAAAACAAAACAAAAAAAAGAACAACAATCATCAAGACAGGTAAAGGGATAGGCATATATAGATCAATGCAAAAAAAAAAAAAAAAAAACAGTCCAGCCAGCCACAGCAACATAGCAAGACCCTATTTCTAAAAAAAAATTTTTTTTTTGACTGGGTGCAGTGGTTCATGCCTGTAATGCCAGCACTTCGGGAGGTCGAGGCGGGTGGATCACCTGAGGTCAGGAGTTTGAGAACAGCCTGACCAACATGGCAAAACCTTGTCTCTACTAAAAATATAAAAAATTAGCCAGGCATGATGGCGGTTGCCTGTAATCCCAGCTACTTGGGAGGGTGAGAAAGGAGAATCACTTGAACTCAGGAGGAGGAGGGGTTTGCAATGAGCCGAGGTTGTGCCACTGCACTCCAGCCTCAGTGCCACAGCAAGACTCTGTCTTAAAAAGCAAATAAATAAAATTGACTGTGATGATGACTGCACAACTCTGTGAACACACTAAAAATCAGTGAATTGTATGTTCTGCATACGTGAATTGTGCGGTGTATCAATATCTCAATAAAGCTGTCACCAAAAAGTAGTCTTTATCTTATAAGGATTTTTGTTTGTTTGTTTGAGATGGAGTCTTGCTCTATCACACAGGCTGGAGTGCAATGGTGCAATCCGGACTCACTGCAACCTCCACCTCCTGGGTTCAAGCGATTCTCCTGCCTCAGCCTCCCGAGTAGCTGGGATTACAGGTGTGCGCCACCACACCCGGCTAATTTTTATGTTTTTAGTACAGACAGGGTTTCACCATGTTAGCCAAGCTGGTCTCGAACTCCTGACCTCAAGTGATCTGCCTGCCTTGGGCCCGCAAAGTGCTGAGATTATGGGCATGAGCCACTGTGCCCGGCTAATAGTTCGTTCTTCTACATCACTTAGTATTCAGTTGTGCAGATGTACATAACTGGTGCATCTGTCTGTTCACTTGCTAATAGATGTCTGGCTTACCGCCAGTTTGGGTTATCACAAAGTAGCTAAGAACATTCCTGTACCAGCCTTTTATGAACATATGTTCTCAGCTCTGTTGGCTGGATGCCTGGGAAGGGGGTGACTGGTGGTATGTTCACTCTGTCTAACTTAAAAAAAAAAAAAAAAAAAAAAAAACTGCCAAACTCTTCCAGAGTCACAGAAGCATTTCACATTCATGCCAGCAGAAACCACAGTCCAAAATGGCCCTAAGCTCTGAGTGGCCATACACAAAAGAGAACATAAAACCACTACACACAAACCAATGAAGCACTGGGTTTTTCAATCCAAACAATTCAAGCAATTCTCATGCTTCAGCCCCCCTGTAGCTGGCTTACAGGTGAGCGCCACCACATCCGGCTAATTTTTGTATTTTTAGCAGAGACAGGGATTCACCATGTTGGCCAGGCTGGTCTCGAACTCATGAACTCAGGTGAGCCTCCCGCCTCAGCCTCCCAAAGTACTACAATTACAGGCATGAGCCACCATGCCCAGCCACACCTGACTTTTGAGAAGGAGTCACTCAGGGGTGAAGAGAGGTGGTAAAAGGATCCCGGAAGCCATGCAGACCCCCCAGCCCTGGCGTCCATCACCTGATCCCCGAGCCTAGGACACCCAGCAGCCCAGAGCTGCACGGGCTGCATTCCTTTCTCTGGTTAACAAAAGGGATCTGAGTGTAAGGGGCCACACCAGGAAATTCCAGCCTAGGACAGGGTTTTCCTTCTCACCCTCTCCAGGTTCACAGGGGTTACAGGTGCCAGATCTGGCTTACGTCTCTGGGAATAAAGCAAGCGATCCGTCTACCAATGTCCCAAGTAAATGATCCCCTGGCTCCACGCTGAGATCTCTAAACACCAAGGTACTCACAGAGCCAGACCCTTCTCAGGTGGCCCGCTTTCAAGCCCCAAGACCCAGCTCTCACCACATCCTCCCTGGCAAGATCAAAGTGTACAGATGAATAAATAAAACTTGTACAATTAAAACCTGCCCAGCATGTACTCAGGGCTAGGGCACAGCTTATCATGACACATATCTCACTGAATTCTCAGAAAATGCTCTGGGTGAAAAATGGAGGCTCCAGTCAGGCACAGTGGCTCATGCCTGTAATCCCAGCACTTTGGGAGGCCAAGGTAGGTGGACTGCTTGAGCTCAGGAGCTTGAGAACAGCCTGGGCAACATGGCGAGATATCATCTCTACAAAAAAAATATACATATATTAGCCAGGTGTGGTGGCACGTGCCTGTAGTCCCAGCTACTAGGGAGGCTGAGGTGGGAGGATCACTCCAGCCTAGGAGATGGAGGTTGCAGTGAGCCGAGATCGTGCCACTGCACTCCAGCCTGGACAAAAGAGTGACACCCTGTCTCAAAAAATAAATAAATAAATAAAATGGAGGCTCCCGGTGAGGCATGAAGGGACTTCATGGACAGCCCTTGAGGTTCCCACCCTGGTCTCCCTGCCTTCACTCTTGTCCCTAAATATCCACCTTCCCCAGGGCAGCCTGGGTTGTTATGAACCAGAACTCAGCTGGGTGTGGTGGCTCACACCTGTAATCCCAGCTATTTGGGAGGCTGAGGCAGGAGGACTGCTTGAAGCCAAGAGTTGGAGACCAGCCTGGGCAACACAGTGAGACCTGTCTCTATACATATGTAACTAACCTGCACATGGTGCACATGTACCCTAAAACTTAAAGTATAATAATAATAAAATAAAATAAATTTTAAAAGGCCAGGCGCAGTGGCTCACACCTGTAATCCCAGCTCTTTGGGAGGCTGAGGCAGGAGGACTGCTTGAAGCCAAGAGTTGGAGACCAGCCTGGGCAACACAGTGAGACCTGTCTCTATACATATGTAACTAACCTGCACATGGTGCACATGTACCCTAAAACTTAAAGTATAATAATAATAAAATAAAATAAATTTTAAAAGGCCAGGCGCAGTGGCTCACACCTGTAATCCCAGCACTTTGGGAGGCCGAGGCAGGCAGATCACCTGAGGTCAGGAGTTTGACACTAGACTGACCAACATGGAGAAACCCCATCTCTACTAAAAATACACAATTAGCCGGGCGTGGTGGTACATTCCTGTAATCCCAGCTACTCGGGAGGCTGAGGCAGGAAAATCGCTTGAACCCGGGGGGCGGAGGCTGCAGTGAGCCAAGACAGCACCACTGCACTCCAGCCTAAGCAACAAGAGCAAAATTCCATCTCAAAAAAATAAATATAAAATATAAAATTAATTAATTAATTAATCAGCCAGGCATGGTGGTGTGCACCTGTAATCCCAGCTACTCCGGAGGATGAGGTGGGAGGACTGCTTGAGCCCGGAATTTCCAGGCTGCAATGAGCTGTGATCATGCCACTGCCATCCAGCCTGGGCAACAGAGCAAGACCCTGTCTCTAAAATACATACATACATACATACATACATACAAACAAACAAACAAACAACAGAACTCACGTCACACCACTGCCCTGCAGAAAACCTGCCCCCCTGTGTTCTCACTGCACCTAGAATCCCACCCTAACTCTGAGGAGACCCCTGCAAATCCTTCTCCTGCTTCATCTCCTCCCTTTCTCCCCCTCGCTCACTTTCCTCAAGCCACACGAGCCCCCTGATGCACCACGAGCGTCCTCAGAGCCTTTGCACTGGCTGCTCCCTCTACCTGGAAAGCCCTTCCTTCCCCAGATACACACAAGGCTCACTCCCTCCGATGCAGGTCTCTGCTCAAATGTGACCTTCTCAAAACAATCATACATGGTCAGCTGGGCATGTTGAACAAAAACACTTCAAAAAGCAGTAACACTCAGGATGCCAGAGGCTCGGAAACAGCCAGAGATAGACTTAGGGAGGGACGGGCACATGCTCACCAAGGGTCATGGCCGCACTGGGTAGAACTTTGACCACTGTATCTAAAACACCTCCCTCAGCTGGACACAGTAGCTCATGCCTGTAATCCCAGCACTTTGGGAGGCCAAGGCAGGAGGATCACTTGAGATTAGAAGTTTAAGACCAGCCTGGCCAACACGGTGAAACCCCGTCTCTACTAAAAATACAAAAATTAGTCAGGCGTGGTGGCATGCACCTGTAATCCCAGCACTTTGGGAGACCGGGGCAGAAGAATTGCTTGAACCCGAGAGGCAGAGGTTGCAGTGAGCCGAGATCACACTACTGTATTCCACGCTGGGTAACAGAGTGAGACTCCATCTCAAAAAAAAAAAAAAAGAAAAAGAAAACACACACACACACACACACACACACACACAAGCTTCCTCGGTTACTCTCACCCTCATTTCCTCATTTTTATCTCACCCCAACACTATCATTCTCCAAAGCTTCTTGTCAATGCATGTTTCACAACCAGCGTCCTGTCTCCCATATAGAATGCCGATGGCACCCAACTAGAGTGTGTCTCTTTTGTTCCACTCCCTGAACCCTCAGGGACTAAACATCGCTAAGCACAAAAGCAGCAGTCAGTTTCATCTGCTCAGTGGATTAAGGGCCAGGCCAGTGGAGGAGCTTCTGGATTCAAACTCTGTCCTCCTCCTAAGGCTGTGATATTGGCCTCTCCCACGGTGTCTCCAGCAACCTGCTCCCCTGACAAGCTCCAGGGGACACAAAGGTGGGCATCCGTCTTCCATGAGAGGAAGCCGAGCCAGGTGATCAGCAGAGGCGTGGATGATGAGGAATGCTGAAGCCCACACTACAAATGTGGCCTGCTTAGCCGGGGGGGGGTGGGGGGGGGGATGCTGCAGGTGAGGCTGAAGGAATCCAGATGAGATGGGTGATGTTAGGGGTCAAGTTGACTGGGTTAAGGGATACCCAGATTGCTTGCTGTTAAAGTGTTATTTCTGGGTGTGTCTGTGAGGGTGTTTCCAGACGAGACTGGCATTTGAATGAGTGGACTGACTAAGGAAGATCCATCCTCGCCCCATGTGGGTGGCACCGCCCCAATCAGCAGAGGGTCCGGACACAACAAAAAGTCAGAGTAATGGCAAGTGCAGGCGCTCTCTCTTCTGCAGCCGGGATGTCATCCTCTCCCACCCTTGAACATCAGAACTCCAGGATTTCTGGCCTCTGGACTCTGGGACTTACCCAATGACTCCAGGTTCTCAGGCCTTTGACTATGGACTGAGAATTCCACCATCACCTTCCCTGGGTCTGAGACTTTTGGACTTGGCCTGAGCCACGCTACCAGCTTCCTGGGTTCTCCAGGTTGCAGATGACCTAGGGTGGGACTTCTCAGCCTCCATAATCACATGATCCAGTTTCCCTAGTAGATCCCCCTCACCCTCCATCCATCCATCCATCCATCATCTATCAATCATCCATCCATCTATCATCTATCCATCTACCTACCATGTATACATCCACCAACTATCTATCCGTCTATCATCTACCTATCATCTATCATCTATCAATCTATCATCCATCTATCTATCATCCATCCATCCATCCATCCTACTAGTTCTGTCTCCATGAAGAACTGTAATAAACAGGGACCCCACCTTTGCCTGCCAAAAACCTTCAACTGGGTCACGGACATGGGCCATTTCCTTACAATGCTCAGTCACAGAGGCCCAAGCTCTATCTGCCTCCCACGAGACAATTTCTCCCATCACCTGGACCACCCAAACAGCCTCCGACCGGAGTCACGAGGTCCACTGCTGATGTCCTAGTGGCTGGCACATGGATGTCCAGATTCCCACCCATCATCTGGGTCTGACTGAAGGCCTGTATCCTGGGCATCCCCAGAACAGAATGAGGAACAGAACCCCAGTCTGGGGTTTTCCCCTGTAAGGCCAATGGGTCTGTGGGGAATCCAATGCACCACACTGGCCCCATCACAGTTTATCGTAATAAACTTACCCCAGAAGAGGCAACAGGAACAAAAACAGCCATTCTACTACCCCCATGGCCGCAATCCACTGCCCCCATGTCACCCGCAATTTCATGTTCCAGCTCGTCCAGGCTCGAGACAAGTCTTATGTCCTTGTTTAATTGGCAGCTGCTTTTCTTTCTTACTGTTACATAGAATAATAACGCATCGTGCAACTAATGGCGTCTCAGATTTGATGAGTTAAGGTATGTGCAGGGGAGGCCCTGGCCTGATTCCCGAAAGAATGACAGAGGTGGTGCAGTGGGGCACGCCTTACATAGGGGGTAGAGCCTAAAATCCAGTACAGCCAAAATCACCCTCAAATGGGGCTTCTTTGGCTAAACAGACTTACATGGTCAGCTGGGCATGTTGCACAGAACATTCAAACAGCAAGAACATGCAGGATGCCAGATGCTCAGAAAGAGACAGAAAAAAGTGAGACTGACTCAAGGAGGGATAGTCACGCGCCATGGCAAACAGCATCAACTGCCTGTTTGGACAACATTTCTCTTCTTTTTTTTTTTTGAGACGGAGTCTCACTCTGTCTCCCAGGCTAGTATGCAGTGGCGCAATCTCAGCTCACTGCAACCTCAGCCTCCTGGGTTCAAGTGATTCTCCTGCCTCAGCCTCCCGAGTAGCTAGGATTACAGGCACCTGCCACCATGCCTAGCTAATTTTTGTATTTTTAGTAGAGACAGGGTTTCGCCATGTTGGCCAGGCTGGTCTCAAACTCCCGACCAAGTGATCCGCCTGCCTTGGCCTCCCAAAGTGCTAGGATTAGACATGAGAGCCACCACACCCAGCTTCTTTCTTCTTTTCTCTGCCCAGTTGCTTTAATGACATGTGAGATCCTACCCCATTTGGCAGAAAAGCAAACTGAGGCCAGGAGGAGAAGTGAGGCATCTTGCCGAGAACCACAAAGCTAGTAACAGGCAGCACTGCCAGGGCCCCATCCTGGATTCAGGCCACAGTAGTGGAAAGGAGGTGACCGGGGCATCCTGGAGGACAAGGAAACTCACACTTACTTCCTAGTCTTGGCGCATTCCTTCTTCCAGTTCTTTACCAAAACAGGCACGACTTGTTCCGACGTGTCCTCCTTGTTTAAGGACCAGAGGTCACTGTCCTCCAGAGGCTGGCGGTAGCCCCGGACAATCAACCTGGGGCCAAGACACAACGGGGTTAGGCAATGAGAGTCAATGAGAGGAGGAGGAGGAGGACGGGGCTCACTCATTCCACACGCCTGCTGATGCTGCTCCCCTCTGCAGCACAGCTGCCTGCTGCAAATGAAGGCAGCCATGCAGCTTGGGAAGTCAGAATGCGGATGGACATTTGCATATATTACAAGCTAATTACAGCTCATTCTGTTGGGTCATGCAGGAAAAATGGCTTTTTTTTTTTAGTGGTGCACACAAAAGACTTAGGAAAAAAAGATGATTTAGGAGCGAAGTATCAGGACAGCTCTTTTTTATTTTTTATTATTCATTCATTCATTTATTTATTTGGAGAGAGGGTCTCGCTGTGTCACCCGGGATGGAGTACAGTGGTGCGATCGCAGCTCCCTGCAGCCTCCAGCTCCCGGTCTAGAGTGGTTCTCCCATCTCAGCCTCCCGAGTAGCTGGGACTTTGGGTGTAAGCCATTATGACTGGGTAATTTTTTTTTTATTTTTTATTTTTGTAGAGACAAGAGTCTCCCTATGTTGCCCAAGGTGGTCTTGAACCTCCGGGCTCAAGCAACCCTCCCACCTTGGCCTCCCAAAGTCTTGGAATTATAGGCATAAGCCACCGTGCCCCGCCAGCTTTTTAAAATTTTAAATTAAAAAGGCTGATATGGGCCTGGCACGGTAGCTCATGTCTATAATCCTAGCACTCTGGGAGGCTGAAGTGGGAGGATTTTGTGAGCCCTGGAGTTCAAGACCAGCCTGGGCAACACAGGGAGACTATCTCTACGAAAAGTAAAAATAAAAAAACTAGCCAGTCGTGATGGCTCGCACCTGTAGTCCCAGCTACTCGGGAGGCTGAGGTGGCAGGATTGCTCAAGGCCAGGAGGTGGAGGCTGCAAAGAGCCGTCATTGTGCCACTGCACTCCAGCCTGGGCAACAGAGTCAGACCCTATAAAAAGAAAAAAAAAAAATAGGCTGAAGGAAAAAATTAAAAAATAAGAAGGCTGACATGACAAAGCATTAGTAAGCATGAAATCTGGGTGATGAGATTATTGAGTTTTATTATATTAATCTTTCTATGTGACTCCATCCAGGCTGGAGTGTAATGGCGCCATCTCAGCGCACTGCAACCTCTGCCTCCTGTATTCTAGCAATTCTCCTGCCTCACCCTCCCAAGTAGCTGGGATTACAGGCGTGTGCTGCCCGGCTAATTTTTGTATTGTTAGTGGAGACAGGGTTTCACCATGTAGGCCAGGCTGGTCTCGAACTCCTGACCTCAGGTGATCCACCCACCTTGGCCTCTGAAAGTGCTAACTAACATTACAGGCATGAGCCACCGTGACCAGCAGACTAAACACTTTTATAATAAAAGGTAAAATACTTTCATCTTTTGTTCTAAAATAATTTCAAACTTATAGAAAAATTACTCAAATCATACTAAGAATTCACTCAACTCACCATTGTTAACACGTTGCCACGTTTGCAGTTATCATTCTGTCTGTATCCATTGACATGCACACACAAACACACACACACATGCAAACACATCATCTTTTTCTGAACCATTTAAACAGTTAAAGGCCTGGCATGGTGGCTCACACCTGTAATCTCAGCACCTTGGGAGGCTGACGTCGGTGGATCACCTGAAGTCAGGAGTTTGAGACCAGCCTGGACAACATAGTGAAACTCCATCTCTTCTAAAAATACAAAAATTAGCTGGATGTGGTGGCAGGTCCCTGTAATCCCAGCTACTCAGGAGGCTGAGACAGGAGAATCTCTTGAACCCAGGAGGCAGAGGTTGCGGAGAGCTGAGATCCTGCCACTGCACTCCACCCTGGACGACAGAGCAAGACTCCATCTCAAAAAAAAAAAAAAAAAAAAAAGTTAACATATACCCTCTACATGCTTTTACCCCAAAAAAACTGGAGGTATTCCCTTCCAATCCAGGACATGCTCTTATGTAACTAGAGCACAATTTTCCAAAACAAGAATGAATGTTATTAGCATGCATCCGGTGTCCTGTAGTCATGAACAAATCATATCAACTGTCCCAGTGATGCTTTTTAATAGGAACTTCAAGAAATTATTTAAAACATCTAATTTTTTAAAACGATGTTTGTCATTAAGACAAGGATGAGACCGGGCATGGTGGTTCACGCCTGTAATCCCAGCACTCTGGAGGCTGAGGCGGGAGAATCACTTGAGCTCAAAAGCTGGAGACCAGCCTGGGCAACATGATGAAACCCCATCTCTACAGAAAGTACAAAAATCTGCTGGGCGTGGGGGAGTGTGCCTGTAGCCCCAGCTACTCAGGAGGCTGAGGCAGGAGCATCACCTAAGCCCAGTAGATTGGGACTGCAGTGAGCTACAAGTGCGCCACTGCACTCCAGCCTCAGCGACAGAGCGAAAGCCTGTCTCAAAAAAAAAAAAAAAAAAAAAGATGATGCTTATTAGGGGCAAAAAAAGATTCTTCAAACAATCCCCACTAAGATGTTAACAATGGGCAGAAAAAGATATACAAAAAGAGGACCAGAAGGTAGCTGGGCATGGTGGCTCACACCTGTAATCCCAGCACTGTGGGAAGTCGATGCGGGTGGATCACCTGAGGTCAGGAGTTTCAAGACAAGCCTGGCCAACATGGCAAAACTCTGTCTCTACTAAAAATACAAAAAGTAGCCGAGCATGGTGGCACAAGCCTGTAATCCCAGCTACCTGGGAGGCTGAGGCAGGAGAATCGCTTGAACCTGGGAGGCGGAGACTTGTAGTGAGCTGAGACTGACAGAGTAAGACTCTGTCTCAAAAAAAAGAAAGACGACCAGAAGAAGGCATACTAAAACGGTGACACTGGTCACCTCTAGATGTCTCCTGCACTGCTGATCCGCACATGTGGTTTTTTAACCCACACTTCCTGTGGTGAGACAGTATTATTTTTCTAAGGCGTGGGGGACAGGAGGGGCACAATGTCAGTAATAACTATACCTAATATTTTAAAAACCCAAATCTGAAGCTAAAGCAAGAGCAGTCCAGCATATGGCTGTCCCAGGCAAAGCCTTCTGCAGAGGTGTCAGCTGCTCACGGCTCATGTGTTTATCACATTCAAGTTCACGGAACTGCCGGACAGAGTTGGTGTCTCTGAGACCACATGGCCAGCACAGGCAGATTCAAGACAACTCTGCAGAAGGGCAAAGGAGGGAGAAGTTGGGGAGGGGGAGCTGAGCATGTTCATTCATTCATTCATTCATTCACTCCCCACCACCTCCCTGAGGTCTGGGGGGCCTGGCCTTACTCTGTGATCCACCAGAAGGTGATCCTCGACAGGAAGGAAGCGCTGGACTCTGGGCAGCGATTCTAGTGGAAAGAAAGCACAGGTTTGGGAGGAAGAGGGAAAGGAACGATTTGACTTTTCATCCAGGTCAGAGCTTAGCAAGTAGTCAGCTGCTCACTCTTCCTTCCAGAGGACTAGCGTCAGCTCCACACCATTCTGCACCCCAAAAGACCCTCTCCTAATCCACAGGAGAAAGAAACTCATGGCAGCTCTTCCAGTTTCAATCAACGGAGTGTCTACCATTTGCAACCACAATACAACATGCTATAGACCTGCCTTGTCTTCTATCCCCGCAACAACCCTAGGAGCTGGTGTTAACATCATCCCTACTTCACTCATTCATTCAACAAATATTTTCTGAGCACCTACTATGTGCTAGGCATTCTACAAGGTACTACAGGGTTGCCTTATATCCCCACGACAACCTCATGAGCGGGTATTACTTTGTCCCCACTTTACTCATTCAGTCACTGAATATTTATTGACCACCTACTATGTGCTAGACACTCTACCAAGAGCTTATATACTTGCATTATTTTATATCCTCATGGAATTCTATAAACATGGTATTACTATTATCTCCACTTCATTCATTCGTTCATCCAACAAGTATTTCCTGAGCACAACCCTTGTGCCAAGCACCCTGCATACAAATCTAAACAAACAGAAATGACCCCTGCCTGTATGGAGCTTGTGGTCTACTGCAGTAATCGTCAGTAATACCTGCCAAGATTCTCTACTATTAGTAGCTAGCTCTTTTCTAAGTGCTTTACACAAACTACCTTATTTAATCTTCATCCTCACCTCACAAGATAAATAAAAAGTATTATATCATCCCTGTTTTGCAGTTAAAAGAAACTGGGCCTGTAATCCCAGCACTTTCGGAGGCCGAGGCAGGCAGATCATGAGGTCAAGAGATCGAGACCATCCTAGCCAACATGGTGAAACCCTGTCTCTCCTAAAAATACAAAAATTAGTTGGATGTGATGGCGGGCGCCTGTAGTTCCAGCTACTTGGGAGGCTGAGGCAAGAGAATCGCTTGAACCCGGGAGGCGGAGGTTGCAGTGAGCCATGATCGAACGACTGCACTACAGCCTGGCAACAGAGCAAGACTGTCTCAAAATAAAAATAAAATAAAATTTAATTTAATTTAAAAACTGGGGACCAGAGATGAAAAGATTTGTTCAAGGTCCCACAGCTAAAAGCGGTGGAGTCAGGATGTGAGCCCCAAAGAGTCAGGCTCCAGAGAGAGATGTGCATCAAATGATCACATGAACAAATGCAAAACTACAACTTCTGGGCCTTGATGTGTGTCCTGAAGGGAGAGAAATATTACCAATGAGACAAAGTAAGTGCATGGGGGCTGATCTGGTGCACGAAGGTCAGAGAAGGCTCCCCCAAGGAAGGCAGTCAAGCTGGCACCTGAAGGGTGAGTAGAGGAGAACTAAGTAACAAGGAAAGGCAACGCATTCCCAACAGACAGCAGTGTGTGCAAAGGCCCGGTGGTAGAAGAAAGCATGGTAGACTCCAGGAACCAAGAAGGGGCCTGAGCAGTCTACACTGGAGGCTGTGCACAGTCTACACTGCAGGCCACACATTTTGGTCTTCATTCTAAGGGCAATGGGAAGTACTGAGAGATTCTAAGCAAGCTATCAAAGAACTTATTTCCCAGAGAAATGAAGATGAGCCTCAAGTCAACAACATGCAGGCAAGGAAAGGGACCGACACAGAGCTCCTGGGATGACAGACAAAGCCTGGCTTTCAACATGGATGCATCCAGGTCTAAATTCTGAAACACAAGCTTTAGCAGCAGAGGGAAGAGAGGTCACCATGCAGTAATGAAAGCTTTGCACATCCTGTACCTATACCCTGGAACTTAAAATAAAAGTTGAAGAAAGAAAAAAAATTAGCCAGGCATGGTGGTGAGTGCCTGTAATTCCAGCTACTCAGAAAGCTGAGGTAGGAAGATTGCTTGAGCCCAGGAGGTCAAGACTACAGTGAGCCGAGATCACACCACTGCACTCCAGCCTAGGCAACAGAGCAAAACCCTGTCTCAAAAAAAAGAAGAAAAGAATTAAGGGAAATTAATAACGTGTTCCCTTTTGTTCTACTAGCAGAAACGGTGGCCATCTCTACACTCCTCACTGATAAGTTTCCATATTTACAGAATTTCTCTGAAACTGACAAAACAGACCAAGGGTCTCAAACTCAAATCCCTCAGGGGCCAGGCATTTGCCACAAGTGAGGAAAGCATGCCAGTATAATACAATAGGGAGTGCCGGGGACTCCAGCAACTCCTCAGCTCTGCCCTGTAGGATTATAGGCCTAATCTGTCAGAACTTTACTTTTCCAGAACATCTGGACAGCTAGAATTCATAAAAAATACCTGATTTGTAATTATCTGCTCACATTTTCCAAAATCACCATGCCAAGTGAGAAACCTACAGGCCTGCAAGATAGCAGTTCATCAACGACAAAGCAGATTCTCTCCTTCAGCTCCCCCAGCCACATCTAAGCCTCAGTTTTTCCATCTGTAAAGTAGGTGGGATGATATTCCCTGTATCAGGGGTTGAGGGAGGCTGGAACGAAATCCTGGATGGATCTAAGAAATGTTAGGGGGTACTGTGTCACGCATCTCTCTCTCACACACACACACACACACACACTTGTCTGTGGTCACACTTACAGGGTCGTGGATGGTTTCCGAGAACAGGGGTGAGCGATCTGAGAAACAGGACAAGACGAGCTGAATGAGTAAGAGGGAAAAGTAGACGTAGAAAGTGATGTCACGAAACAGGTCCACCTGGGCATCCTGCATGGTGGGGAAGGAAGGAAGAAAAAGATCACATTCTGGGGCTGGGTGTGGTGGCTCACGCCTGTAATCCTAGCACTTTTGGAGGCCGAGACAGACGGAACACCTGAGGTCAAGAGTTGCAGACCATCCTGGTCAACATGGTGAAACCCCGTCTTTACTAAAAATACAAAAATTGGCCAGACGTGGTGGCGGGCAACTGTAATCCCAGCTACTCGGGAGGCTGAGACAGGAGAATCACTTGAACCCAGGAGGCGGAGGCTGCAGTGAGCCGAGATCACGCCACTGCATTCCAGCCTGTGTGACAGAGCAAAACTCCATCTCAAAAAAAAAAAAAAACAAAAAACCAAGGTCACATTCTGAGAGCAGGTGGCAGAAACCCACTCAGCCACAGGGACATCGCAGGCTCCCCAGGGGCTGCCAGCTCCCCCCGGGACATAATGGCAGAAAGCCGGCTCCATCACGGGTAGTCTCACTGCTCACCGCTGCCTGATGGGAGGAAGACAGGGCTTGGGAGTGAAACAGAGCTGTATCAAGGCCTGGCTCTCTCACACTGGCTGTGGGATCTTGTCAACTTATTTAACCTTTCTGTGCCTCAGATTCCCCACCTATAAACCACCGGTGGTTCTTAACCAGGGGTGATTCTGCCTCCCAGGAAACATCTGGCAGTGTCTGGGGACATCTTCTTTGTCGTAACTTGGGAGTCTTATGGCACCCAGTCAGGGGAAGCCAGGGACGCCCCTAAATGTCTACAAAGCACAGGACAGCCCCTACAACCAAAGAGTCTCCAATCCAAAATGTCGATTAGTGCTGAGGCTGAGAAATTCTGTCCAAGTCACTGCAAGAGGTCAGGCAGATTATTCGTGACACATACACAGTCCCCTGCGAGGCACTTTGAAAACATGAACTCAATCAGCATCAGCTGCTATCACTCATGATAATACGTAGGCACTCAATAGTCAAATGTTCAGCTTCTTTTCCTTCCTTTGCCTCATGCCAGTCTCTAATTAGCTCCAAGATGGCAGGAACAGCAGGTTATTCCAAAAGCACACACTCCAGGTCAGGCGTGGTGGCTCACGCCTGTAATCCCAACACTTTGGGAGGCCAAGGCGGGTGGATCACGAGGTCAAGTGATCCAGACCATCCTGGCCAACATGGTGAAACCCCGTCTCTACTAAAAATACAAAAATCAGCTGGGCATCGTGGCGCGTGCCTGTGGTCCCAGCTACTCGGGAGGCTGAGGCAGGAGAATCGCTTGAACACAGGAGGTAGAAGTTACAGTGAGCCTAGATCGTGCCACTGCACTCCAGCCTGGCGACAGAGCGAGACTCCGCCTCAACAACAGCCAAAAAAAAAAAAAAAAAGTGCACACTCCTCAAAATTCCTAGGAGCAGCACATGGCAGCCAATGTAAACAACTTCCCCAGCCAGAGCAGCAACTGATGGGACAAAGGTAACGTGAGGACAAGCCTAGGGTCCCCCAGGGGAACAGTCACTCTGCAAACACTGTTCCCGGCTCGGCTCCATCCCAGCCTGGCAAAATTTGGAGCCGCCTCTCTTGCTGTTTCCTGCTGATGGGGCCAGCCTGGCATCGGCCCACAGCTCCTGCCCTTGGAGGTCCCATGGGAGCCCCTTGGAGCAACACAGACAAATCAGGCCCTGGGGAAAGGAGGTGCTAGAAAAAAGGCTGAGGCTGACTTAGTGAGGATTTGGTGGGGTAGGAAAGTCACCGAGGGAGAAGCTAGCTGCATGTGGTACCCATCCCCTGGTTCCCATGGCAATGCATGACTTCTACACAAGCCAGAGAGACCCAGCATCTCTCCCCTAGGGTCCACTGAAGGAAGATGAGGAAGGAGACTGCCACTTACCTCTTTTAATGCTGTCATAATTTTGGATCTCAGGATGGCGAGGGCACACACTAGGGCTACCAGCCAGAAAGTGAGCATGATCCCTGAAGACTGAACTCCCTTCCTCCTCTCCAGATGAATTAAAAAGGTAGCAAGCAGCTGAGGAGAGAAGCACAAGACAGGAGTTGTTGGGTTTTTTTTGAGATAGAGTTTCACTCTTGTCGCCCAGGCTGGAGCGCAGTGGCACAATCTCAGCTCACTTGCAACCTCCGCCTCCCAGGTTCAAGTGATTCTCCTGCCTCAGCTTCCCAAGTAGCTGGGACTACAGGTGTCCGCCACCATGCCTAGCTAATTTTTGTATTTTTAGTAAAGACGGGGTTTCACCACGTTGGCCAGGCTGGTCTCAAACTCCTGACCTCAGGTGATCCCCTTGCCTTGGCCTCCCAAGGTGCTGGGATTACAGGTGTGAGCCACTGCTCCCAGCCACACTATTTCTTAATGGACCACGTAATAAATATTTTGGACTTCATGGGCCATAGACTACATCAAAACTACTCCGCTTTGCCACTGCAGTGTGAAAGTGGCCATAGACAAGATGTAAATGAATGGACATGCCTTCATGCCAATAAAACTTTATTTAAAAGAACAGGCAGAGTACCCAGTACAGAAAACAAAACCCACTTGCCCTGATGCTCAACGTTCCCGGGGTCAGCCTCTGCCCCATCGCCCCTGCTCTCCGCCTCGGCCATCTCTGCTCCAGCCACACACAACTCTCAAGTTTTCCCTGTGACCCCCAGGACTTTACATGTGCTTTTCTCCCCAGCTGGGCCTCTGCCCTCAGCCCCTTCAGCTTTTTAACAACTTGCTCATTCTCAGGCTTCAGCTGCACCATCCCTCCCTCAGAGAAGCCTGGCTATGCCCCAGACCAAACCAAGCTCCCCTACCTTCACCCTCACACAGCACTCTGCAGACGTTTAAACACTTTGTGCCTTTTGAGGAATCATTTGTATAACGTCTGTTTGCACAGCTAGACTATATGGTTGTGTCTCCAATGCTTGATACAGAGTAGGGATAAAAAAAAAATCAGCCGAGCGCAGTGGCTCATGCCTGTAATGCCAGCACTTTGGGAGGCCAAGGCGGGCAGGTCAGGAGTTTGAGACCAGCCTGGCCAACATGCTGAAACCCTATCTCTACTAAAAATACAAAAATTAGCCAGGCGTAGTGGCGTGCGCCTTTAGTCTCAGCTAGCTGGGAAGCTGAGGCAGGAGAATCACTTGAACCTGGGAGGCGGAGGCTACATTGAGCTGAGATCACGCCACTGCATTCCAGCCTGGTCGACAGAGTGAGACGCTATCTCAAAGAAAAAAAAAAAAAAACATGTGCTGGCTGCATCCTGTCCCATATTCCCAGTGCCTGCATATCCTGGTTCCCTGGGATATAGTCAGAATGTTTCTGACGCCATTCACAGCTGAGCTGGCCCTCCATTCCATCCCAGAGATCTCAGGTGGATAAAGAGAGGCTGAGGATCTCATAGGCGGGTTCACCTCTTGGCCAGCCCAGCTCAGAGTCCCCTGAGGAGTCAAAAGCCCCAACCCTCAGACTATCACGCCCGTTTCCCCCAGGGTGACAGAGGCATAAATGAACGATCAAAAGACCAGGAACGGCCAGGCACAGTGGCTCACGCCTGTAATACCAGCACTTTGGGAGGCCGAGGCACGTGGATCACCTGAGGTCAGGAGTTTGAGACCAGCCTGGCCAACATGGTGAAACCCCGTCTCTACTAAAAATACAAAAATTAGCCAGGTGTGGTGGCGCGTGCCTGTAATCCCAGTTATTGGGGAAGCTGAGGCAGGAGAATCACTTGAACCCGGGAGGCAGAGGTTGCAGTGAGCCAAGATCACGCCATTGAGCCTGGGAAAAAAGAGCGAAACTCTGCCTCAAAGGAAAAAAAAAAAAAGACCAGGAACAAGGAATGTTAAGGGAGGATGACCTACTCAAGTCAAAAACAGCTGACCACCTATGGTGGCTCATGCCTGTAATCCCACCACTTTAGGAGGCCAAGGCAGGGGGATCACCTGGGCTCGGGAGTTTAAGACTAGCCTGGGCAACATGGAAAGACCCTGTCTCTATTATAGTGAAATTGAGGGGAAAAAAAAAAAAATCCACTCTAATACCCCACTGCCAGAACGCAGAGCCCAAGACCCGAATTCAGGACAAAGCAAAGCCCTTTACTCTCTCATTCCCTCCATGCATTTATGGAACGCTTACTGCATGCCAGGCACAGGGCCAGGCTCTGAGGACACAAAGGGGAATCAAACCCAGCAGGAGAGCCAGGCATAAAGCAGGTGCCAGGCTACACGCTGGGGCCTAGACTGGAAGCTGGCCCTACCACTTACTGACCAGGTGACCTTGGGCCAGTCCTTCTTCTCTCTGTACCACAGTTTGCTTATCTTATTTACAACGTAAAAGGGTTAATAAGTAAAGGGATTAGGACAGTTCTTGGCAGAGAGTGGACAGCACATATGTGTGCTATATAGAACCATGGTCTGGGCAGGGCATGGTGGCTCACACCTATAATCCTAGCACTTTAGGAGGCCCAGGCAGGAGGATCACTTGAGACAAGGAGTTTGAGGCCAGCCTGGGCAACATAGGGAGACCCTGTCTCTACAAAAATAACAAACTGGCCGGGGGTGGTGGCTCATGCCTGTAATCCCAGCACTTTGGGGGGCCTAGGTGGGTGGATCACCTGAGGTCCGGAGTTCGAGACCAGCCTGGCCAACATGGTGAAATCCCATCTCTACTAAAAATACAAAATCAGCCGGGCGTGGTGGCGCATGCCTGTAATCCCAGCTTCTCGGGAGGCTGAGGCAGGAGAATCGCTTGAATCCAGGAGGCGGAGGTTGCGGCAACTCAAGATCACGCCATTACATTTCAGCCTGGGCAACAAAGCGAAACTCCATCTCGGGGGGGGGGGAAATAAATAAATAAATAAATAAATAAATAAATAAATAAATAATAAATTTAGATGGGCATGTTGGTGCATGTCTACACTCCCAGCTACTTGGGAGGCTGAGGCAGAAGGATCATTTGAGCCCAGGAGTTCAAGCCTGCAGTGAGCTGTGATCTCACGCCAGTGAAGTCCAGCCTGGGCAACAGAGTATGACTCTGACTCTAAAATTTAAAAAATGAAAAATTAATTTAGAAAAATAAAGATTCATGGTCCTTGGCAACCTGGCTCCGCGTTGTCTTTCCTGACCCCTCTGTCACATCCACTCTATCCCCCCAACCTTCACACCGTGTTCCTTCACCGAACACCTCGTCCTCCCTGCCTGCATCCTCCCCTTAACCTTCCACCCCTCCCTGGACACACTGTTCACCCTGCTCAGAATGTCCTGCCTTAAACTTGTTCTCTCCTTTTTTTTTTTTTTTCTTTTTTGAGATGAGGTCTCGCTCTGTCCCCCAGACTGGAGCACAGTGGTGCGATCTCGGCTTACTGCAGCCTCCACTTCCCGGGTTCAAGCAATTCTCCTGCCTCAGCCTCTTGAGTAGCTAGGACTACAGGCGTGTGCCACCACGCCGGCTAATTTTTTTATTTTTAGTAGAGACGGGGTTTTGCCATGTTGGCTACGCTGGTCTCAAATTCCCGACCTCAAGTGATTCTCCCGCCTCAGCCTCCCAAAGTGCTGGGATTACAGGCATGAGCCACGATGCCCAGCCTCCCTCCTCTTTTTACAATACTCAAGGGCTACACTCTCCGAGAACTCTCTGATCAGGGCTCAGAAGCTGCAGCTTGCAGGGGCTAAAAGCATGGCATCTGGGGTCCCACCCCTGACTCAGCTGCACATTAGTGGTGTGATCTTGAGCAGGACACTTAACCTCTCTGTGCCTTGTTTCCTCACCTGTAAGATGGGAACAAAGCAGGACCCATCTCACAGGGTTGTTGTGAAAATTCAATGAATTTCAAGACACGTGAAACACCAAGAATACTGCCAGGTACATACATAGTAAGTGCTCAATACACATCAGCTGTAATTAATAAAGTTGTTTCCTTGTCTCTGTCACTCACTAAGTTGTGTATCCCCCGGGACAGAGCAGTTTCCTATTTAGCTTAGCAACCCACCCCCTATGCCAGATAGTGAAAACTCAAGGCCATTAGACCCCAGGCAGTTAGTATATAAGTGACCAAAGTAGCCAATGCAAGAGCAAAGTCTGGCAAACGCAACAAAAGGGGGCATCTGCCACTCAGAATCAGTGGCAGGGAAGACAATAGGGCATGGCGGGGACTGTGGCAAACTGGACAACACATGCCCCATCCAAAGACTGCAGCTGGGGCTGGGAACAGTGGCTCATGCTTATAATGCCAGTGCTCTGGAAGGATCACTTGAGGCCAGGAGTTTAAGACCAGCCTAGACAACACAGTGAGATCCCATTTCTACAGAAAATTTTAAAATTAGCCAAAAATAAGCTGGGCGTGGTGACACACACCTGTAGTCCCAACTACTCAGAAGTCTGAGGTAGGAGGATTGCTTGAGGCCAGAAGTTTGAGGCTGCAGTGAACTATGATGGTACCACAGCACTCCAGCCTGGATGAAAGCGAGATCTCATCTCTTAAAAAAAAAAAAAAAAAAAAAAAAAAGGCTACATTTATATCCCAGCTCCAGCTGATCATTGCCTTAAAAAACTAGGATTCTAGTCTTACGGGTTATTACTTTTGGTCTCCACTGAGCCCAGCAGATGGCCCAGGGGTCACAGCCAGCTCCTACTTACCATGGTGATGCCCAAGAGAGTTGGGCTGACCAGAAACACTGGGGCCAGGAATATGCCCCGACTTCTTTCCCAGAAAGAGTAGAAGAGGCCTGCCCAGCACACGATCCACAGCAAAAACCCCAAGGCCTGGAAGAGAAGCACATACATATCCTACAACAGACAGCCCTGGAACCTCCCCCAGGGCCTGCACAAAGAGCTCAGCCCCAGGGATAGGGGAACCAGCCAGCCTTCAAATGATCAGCCACAGTCCTAGGACATGGCACATATCCTCTGGAATAAGGACAAGTCCTCGGTAGGGTGAGCTGGCATCCAGGCCGGCACGTGATGCTCTGTAACCAGCTTGCTACGCCCCACTACCTCCAACAGGACTGTTTGTCTGGTCACCATGCTCCCCAGTGCCTGAACGCTCAAGAGCTCAGCTCACAGCTCATCTCTAGCTGCAACTCCAGCGCACTGCACAAGAAAGCCCTCCACGACAACCATTCATTCAACCAGTATTTACTGAGGGCCCTCTACAGGTGGGATATGTTTCAAGGTGCATCCATTCTCAAATGATTCAGAAAAAATAAATTATAGCATGCATACAGAGAGAGAGAGAACAAAAGCTCATGATAAAACAAATGTAGCAAAAGATTAAAAAATCAGTGAATACGGGCCAGATTCATGCCTGTAATACCAGCACTTTGGGAGGCCGAGGCAGGAGGATCACTGGAAGCCAGGAGTTTAAAAACAGCCTGGGCAACAAGGCGAGACCCTGTCTCTACAAAAAATTGTTTTAAATTAGCCAGGCATGGTGGTGTATGCCTGCAGTCCCAGCTACCAGCTACTCAAAAAGCTGAGGCAGGAGGATGGCTTGAGCCAGGAGTTCAAGGTTGCAGTATGCTGTGATCATACCACTGCACTCCAGCCTGGGCAAAAGAGCAAGACCTTGTGTCAAAAAAAAAAAAAACAAAAAAACAGGAAACAGTGACTATGAGTGATGGATAGAGAAAATCAGGCAGCAGTTCCTGGTATCATTATCGCAACTTTTTTTTTTTTTTTTGAGAAGGAGTCTCGCTGTTGCACAGGCTAGAGTGCAGTGGCACGATCTCAGTTCGCTGCAACCTCTGCCTCCTGGGTTCAAGGGATCCTCCCACCTCAGCCTCCCAAGTAGCTAAGATTACAGGCACATGCCACCACACCCAGCTCATTTTTGTATTTTTAGTAGAGACAGGTTCACCATGTTGGTCAGGCTGGTCTCAAACTCCTGACCTGCCTGCCTTGGCCTCCCAAAGTGCTGGGATTACAGGCGTGAAACACCACACCTGGCCCATTATTGCAATTTTCCTGTAGCTTTAAATTATTTCAAAATAAAAGCCAACTTAAAAAAAAAATTAGGGGCCAGGCATGGTGGTTCACACTGAGCATCCCAGTACTTTGGGAGACCAAGGCAGGAGGACTGCTTGAGGCCAGGTGTTCAAGACCAGCCTGGGCAACACAGCAAGTCCCCCCTCTCTACAAAAAATAAATTAAAAATTGGCCAGAAAAAATCTATATAAATATATTTAATTAAATACAAAGGAGATCGCCTCAGTAAGAGGGGAAGAGCTGATAATCTCCCAGTAATGCCTTGAGAACAAGCCTATCATTCCTATTGCATAAACAGGGAAACTGAGGCTTGGGGAGGTTAAAAAATTTGCTCGAGGCCAAATACTAAGCGGCAGAGCAAAGATTTGTACCCATGCTTGTCTCCAGAGATCCAGTTTTCACCTCCCACATTATTCTTCTGCCTTCTAGAAGAAGGAACTTAGGGTCAACTAAGTAGAAGACAAATGTCAGTTATCACCAACCACCACTCCCCATCCAGGTGCACCTTCCCACCCCCCACAACGAAACCCCCCGGTGACTTACAGTTTTGGTTTTGTTGAGAGGTGTCATCTGAATGTAGCCTCCGTCATGTCGGGAGAGATAGAGGAAGTAGAAGGGGAAACAGGCCCAGAGGTAAAAACAAGGCACCCACACGAGGAAGCACTTGGTGAAGTCCGGGTTGCTGGTATTCCACGTGACATTCCAGTCCTGCGAACACAAACACAGGCGAGGGGTCAGCAGGACACACCCCAGAGGACAGGAGCTCGCCTGGAGCATGAAACCAGCTGCCATGGGGTTTGAAGAAACAGACAAGGCTCCTATATATCCAAGGACCTCTCAGGATGAACACGCAAACTCAAAAGATCAGTAGCCAGAAAGACTGAGAAATGAGGAATAAGGGATAAAGGTACGTGGTGTCTTCTGCACTCCCACCTGAGCAACAGAGACCCTGTCTCAAAATAAATAAATAAAAATAAAGCTGTCTTAACAGGAGCATACAGGTCAGGTGCAGTGGCTCATGCCTGTAATCCCAGCACTTTGGGAGGCCAAGTGGGCAGACCACTTTAGGCCAGGAGTTCGAGACCAGCCTAGGCAAGATAGTGAGATGTTGCCTCTATGAAAAACACCAAAAATGGCTGAGCATGGAGCGTGCCTGTATTCCCAGCCACTCAGGAGGCTGAAGTGGGAGGACTGCCTGAGCCTGGAAGGCAGAAGTTGCAACGAGCTGAGATCATGCCACTGTACTACACCCTGGGCAACACAGCGAGACCCTCTCTCTCTCTCTCTCTCTCACACACACACACACACACACACACACACACACACACACACACCAGTGCATACACACAAAAAAACCCACCAACAACAAAAAGGTATGTAGCATCTCATCTCACATTAACAGTCCCCAGAACCTGTGGCATGTCCCACTGTAGTATAAAAGATGGAGAGAGCCATTTAAAGGAACCCTGAAGGATATTCTCTTATAACCAAAGAACCCTGTGTCATCTAGATCACTCTGACCTTGTGAACTGAGGACTTTCTAACCATCTTCATTCATCATCATCACCTTCCCCACTATGACCATCACCACCACCAATATCACTGCCAACACCATCACCGCCATCACCATCACCACCATCATCATCACCATCGCCACCATCACCGCCACCATCACCGCCGCCGCCACCACCACCACCACCACCACCACCACCACCACCACCACCACCACCACCACCACCACCACCACGGATAACAACCAAACTGCAGTTCTGTGTGCCAGGCTTTATTCTAAGTACCTCATGTGTATTATCTCCTTTCATTCTGTAATTATTTTTATCATCTCCTTTTTCAGATGTGAAACTCAGGCACAGAAGGGTTAAATACTGTGTCCAGTATCACACAGCTGGTAAGCTCTGGAGCTGAATTCAAACTCAGGCAATGTTGTTCAAGTCTGCATTTTGCCACTGAGCTGTCCAGCCTTGGAAACAAATTTTGTTTCAATTACTTTTACTTAAAAAAAAAAAAAAAGCCTGTATTTTGTTAAAGAGCCATGCCAAATAGACAAATTCATAGATACATACATAAATAGATCAGACGTACCTGCCCAAGAATAAACCTCCACCATCAGCTGTTCTGTAATGAAGAATTTAAATTTTTTTTTTTTCTTTTTTTGAAATGAGGTCTTGCTCTGTTGCCCAGGCTGAAGTGTGGTGGTAAGATCACAGCTTCCTGTGCCTTGAACTTTGGGGCTCAAGCAGTCCTCCCACCTCTGCCTCCCAAGCAGCTATACTACAGGTGTGCACCACCATGCCCAGCTGAAGAATTTAAATTTAATTCAAGCCATAATCTGGCAACTGACTAAACAACTTTGGGAAGACTTACTACTCTTTTTGGGGTCTCAATTTCCTATCTCCACCACAATTCAATCGGATAAAATAAGAAGTACAAAATAGGTTTCCCCACCCACAGCTTGGCCCATAGATGGCTGCTTGTTATTGCTGTTGTTTTAGGCATACTTTTTGTTTTTAAAAAAATTAGATTAGATCCCAACATTTAAAATTTGATTTCCAGCTTTTTATTTTTATTTATTTTTTTTTCTTGACAGAGTCTTGCTTTGTCACCCAGACTGGAATGCAGTGGCATGATCTCAGCTCACTGCAATCTCTGCTTCTCGGGTTCAAGCGATTTCGGCTCACTGCAATCTCTGCTTCCCGGGTTCAAGTGATTCTCCTGCCTCAACCTCCTAAGTAGCTGGGACTGCGGTCACCCCGCCTAGCTAATTTTTTTGAATTTTTAGTAGAGACAAGGTTTTACCATATTGGCCAGTCTAGTCTCAAAGTCCTAAACCTCAGGTGATCTGCCAACCTCAGTCTCCCAAAGTGTTGGAATTACAGGCGTGAGCCACCACACCCGGTCTCTGGCATAACTTAAAAATCAGAAAATCTTCTGGGCGCAGTGGCTCACGCCTGTCATCCCAGCACTTTGGGAGGCCGAGGCAGGAGGATCACGAGGTCAGGAGATCAAGACCATCCTGGCCAACATGGTAAAACCTCATCTCTACTAAAGTACAAAAAACTAGCCAGGCATGGTGGCGCATGCCTGTGGTCTCAGCTACTCGGGAGGCTGAGGCAGGTGAATCGCTTGAACATAGGAGGTAGAAGTTACAGTGAGCCTAGATCGTGCCACTGCACTCCAGCCTAGTGACAGAGCGAGACTCCGCCTCAACAACAGCAAAAAAAAAAAAAAAAAAAGAAAGTGCACACTCCCCAAAATTCCTAGGAGCAGCACATGGCAGCCAATGTAAACAACTTCCCCAGCCAGAGCAGCAACTGATGGGACAAAGGTAACGTGAGGACAAGCCTAGGGTCCCCCAGGGGAACAGTCACTCTGCAAACACCGTTCCCGGCTCGGCTCCATCCCAGCCTGGCAAAATTTGGAGCCGCCTCTCTTGCTGTTTCCTGCTGATGGGGCCAGCCTGGCATCGGCCCACAGCTCCTGCCCTTGGAGGTCCCATGGGAGCCCCTTGGAGCAACACAGACAAATCAGGCCCTGGGGAAAGGAGGTGCTAGAAAAAAGGCTGAGGCTGACTTAGTGAGGATTTGGTGGGGTAGGAAAGTCACCAAGGGAGAAGCTAGGTGCATGTGGTACCCATCCCCTGGTTCCCATGGCAACGCAGGACTTCTACACAAGCCAGAGGGAGCCAGCATCTCTCCCTCTGGGTCCACTGAAGGAAGATGAGGAAGGAGACTGCCACTTACCTCTTTTAAGGCTGTCATAATTTTGGATCTCAGGATGGCTAGGGCACACACTAGGGCTACCAGCCAGAAAGTGAGCATGATCCCTGAAGACTGAACTCCCTTCCTCCTCTCCAGCTGAATTAAAAAGGTAGCAAGCAGCTGAGGAGAGAAGCACAAGACAGGAGTTGTTGGGTTTTTTCTGAGACAGAGTTTCACTCTTGTTGCCCAGGATGGAGCACAGCGGCGCAATCTCAGCTCACTTGCAACCTCTGCCTCCCAGCTTCAAATGATTCTCCTGCCTCAGCTTCCCAAGTAGCTGGGACTACAGGTGCCCGCCACCATGCCTAGCTAATTTTTGTATTTTTAGTAAAGACGGGGTTTCACCACGTTGGCCAGGCTGGTTTCAAACTCCTGACCTCAGGTGATCCCCTTGCCTTGGCCTCCCAAGGTGCTGGGATTACAGGTGTGAGCCACTGCTCCCAGCCACACTATTTCTTAATGGACCACGTAATAAATATTTTGGACTTCATGGGCCATAGACTACATCAAAACTACTCCGCTTTGCCACTGCAGTGTGAAAGTGGCCATAGACAAGATGTAAATGAATGGACATGCCTTCATGCCAATAAAACTTTATTTAAAAGAACAGGCAGAGTACCCAGTACAGAAAACAAAACCCACTTGCCCTGATGCTCAACGTTCCCGGGGTCAGCCTCTGCCCCATCGCCCCTGCTCTCCGCCTCGGCCATCTCTGCTCCAGCCACACACAACTCTCAAGTTTTCCCTGTGACCCCCAGGACTTTACATGTGCTTTTCTCCCCAGCTGGGCCTCTGCCCTCAGCCCCTTCAGCTTTTTAACAACTTGCTCATTCTCAGGCTTCAGCTGCACCATCCCTCCCTCAGAGAAGCCTGGCTATGCCCCAGACCAAACCAAGCTCCCCTACCTTCACCCTCACACAGCACTCTGCAGACGTTTAAACACTTTGTGCCTTTTGAGGAATCATTTGTATAACGTCTGTTTGCACAGCTAGACTATATGGTTGTGTCTCCAATGCTTGATACAGAGTAGGGATAAAAAAAAAATCAGCCGGGCGCAGTGGCTCATGCCTGTAATGCCAGCACTTTGGGAGGCCAAGGCGGGCAGGTCAGGAGTTTGAGACCAGCCTGGCCGACATGGTGAAACCCTATCTCTACTAAAAATACAAAAATTAGCCAGGCGTAGTGGCGTGCGCCTTTAGTCACAGCTAGCTGGGAAGCTGAGGCAGGAGAATCACTTGAACCTGGGAGGCGGAGGCTACATTGAGCTGAGATCACGCCACAGCATTCCAGCCTGGGCGACAGAGTGAGACGCCATCTCAAAGAAAAAAAAAAAAAAAAAACATGTGCTGGCTGCATCCTGTCCCATATTCCCAGTGCCTGCATATCCTGGTTCCCTGGGATATAGTCAGAATGTTTCTGACGCCATTCACAGCTGAGCTGGTCCTCCATTCCATCCCAGAAATCTCAGGTGGATAAAGAGAGGCTGAGGATCTCATAGGCCAGTTCACCTCTTGGCCAGCCCAGCTCAGAGTCCCCTGAGGAGTCAAAAGCCCCAACCCTCAGACTATCACCCCCGTTTCCCCCAGGGTGACAGAGGCATAAATGAACGATCATAAGACCAGGAACGGCCAGGCACAGTGGCTCACGCCTGTAATACCAGCACTTTGGGAGGCCGAGGCACGTGGATCACCTGAGGTCAGGAGTTTGAGACCAGCCTGGCCAACATGGTGAAACCCCGTCTCTACTAAAAATACAAAAATTAGCCAGGTGTGGTGGCGCGTGCCTGTAATCCCAGTTATTGGGGAAGCTGAGGCAGGAGAATCACTTGAACCCGGGAGGCAGAGGTTGCAGTGAGCCAAGATCACGCCATTGAGCCTGGGAAAAAAGAGCGAAACTCTGCCTCAAAGGAAAAAAAAAAAAAGACCAGGAACAAGGAATGTTAAGGGAGGATGACCTACTCAAGTCAAAAACAGCTGACCACCTATGGTGGCTCATGCCTGTAATCCCACCACTTTAGGAGGCCAAGGCAGGGGGATCACCTGGGCTCGGGAGTTTAAGACTAGCCTGGGCAACATGGAAAGACCCTGTCTCTATTATAGTGAAATTGAGGGGAAAAAAAAAAAAATCCACTCTAATACCCCACTGCCAGAACGCAGAGCCCAAGACCCGAATTCAGGACAAAGCAAAGCCCTTTACTCTCTCATTCCCTCCATGCATTTATGGAACGCTTACTGCATGCCAGGCACAGGGCCAGGCTCTGAGGACACAAAGGGGAATCAAACCCAGCAGGAGAGCCAGGCATAAAGCAGGTGCCAGGCTACACGCTGGGGCCTAGACTGGAAGCTGGCCCTACCACTTACTGACCAGGTGACCTTGGGCCAGTCCTTCTTCTCTCTGTACCACAGTTTGCTTATCTTATTTACAACGTAAAAGGGTTAATAAGTAAAGGGATTAGGACAGTTCTTGGCAGAGAGTGGACAGCACATATGTGTGCTATATAGAACCATGGTCTGGGCAGGGCATGGTGGCTCACACCTATAATCCTAGCACTTTAGGAGGCCCAGGCAGGAGGATCACTTGAGACAAGGAGTTTGAGGCCAGCCTGGGCAACATAGGGAGACCCTGTCTCTACAAAAATAACAAACTGGCCGGGGGTGGTGGCTCATGCCTGTAATCCCAGCACTTTGGGGGGCCTAGGTGGGTGGATCACCTGAGGTCCGGAGTTCGAGACCAGCCTGGCCAACATGGTGAAATCCCATCTCTACTAAAAATACAAAATCAGCCGGGCGTGGTGGCGCATGCCTGTAATCCCAGCTTCTCGGGAGGCTGAGGCAGGAGAATCGCTTGAATCCAGGAGGCGGAGGTTGCGGCAACTCAAGATCACGCCATTACATTTCAGCCTGGGCAACAAAGCGAAACTCCATCTCGGGGGGGGGGGAAATAAATAAATAAATAAATAAATAAATAAATAAATAAATAATAAATTTAGATGGGCATGTTGGTGCATGTCTACACTCCCAGCTACTTGGGAGGCTGAGGCAGAAGGATCATTTGAGCCCAGGAGTTCAAGCCTGCAGTGAGCTGTGATCTCACGCCAGTGAAGTCCAGCCTGGGCAACAGAGTATGACTCTGACTCTAAAATTTAAAAAATGAAAAATTAATTTAGAAAAATAAAGATTCATGGTCCTTGGCAACCTGGCTCCGCGTTGTCTTTCCTGACCCCTCTGTCACATCCACTCTATCCCCCCAACCTTCACACCGTGTTCCTTCACCGAACACCTCGTCCTCCCTGCCTGCATCCTCCCCTTAACCTTCCACCCCTCCCTGGACACACTGTTCACCCTGCTCAGAATGTCCTGCCTTAAACTTGTTCTCTCCTTTTTTTTTTTTTTTCTTTTTTGAGATGAGGTCTCGCTCTGTCCCCCAGACTGGAGCACAGTGGTGCGATCTCGGCTTACTGCAGCCTCCACTTCCCGGGTTCAAGCAATTCTCCTGCCTCAGCCTCTTGAGTAGCTAGGACTACAGGCGTGTGCCACCACGCCGGCTAATTTTTTTATTTTTAGTAGAGACGGGGTTTTGCCATGTTGGCTACGCTGGTCTCAAATTCCCGACCTCAAGTGATTCTCCCGCCTCAGCCTCCCAAAGTGCTGGGATTACAGGCATGAGCCACGATGCCCAGCCTCCCTCCTCTTTTTACAATACTCAAGGGCTACACTCTCCGAGAACTCTCTGATCAGGGCTCAGAAGCTGCAGCTTGCAGGGGCTAAAAGCATGGCATCTGGGGTCCCACCCCTGACTCAGCTGCACATTAGTGGTGTGATCTTGAGCAGGACACTTAACCTCTCTGTGCCTTGTTTCCTCACCTGTAAGATGGGAACAAAGCAGGACCCATCTCACAGGGTTGTTGTGAAAATTCAATGAATTTCAAGACACGTGAAACACCAAGAATACTGCCAGGTACATACATAGTAAGTGCTCAATACACATCAGCTGTAATTAATAAAGTTGTTTCCTTGTCTCTGTCACTCACTAAGTTGTGTATCCCCCGGGACAGAGCAGTTTCCTATTTAGCTTAGCAACCCACCCCCTATGCCAGATAGTGAAAACTCAAGGCCATTAGACCCCAGGCAGTTAGTATATAAGTGACCAAAGTAGCCAATGCAAGAGCAAAGTCTGGCAAACGCAACAAAAGGGGGCATCTGCCACTCAGAATCAGTGGCAGGGAAGACAATAGGGCATGGCGGGGACTGTGGCAAACTGGACAACACATGCCCCATCCAAAGACTGCAGCTGGGGCTGGGAACAGTGGCTCATGCTTATAATGCCAGTGCTCTGGAAGGATCACTTGAGGCCAGGAGTTTAAGACCAGCCTAGACAACACAGTGAGATCCCATTTCTACAGAAAATTTTAAAATTAGCCAAAAATAAGCTGGGCGTGGTGACACACACCTGTAGTCCCAACTACTCAGAAGTCTGAGGTAGGAGGATTGCTTGAGGCCAGAAGTTTGAGGCTGCAGTGAACTATGATGGTACCACAGCACTCCAGCCTGGATGAAAGCGAGATCTCATCTCTTAAAAAAAAAAAAAAAAAAAAAAAAAAGGCTACATTTATATCCCAGCTCCAGCTGATCATTGCCTTAAAAAACTAGGATTCTAGTCTTACGGGTTATTACTTTTGGTCTCCACTGAGCCCAGCAGATGGCCCAGGGGTCACAGCCAGCTCCTACTTACCATGGTGATGCCCAAGAGAGTTGGGCTGACCAGAAACACTGGGGCCAGGAATATGCCCCGACTTCTTTCCCAGAAAGAGTAGAAGAGGCCTGCCCAGCACACGATCCACAGCAAAAACCCCAAGGCCTGGAAGAGAAGCACATACATATCCTACAACAGACAGCCCTGGAACCTCCCCCAGGGCCTGCACAAAGAGCTCAGCCCCAGGGATAGGGGAACCAGCCAGCCTTCAAATGATCAGCCACAGTCCTAGGACATGGCACATATCCTCTGGAATAAGGACAAGTCCTCGGTAGGGTGAGCTGGCATCCAGGCCGGCACGTGATGCTCTGTAACCAGCTTGCTACGCCCCACTACCTCCAACAGGACTGTTTGTCTGGTCACCATGCTCCCCAGTGCCTGAACGCTCAAGAGCTCAGCTCACAGCTCATCTCTAGCTGCAACTCCAGCGCACTGCACAAGAAAGCCCTCCACGACAACCATTCATTCAACCAGTATTTACTGAGGGCCCTCTACAGGTGGGATATGTTTCAAGGTGCATCCATTCTCAAATGATTCAGAAAAAATAAATTATAGCATGCATACAGAGAGAGAGAGAACAAAAGCTCATGATAAAACAAATGTAGCAAAAGATTAAAAAATCAGTGAATACGGGCCAGATTCATGCCTGTAATACCAGCACTTTGGGAGGCCGAGGCAGGAGGATCACTGGAAGCCAGGAGTTTAAAAACAGCCTGGGCAACAAGGCGAGACCCTGTCTCTACAAAAAATTGTTTTAAATTAGCCAGGCATGGTGGTGTATGCCTGCAGTCCCAGCTACCAGCTACTCAAAAAGCTGAGGCAGGAGGATGGCTTGAGCCAGGAGTTCAAGGTTGCAGTATGCTGTGATCATACCACTGCACTCCAGCCTGGGCAAAAGAGCAAGACCTTGTGTCAAAAAAAAAAAAAACAAAAAAACAGGAAACAGTGACTATGAGTGATGGATAGAGAAAATCAGGCAGCAGTTCCTGGTATCATTATCGCAACTTTTTTTTTTTTTTTTGAGAAGGAGTCTCGCTGTTGCACAGGCTAGAGTGCAGTGGCACGATCTCAGTTCGCTGCAACCTCTGCCTCCTGGGTTCAAGGGATCCTCCCACCTCAGCCTCCCAAGTAGCTAAGATTACAGGCACATGCCACCACACCCAGCTCATTTTTGTATTTTTAGTAGAGACAGGTTCACCATGTTGGTCAGGCTGGTCTCAAACTCCTGACCTGCCTGCCTTGGCCTCCCAAAGTGCTGGGATTACAGGCGTGAAACACCACACCTGGCCCATTATTGCAATTTTCCTGTAGCTTTAAATTATTTCAAAATAAAAGCCAACTTAAAAAAAAAATTAGGGGCCAGGCATGGTGGTTCACACTGAGCATCCCAGTACTTTGGGAGACCAAGGCAGGAGGACTGCTTGAGGCCAGGTGTTCAAGACCAGCCTGGGCAACACAGCAAGTCCCCCCTCTCTACAAAAAATAAATTAAAAATTGGCCAGAAAAAATCTATATAAATATATTTAATTAAATACAAAGGAGATCGCCTCAGTAAGAGGGGAAGAGCTGATAATCTCCCAGTAATGCCTTGAGAACAAGCCTATCATTCCTATTGCATAAACAGGGAAACTGAGGCTTGGGGAGGTTAAAAAATTTGCTCGAGGCCAAATACTAAGCGGCAGAGCAAAGATTTGTACCCATGCTTGTCTCCAGAGATCCAGTTTTCACCTCCCACATTATTCTTCTGCCTTCTAGAAGAAGGAACTTAGGGTCAACTAAGTAGAAGACAAATGTCAGTTATCACCAACCACCACTCCCCATCCAGGTGCACCTTCCCACCCCCCACAACGAAACCCCCCGGTGACTTACAGTTTTGGTTTTGTTGAGAGGTGTCATCTGAATGTAGCCTCCGTCATGTCGGGAGAGATAGAGGAAGTAGAAGGGGAAACAGGCCCAGAGGTAAAAACAAGGCACCCACACGAGGAAGCACTTGGTGAAGTCCGGGTTGCTGGTATTCCACGTGACATTCCAGTCCTGCGAACACAAACACAGGCGAGGGGTCAGCAGGACACACCCCAGAGGACAGGAGCTCGCCTGGAGCATGAAACCAGCTGCCATGGGGTTTGAAGAAACAGACAAGGCTCCTATATATCCAAGGACCTCTCAGGATGAACACGCAAACTCAAAAGATCAGTAGCCAGAAAGACTGAGAAATGAGGAATAAGGGATAAAGGTACGTGGTGTCTTCTGCACTCCCACCTGAGCAACAGAGACCCTGTCTCAAAATAAATAAATAAAAATAAAGCTGTCTTAACAGGAGCATACAGGTCAGGTGCAGTGGCTCATGCCTGTAATCCCAGCACTTTGGGAGGCCAAGTGGGCAGACCACTTTAGGCCAGGAGTTCGAGACCAGCCTAGGCAAGATAGTGAGATGTTGCCTCTATGAAAAACACCAAAAATGGCTGAGCATGGAGCGTGCCTGTATTCCCAGCCACTCAGGAGGCTGAAGTGGGAGGACTGCCTGAGCCTGGAAGGCAGAAGTTGCAACGAGCTGAGATCATGCCACTGTACTACACCCTGGGCAACACAGCGAGACCCTCTCTCTCTCTCTCTCTCTCACACACACACACACACACACACACACACACACACACACACACCAGTGCATACACACAAAAAAACCCACCAACAACAAAAAGGTATGTAGCATCTCATCTCACATTAACAGTCCCCAGAACCTGTGGCATGTCCCACTGTAGTATAAAAGATGGAGAGAGCCATTTAAAGGAACCCTGAAGGATATTCTCTTATAACCAAAGAACCCTGTGTCATCTAGATCACTCTGACCTTGTGAACTGAGGACTTTCTAACCATCTTCATTCATCATCATCACCTTCCCCACTATGACCATCACCACCACCAATATCACTGCCAACACCATCACCGCCATCACCATCACCACCATCATCATCACCATCGCCACCATCACCGCCACCATCACCGCCGCCGCCACCACCACCACCACCACCACCACCACCACCACCACCACCACCACCACCACCACCACCACCACGGATAACAACCAAACTGCAGTTCTGTGTGCCAGGCTTTATTCTAAGTACCTCATGTGTATTATCTCCTTTCATTCTGTAATTATTTTTATCATCTCCTTTTTCAGATGTGAAACTCAGGCACAGAAGGGTTAAATACTGTGTCCAGTATCACACAGCTGGTAAGCTCTGGAGCTGAATTCAAACTCAGGCAATGTTGTTCAAGTCTGCATTTTGCCACTGAGCTGTCCAGCCTTGGAAACAAATTTTGTTTCAATTACTTTTACTTAAAAAAAAAAAAAAAGCCTGTATTTTGTTAAAGAGCCATGCCAAATAGACAAATTCATAGATACATACATAAATAGATCAGACGTACCTGCCCAAGAATAAACCTCCACCATCAGCTGTTCTGTAATGAAGAATTTAAATTTTTTTTTTTTCTTTTTTTGAAATGAGGTCTTGCTCTGTTGCCCAGGCTGAAGTGTGGTGGTAAGATCACAGCTTCCTGTGCCTTGAACTTTGGGGCTCAAGCAGTCCTCCCACCTCTGCCTCCCAAGCAGCTATACTACAGGTGTGCACCACCATGCCCAGCTGAAGAATTTAAATTTAATTCAAGCCATAATCTGGCAACTGACTAAACAACTTTGGGAAGACTTACTACTCTTTTTGGGGTCTCAATTTCCTATCTCCACCACAATTCAATCGGATAAAATAAGAAGTACAAAATAGGTTTCCCCACCCACAGCTTGGCCCATAGATGGCTGCTTGTTATTGCTGTTGTTTTAGGCATACTTTTTGTTTTTAAAAAAATTAGATTAGATCCCAACATTTAAAATTTGATTTCCAGCTTTTTATTTTTATTTATTTTTTTTTCTTGACAGAGTCTTGCTTTGTCACCCAGACTGGAATGCAGTGGCATGATCTCAGCTCACTGCAATCTCTGCTTCTCGGGTTCAAGCGATTTCGGCTCACTGCAATCTCTGCTTCCCGGGTTCAAGTGATTCTCCTGCCTCAACCTCCTAAGTAGCTGGGACTGCGGTCACCCCGCCTAGCTAATTTTTTTGAATTTTTAGTAGAGACAAGGTTTTACCATATTGGCCAGTCTAGTCTCAAAGTCCTAAACCTCAGGTGATCTGCCAACCTCAGTCTCCCAAAGTGTTGGAATTACAGGCGTGAGCCACCACACCCGGTCTCTGGCATAACTTAAAAATCAGAAAATCTTCTGGGCGCAGTGGCTCACGCCTGTCATCCCAGCACTTTGGGAGGCCGAGGCAGGAGGATCACGAGGTCAGGAGATCAAGACCATCCTGGCCAACATGGTAAAACCTCATCTCTACTAAAGTACAAAAAACTAGCCAGGCATGGTGGCGCATGCCTGTGGTCTCAGCTACTCGGGAGGCTGAGGCAGGTGAATCGCTTGAACATAGGAGGTAGAAGTTACAGTGAGCCTAGATCGTGCCACTGCACTCCAGCCTAGTGACAGAGCGAGACTCCGCCTCAACAACAGCAAAAAAAAAAAAAAAAAAAGAAAGTGCACACTCCCCAAAATTCCTAGGAGCAGCACATGGCAGCCAATGTAAACAACTTCCCCAGCCAGAGCAGCAACTGATGGGACAAAGGTAACGTGAGGACAAGCCTAGGGTCCCCCAGGGGAACAGTCACTCTGCAAACACCGTTCCCGGCTCGGCTCCATCCCAGCCTGGCAAAATTTGGAGCCGCCTCTCTTGCTGTTTCCTGCTGATGGGGCCAGCCTGGCATCGGCCCACAGCTCCTGCCCTTGGAGGTCCCATGGGAGCCCCTTGGAGCAACACAGACAAATCAGGCCCTGGGGAAAGGAGGTGCTAGAAAAAAGGCTGAGGCTGACTTAGTGAGGATTTGGTGGGGTAGGAAAGTCACCAAGGGAGAAGCTAGGTGCATGTGGTACCCATCCCCTGGTTCCCATGGCAACGCAGGACTTCTACACAAGCCAGAGGGAGCCAGCATCTCTCCCTCTGGGTCCACTGAAGGAAGATGAGGAAGGAGACTGCCACTTACCTCTTTTAAGGCTGTCATAATTTTGGATCTCAGGATGGCTAGGGCACACACTAGGGCTACCAGCCAGAAAGTGAGCATGATCCCTGAAGACTGAACTCCCTTCCTCCTCTCCAGCTGAATTAAAAAGGTAGCAAGCAGCTGAGGAGAGAAGCACAAGACAGGAGTTGTTGGGTTTTTTCTGAGACAGAGTTTCACTCTTGTTGCCCAGGATGGAGCACAGCGGCGCAATCTCAGCTCACTTGCAACCTCTGCCTCCCAGCTTCAAATGATTCTCCTGCCTCAGCTTCCCAAGTAGCTGGGACTACAGGTGCCCGCCACCATGCCTAGCTAATTTTTGTATTTTTAGTAAAGACGGGGTTTCACCACGTTGGCCAGGCTGGTTTCAAACTCCTGACCTCAGGTGATCCCCTTGCCTTGGCCTCCCAAGGTGCTGGGATTACAGGTGTGAGCCACTGCTCCCAGCCACACTATTTCTTAATGGACCACGTAATAAATATTTTGGACTTCATGGGCCATAGACTACATCAAAACTACTCCGCTTTGCCACTGCAGTGTGAAAGTGGCCATAGACAAGATGTAAATGAATGGACATGCCTTCATGCCAATAAAACTTTATTTAAAAGAACAGGCAGAGTACCCAGTACAGAAAACAAAACCCACTTGCCCTGATGCTCAACGTTCCCGGGGTCAGCCTCTGCCCCATCGCCCCTGCTCTCCGCCTCGGCCATCTCTGCTCCAGCCACACACAACTCTCAAGTTTTCCCTGTGACCCCCAGGACTTTACATGTGCTTTTCTCCCCAGCTGGGCCTCTGCCCTCAGCCCCTTCAGCTTTTTAACAACTTGCTCATTCTCAGGCTTCAGCTGCACCATCCCTCCCTCAGAGAAGCCTGGCTATGCCCCAGACCAAACCAAGCTCCCCTACCTTCACCCTCACACAGCACTCTGCAGACGTTTAAACACTTTGTGCCTTTTGAGGAATCATTTGTATAACGTCTGTTTGCACAGCTAGACTATATGGTTGTGTCTCCAATGCTTGATACAGAGTAGGGATAAAAAAAAAATCAGCCGGGCGCAGTGGCTCATGCCTGTAATGCCAGCACTTTGGGAGGCCAAGGCGGGCAGGTCAGGAGTTTGAGACCAGCCTGGCCGACATGGTGAAACCCTATCTCTACTAAAAATACAAAAATTAGCCAGGCGTAGTGGCGTGCGCCTTTAGTCACAGCTAGCTGGGAAGCTGAGGCAGGAGAATCACTTGAACCTGGGAGGCGGAGGCTACATTGAGCTGAGATCACGCCACAGCATTCCAGCCTGGGCGACAGAGTGAGACGCCATCTCAAAGAAAAAAAAAAAAAAAAAACATGTGCTGGCTGCATCCTGTCCCATATTCCCAGTGCCTGCATATCCTGGTTCCCTGGGATATAGTCAGAATGTTTCTGACGCCATTCACAGCTGAGCTGGTCCTCCATTCCATCCCAGAAATCTCAGGTGGATAAAGAGAGGCTGAGGATCTCATAGGCCAGTTCACCTCTTGGCCAGCCCAGCTCAGAGTCCCCTGAGGAGTCAAAAGCCCCAACCCTCAGACTATCACCCCCGTTTCCCCCAGGGTGACAGAGGCATAAATGAACGATCATAAGACCAGGAACGGCCAGGCACAGTGGCTCACGCCTGTAATACCAGCACTTTGGGAGGCCGAGGCACGTGGATCACCTGAGGTCAGGAGTTTGAGACCAGCCTGGCCAACATGGTGAAACCCCGTCTCTACTAAAAATACAAAAATTAGCCAGGTGTGGTGGCGCGTGCCTGTAATCCCAGTTATTGGGGAAGCTGAGGCAGGAGAATCACTTGAACCCGGGAGGCAGAGGTTGCAGTGAGCCAAGATCACGCCATTGAGCCTGGGAAAAAAGAGCGAAACTCTGCCTCAAAGGAAAAAAAAAAAAAGACCAGGAACAAGGAATGTTAAGGGAGGATGACCTACTCAAGTCAAAAACAGCTGACCACCTATGGTGGCTCATGCCTGTAATCCCACCACTTTAGGAGGCCAAGGCAGGGGGATCACCTGGGCTCGGGAGTTTAAGACTAGCCTGGGCAACATGGAAAGACCCTGTCTCTATTATAGTGAAATTGAGGGGGAAAAAAAAAAAATCCACTCTAATACCCCACTGCCAGAACGCAGAGCCCAAGACCCGAATTCAGGACAAAGCAAAGCCCTTTACTCTCTCATTCCCTCCATGCATTTATGGAACGCTTACTGCATGCCAGGCACAGGGCCAGGCTCTGAGGACACAAAGGGGAATCAAACCCAGCAGGAGAGCCAGGCATAAAGCAGGTGCCAGGCTACACGCTGGGGCCTAGACTGGAAGCTGGCCCTACCACTTACTGACCAGGTGACCTTGGGCCAGTCCTTCTTCTCTCTGTACCACAGTTTGCTTATCTTATTTACAACGTAAAAGGGTTAATAAGTAAAGGGATTAGGACAGTTCTTGGCAGAGAGTGGACAGCACATATGTGTGCTATATAGAACCATGGTCTGGGCAGGGCATGGTGGCTCACACCTATAATCCTAGCACTTTAGGAGGCCCAGGCAGGAGGATCACTTGAGACAAGGAGTTTGAGGCCAGCCTGGGCAACATAGGGAGACCCTGTCTCTACAAAAATAACAAACTGGCCGGGGGTGGTGGCTCATGCCTGTAATCCCAGCACTTTGGGGGGCCTAGGTGGGTGGATCACCTGAGGTCCGGAGTTCGAGACCAGCCTGGCCAACATGGTGAAATCCCATCTCTACTAAAAATACAAAATCAGCCGGGCGTGGTGGCGCATGCCTGTAATCCCAGCTTCTCGGGAGGCTGAGGCAGGAGAATCGCTTGAATCCAGGAGGCGGAGGTTGCGGCAACTCAAGATCACGCCATTACATTTCAGCCTGGGCAACAAAGCGAAACTCCATCTCGGGGGGGAAAATAAATAAATAAATAAATAAATAAATAAATAAATAAATAATAAATTTAGATGGGCATGTTGGTGCATGTCTACACTCCCAGCTACTTGGGAGGCTGAGGCAGAAGGATCATTTGAGCCCAGGAGTTCAAGCCTGCAGTGAGCTGTGATCTCACGCCAGTGAAGTCCAGCCTGGGCAACAGAGTATGACTCTGACTCTAAAATTTAAAAAATGAAAAATTAATTTAGAAAAATAAAGATTCATGGTCCTTGGCAACCTGGCTCCGCGTTGTCTTTCCTGACCCCTCTGTCACATCCACTCTATCCCCCCAACCTTCACACCGTGTTCCTTCACCGAACACCTTGTCCTCCCTGCCTGCATCCTCCCCTTAACACCTTCCACCCCTCCCTGGACACACTGTTCACCCTGCTCAGAATGTCCTGCCTTAAACTTGTTCTCTCCTTTTTTTTTTTTTGAGATGAGGTCTCGCTCTGTCCCCCAGACTGGAGCACAGTGGTGCGATCTCGGCTTACTGCAGCCTCCACTTCCCGGGTTCAAGCAATTCTCCTGCCTCAGCCTCTTGAGTAGCTAGGACTACAGGCGTGTGCCACCACGCCGGCTAATTTTTTTATTTTTAGTAGAGACGGGGTTTTGCCATGTTGGCTACGCTGGTCTCAAATTCCCGACCTCAAGTGATTCTCCCGCCTCAGCCTCCCAAAGTGCTGGGATTACAGGCATGAGCCACGATGCCCAGCCTCCCTCCTCTTTTTACAATACTCAAGGGCTACACTCTCCGAGAACTCTCTGATCAGGGCTCAGAAGCTGCAGGTTGCAGGGGCTAAAAGCATGGCATCTGGGGTCCCACCCCTGACTCAGCTGCACATTAGTGGTGTGATCTTGAGCAGGACACTTAACCTCTCTGTGCCTTGTTTCCTCACCTGTAAGATGGGAACAAAGCAGGACCCATCTCACAGGGTTGTTGTGAAAATTCAATGAATTTCAAGACACGTGAAACACCAAGAATACTGCCAGGTACATACATAGTAAGTGCTCAATACACATCAGCTGTAATTAATAAAGTTGTTTCCTTGTCTCTGTCACTCACTAAGTTGTGTATCCCCCGGGACAGAGCAGTTTCCTATTTAGCTTAGCAACCCACCCCCTATGCCAGATAGTGAAAACTCAAGGCCATTAGACCCCAGGCAGTTAGTATATAAGTGACCAAAGTAGCCAATGCAAGAGCAAAGTCTGGCAAACGCAACAAAAGGGGGCATCTGCCACTCAGAGTCAGTGGCAGGGAAGACAATAGGGCATGGCGGGGACTGTGGCAAACTGGACAACACATGCCCCATCCAAAGACTGCAGCTGGGGCTGGGAACAGTGGCTCATGCTTATAATGCCAGTGCTCTGGAAGGATCACTTGAGGCCAGGAGTTTAAGACCAGCCTAGACAACACAGTGAGATCCCATTTCTACAGAAAATTTTAAAATTAGCCAAAAATAAGCTGGGCGTGGTGACACACACCTGTAGTCCCAACTACTCAGAAGTCTGAGGTAGGAGGATTGCTTGAGGCCAGAAGTTTGAGGCTGCAGTGAACTATGATGGTACCACAGCACTCCAGCCTGGATGAAAGCGAGATCTCATCTCTTAAAAAAAAAAAAAAAAAAAAAAAAAAGGCTACATTTATATCCCAGCTCCAGCTGATCATTGCCTTAAAAAACTAGGATTCTAGTCTTACGGGTTATTACTTTTGGTCTCCACTGAGCCCAGCAGATGGCCCAGGGGTCACAGCCAGCTCCTACTTACCATGGTGATGCCCAAGAGAGTTGGGCTGACCAGAAACACTGGGGCCAGGAATATGCCCCGACTTCTTTCCCAGAAAGAGTAGAAGAGGCCTGCCCAGCACACGATCCACAGCAAAAACCCCAAGGCCTGGAAGAGAAGCACATACATATCCTACAACAGACAGCCCTGGAACCTCCCCCAGGGCCTGCACAAAGAGCTCAGCCCCAGGGATAGGGGAACCAGCCAGCCTTCAAATGATCAGCCACAGTCCTAGGACATGGCACATATCCTCTGGAATAAGGACAAGTCCTCGGTAGGGTGAGCTGGCATCCAGGCCGGCACGTGATGCTCTGTAACCAGCTTGCTACGCCCCACTACCTCCAACAGGACTGTTTGTCTGGTCACCATGCTCCCCAGTGCCTGAACGCTCAAGAGCTCAGCTCACAGCTCATCTCTAGCTGCAACTCCAGCGCACTGCACAAGAAAGCCCTCCACGACAACCATTCATTCAACCAGTATTTACTGAGGGCCCTCTACAGGTGGGATATGTTTCAAGGTGCATCCATTCTCAAATGATTCAGAAAAAATAAATTATAGCATGCATACAGAGAGAGAGAGAACAAAAGCTCATGATAAAACAAATGTAGCAAAAGATTAAAAAATCAGTGAATACGGGCCAGATTCATGCCTGTAATACCAGCACTTTGGGAGGCCGAGGCAGGAGGATCACTGGAAGCCAGGAGTTTAAAAACAGCCTGGGCAACAAGGCGAGACCCTGTCTCTACAAAAAATTGTTTTAAATTAGCCAGGCATGGTGGTGTATGCCTGCAGTCCCAGCTACCAGCTACTCAAAAAGCTGAGGCAGGAGGATGGCTTGAGCCAGGAGTTCAAGGTTGCAGTATGCTGTGATCATACCACTGCACTCCAGCCTGGGCAAAAGAGCAAGACCTTGTGTCAAAAAAAAAAAAAACAAAAAAACAGGAAACAGTGACTATGAGTGATGGATAGAGAAAATCAGGCAGCAGTTCCTGGTATCATTATCGCAACTTTTTTTTTTTTTTTTGAGAAGGAGTCTCGCTGTTGCACAGGCTAGAGTGCAGTGGCACGATCTCAGTTCGCTGCAACCTCTGCCTCCTGGGTTCAAGGGATCCTCCCACCTCAGCCTCCCAAGTAGCTAAGATTACAGGCACATGCCACCACACCCAGCTCATTTTTGTATTTTTAGTAGAGACAGGTTCACCATGTTGGTCAGGCTGGTCTCAAACTCCTGACCTGCCTGCCTTGGCCTCCCAAAGTGCTGGGATTACAGGCGTGAAACACCACACCTGGCCCATTATTGCAATTTTCCTGTAGCTTTAAATTATTTCAAAATAAAAGCCAACTTAAAAAAAAAATTAGGGGCCAGGCATGGTGGTTCACACTGAGCATCCCAGTACTTTGGGAGACCAAGGCAGGAGGACTGCTTGAGGCCAGGTGTTCAAGACCAGCCTGGGCAACACAGCAAGTCCCCCCTCTCTACAAAAAATAAATTAAAAATTGGCCAGAAAAAATCTATATAAATATATTTAATTAAATACAAAGGAGATCGCCTCAGTAAGAGGGGAAGAGCTGATAATCTCCCAGTAATGCCTTGAGAACAAGCCTATCATTCCTATTGCATAAACAGGGAAACTGAGGCTTGGGGAGGTTAAAAAATTTGCTCGAGGCCAAATACTAAGCGGCAGAGCAAAGATTTGTACCCATGCTTGTCTCCAGAGATCCAGTTTTCACCTCCCACATTATTCTTCTGCCTTCTAGAAGAAGGAACTTAGGGTCAACTAAGTAGAAGACAAATGTCAGTTATCACCAACCACCACTCCCCATCCAGGTGCACCTTCCCACCCCCCACAACGAAACCCCCCGGTGACTTACAGTTTTGGTTTTGTTGAGAGGTGTCATCTGAATGTAGCCTCCGTCATGTCGGGAGAGATAGAGGAAGTAGAAGGGGAAACAGGCCCAGAGGTAAAAACAAGGCACCCACACGAGGAAGCACTTGGTGAAGTCCGGGTTGCTGGTATTCCACGTGACATTCCAGTCCTGCGAACACAAACACAGGCGAGGGGTCAGCAGGACACACCCCAGAGGACAGGAGCTCGCCTGGAGCATGAAACCAGCTGCCATGGGGTTTGAAGAAACAGACAAGGCTCCTATATATCCAAGGACCTCTCAGGATGAACACGCAAACTCAAAAGATCAGTAGCCAGAAAGACTGAGAAATGAGGAATAAGGGATAAAGGTACGTGGTGTCTTCTGCACTCCCACCTGAGCAACAGAGACCCTGTCTCAAAATAAATAAATAAAAATAAAGCTGTCTTAACAGGAGCATACAGGTCAGGTGCAGTGGCTCATGCCTGTAATCCCAGCACTTTGGGAGGCCAAGTGGGCAGACCACTTTAGGCCAGGAGTTCGAGACCAGCCTAGGCAAGATAGTGAGATGTTGCCTCTATGAAAAACACCAAAAATGGCTGAGCATGGAGCGTGCCTGTATTCCCAGCCACTCAGGAGGCTGAAGTGGGAGGACTGCCTGAGCCTGGAAGGCAGAAGTTGCAACGAGCTGAGATCATGCCACTGTACTACACCCTGGGCAACACAGCGAGACCCTCTCTCTCTCTCTCTCTCTCACACACACACACACACACACACACACACACACACACACACACCAGTGCATACACACAAAAAAACCCACCAACAACAAAAAGGTATGTAGCATCTCATCTCACATTAACAGTCCCCAGAACCTGTGGCATGTCCCACTGTAGTATAAAAGATGGAGAGAGCCATTTAAAGGAACCCTGAAGGATATTCTCTTATAACCAAAGAACCCTGTGTCATCTAGATCACTCTGACCTTGTGAACTGAGGACTTTCTAACCATCTTCATTCATCATCATCACCTTCCCCACTATGACCATCACCACCACCAATATCACTGCCAACACCATCACCGCCATCACCATCACCACCATCATCATCACCATCGCCACCATCACCGCCACCATCACCGCCGCCGCCACCACCACCACCACCACCACCACCACCACCACCACCACCACCACCACCACCACCACCACCACGGATAACAACCAAACTGCAGTTCTGTGTGCCAGGCTTTATTCTAAGTACCTCATGTGTATTATCTCCTTTCATTCTGTAATTATTTTTATCATCTCCTTTTTCAGATGTGAAACTCAGGCACAGAAGGGTTAAATACTGTGTCCAGTATCACACAGCTGGTAAGCTCTGGAGCTGAATTCAAACTCAGGCAATGTTGTTCAAGTCTGCATTTTGCCACTGAGCTGTCCAGCCTTGGAAACAAATTTTGTTTCAATTACTTTTACTTAAAAAAAAAAAAAAAGCCTGTATTTTGTTAAAGAGCCATGCCAAATAGACAAATTCATAGATACATACATAAATAGATCAGACGTACCTGCCCAAGAATAAACCTCCACCATCAGCTGTTCTGTAATGAAGAATTTAAATTTTTTTTTTTTCTTTTTTTGAAATGAGGTCTTGCTCTGTTGCCCAGGCTGAAGTGTGGTGGTAAGATCACAGCTTCCTGTGCCTTGAACTTTGGGGCTCAAGCAGTCCTCCCACCTCTGCCTCCCAAGCAGCTATACTACAGGTGTGCACCACCATGCCCAGCTGAAGAATTTAAATTTAATTCAAGCCATAATCTGGCAACTGACTAAACAACTTTGGGAAGACTTACTACTCTTTTTGGGGTCTCAATTTCCTATCTCCACCACAATTCAATCGGATAAAATAAGAAGTACAAAATAGGTTTCCCCACCCACAGCTTGGCCCATAGATGGCTGCTTGTTATTGCTGTTGTTTTAGGCATACTTTTTGTTTTTAAAAAAATTAGATTAGATCCCAACATTTAAAATTTGATTTCCAGCTTTTTATTTTTATTTATTTTTTTTTCTTGACAGAGTCTTGCTTTGTCACCCAGACTGGAATGCAGTGGCATGATCTCAGCTCACTGCAATCTCTGCTTCTCGGGTTCAAGCGATTTCGGCTCACTGCAATCTCTGCTTCCCGGGTTCAAGTGATTCTCCTGCCTCAACCTCCTAAGTAGCTGGGACTGCGGTCACCCCGCCTAGCTAATTTTTTTGAATTTTTAGTAGAGACAAGGTTTTACCATATTGGCCAGTCTAGTCTCAAAGTCCTAAACCTCAGGTGATCTGCCAACCTCAGTCTCCCAAAGTGTTGGAATTACAGGCGTGAGCCACCACACCCGGTCTCTGGCATAACTTAAAAATCAGAAAATCTTCTGGGCGCAGTGGCTCACGCCTGTCATCCCAGCACTTTGGGAGGCCGAGGCAGGAGGATCACGAGGTCAGGAGATCAAGACCATCCTGGCCAACATGGTAAAACCTCATCTCTACTAAAGTACAAAAAACTAGCCAGGCATGGTGGCGCATGCCTGTGGTCTCAGCTACTCGGGAGGCTGAGGCAGGTGAATCGCTTGAACATAGGAGGTAGAAGTTACAGTGAGCCTAGATCGTGCCACTGCACTCCAGCCTAGTGACAGAGCGAGACTCCGCCTCAACAACAGCAAAAAAAAAAAAAAAAAAAGAAAGTGCACACTCCCCAAAATTCCTAGGAGCAGCACATGGCAGCCAATGTAAACAACTTCCCCAGCCAGAGCAGCAACTGATGGGACAAAGGTAACGTGAGGACAAGCCTAGGGTCCCCCAGGGGAACAGTCACTCTGCAAACACCGTTCCCGGCTCGGCTCCATCCCAGCCTGGCAAAATTTGGAGCCGCCTCTCTTGCTGTTTCCTGCTGATGGGGCCAGCCTGGCATCGGCCCACAGCTCCTGCCCTTGGAGGTCCCATGGGAGCCCCTTGGAGCAACACAGACAAATCAGGCCCTGGGGAAAGGAGGTGCTAGAAAAAAGGCTGAGGCTGACTTAGTGAGGATTTGGTGGGGTAGGAAAGTCACCAAGGGAGAAGCTAGGTGCATGTGGTACCCATCCCCTGGTTCCCATGGCAACGCAGGACTTCTACACAAGCCAGAGGGAGCCAGCATCTCTCCCTCTGGGTCCACTGAAGGAAGATGAGGAAGGAGACTGCCACTTACCTCTTTTAAGGCTGTCATAATTTTGGATCTCAGGATGGCTAGGGCACACACTAGGGCTACCAGCCAGAAAGTGAGCATGATCCCTGAAGACTGAACTCCCTTCCTCCTCTCCAGCTGAATTAAAAAGGTAGCAAGCAGCTGAGGAGAGAAGCACAAGACAGGAGTTGTTGGGTTTTTTCTGAGACAGAGTTTCACTCTTGTTGCCCAGGATGGAGCACAGCGGCGCAATCTCAGCTCACTTGCAACCTCTGCCTCCCAGCTTCAAATGATTCTCCTGCCTCAGCTTCCCAAGTAGCTGGGACTACAGGTGCCCGCCACCATGCCTAGCTAATTTTTGTATTTTTAGTAAAGACGGGGTTTCACCACGTTGGCCAGGCTGGTTTCAAACTCCTGACCTCAGGTGATCCCCTTGCCTTGGCCTCCCAAGGTGCTGGGATTACAGGTGTGAGCCACTGCTCCCAGCCACACTATTTCTTAATGGACCACGTAATAAATATTTTGGACTTCATGGGCCATAGACTACATCAAAACTACTCCGCTTTGCCACTGCAGTGTGAAAGTGGCCATAGACAAGATGTAAATGAATGGACATGCCTTCATGCCAATAAAACTTTATTTAAAAGAACAGGCAGAGTACCCAGTACAGAAAACAAAACCCACTTGCCCTGATGCTCAACGTTCCCGGGGTCAGCCTCTGCCCCATCGCCCCTGCTCTCCGCCTCGGCCATCTCTGCTCCAGCCACACACAACTCTCAAGTTTTCCCTGTGACCCCCAGGACTTTACATGTGCTTTTCTCCCCAGCTGGGCCTCTGCCCTCAGCCCCTTCAGCTTTTTAACAACTTGCTCATTCTCAGGCTTCAGCTGCACCATCCCTCCCTCAGAGAAGCCTGGCTATGCCCCAGACCAAACCAAGCTCCCCTACCTTCACCCTCACACAGCACTCTGCAGACGTTTAAACACTTTGTGCCTTTTGAGGAATCATTTGTATAACGTCTGTTTGCACAGCTAGACTATATGGTTGTGTCTCCAATGCTTGATACAGAGTAGGGATAAAAAAAAAATCAGCCGGGCGCAGTGGCTCATGCCTGTAATGCCAGCACTTTGGGAGGCCAAGGCGGGCAGGTCAGGAGTTTGAGACCAGCCTGGCCGACATGGTGAAACCCTATCTCTACTAAAAATACAAAAATTAGCCAGGCGTAGTGGCGTGCGCCTTTAGTCACAGCTAGCTGGGAAGCTGAGGCAGGAGAATCACTTGAACCTGGGAGGCGGAGGCTACATTGAGCTGAGATCACGCCACAGCATTCCAGCCTGGGCGACAGAGTGAGACGCCATCTCAAAGAAAAAAAAAAAAAAAAAACATGTGCTGGCTGCATCCTGTCCCATATTCCCAGTGCCTGCATATCCTGGTTCCCTGGGATATAGTCAGAATGTTTCTGACGCCATTCACAGCTGAGCTGGTCCTCCATTCCATCCCAGAAATCTCAGGTGGATAAAGAGAGGCTGAGGATCTCATAGGCCAGTTCACCTCTTGGCCAGCCCAGCTCAGAGTCCCCTGAGGAGTCAAAAGCCCCAACCCTCAGACTATCACCCCCGTTTCCCCCAGGGTGACAGAGGCATAAATGAACGATCATAAGACCAGGAACGGCCAGGCACAGTGGCTCACGCCTGTAATACCAGCACTTTGGGAGGCCGAGGCACGTGGATCACCTGAGGTCAGGAGTTTGAGACCAGCCTGGCCAACATGGTGAAACCCCGTCTCTACTAAAAATACAAAAATTAGCCAGGTGTGGTGGCGCGTGCCTGTAATCCCAGTTATTGGGGAAGCTGAGGCAGGAGAATCACTTGAACCCGGGAGGCAGAGGTTGCAGTGAGCCAAGATCACGCCATTGAGCCTGGGAAAAAAGAGCGAAACTCTGCCTCAAAGGAAAAAAAAAAAAAGACCAGGAACAAGGAATGTTAAGGGAGGATGACCTACTCAAGTCAAAAACAGCTGACCACCTATGGTGGCTCATGCCTGTAATCCCACCACTTTAGGAGGCCAAGGCAGGGGGATCACCTGGGCTCGGGAGTTTAAGACTAGCCTGGGCAACATGGAAAGACCCTGTCTCTATTATAGTGAAATTGAGGGGGAAAAAAAAAAAATCCACTCTAATACCCCACTGCCAGAACGCAGAGCCCAAGACCCGAATTCAGGACAAAGCAAAGCCCTTTACTCTCTCATTCCCTCCATGCATTTATGGAACGCTTACTGCATGCCAGGCACAGGGCCAGGCTCTGAGGACACAAAGGGGAATCAAACCCAGCAGGAGAGCCAGGCATAAAGCAGGTGCCAGGCTACACGCTGGGGCCTAGACTGGAAGCTGGCCCTACCACTTACTGACCAGGTGACCTTGGGCCAGTCCTTCTTCTCTCTGTACCACAGTTTGCTTATCTTATTTACAACGTAAAAGGGTTAATAAGTAAAGGGATTAGGACAGTTCTTGGCAGAGAGTGGACAGCACATATGTGTGCTATATAGAACCATGGTCTGGGCAGGGCATGGTGGCTCACACCTATAATCCTAGCACTTTAGGAGGCCCAGGCAGGAGGATCACTTGAGACAAGGAGTTTGAGGCCAGCCTGGGCAACATAGGGAGACCCTGTCTCTACAAAAATAACAAACTGGCCGGGGGTGGTGGCTCATGCCTGTAATCCCAGCACTTTGGGGGGCCTAGGTGGGTGGATCACCTGAGGTCCGGAGTTCGAGACCAGCCTGGCCAACATGGTGAAATCCCATCTCTACTAAAAATACAAAATCAGCCGGGCGTGGTGGCGCATGCCTGTAATCCCAGCTTCTCGGGAGGCTGAGGCAGGAGAATCGCTTGAATCCAGGAGGCGGAGGTTGCGGCAACTCAAGATCACGCCATTACATTTCAGCCTGGGCAACAAAGCGAAACTCCATCTCGGGGGGGAAAATAAATAAATAAATAAATAAATAAATAAATAAATAAATAAATAATAAATTTAGATGGGCATGTTGGTGCATGTCTACACTCCCAGCTACTTGGGAGGCTGAGGCAGAAGGATCATTTGAGCCCAGGAGTTCAAGCCTGCAGTGAGCTGTGATCTCACGCCAGTGAAGTCCAGCCTGGGCAACAGAGTATGACTCTGACTCTAAAATTTAAAAAATGAAAAATTAATTTAGAAAAATAAAGATTCATGGTCCTTGGCAACCTGGCTCCGCGTTGTCTTTCCTGACCCCTCTGTCACATCCACTCTATCCCCCCAACCTTCACACCGTGTTCCTTCACCGAACACCTTGTCCTCCCTGCCTGCATCCTCCCCTTAACACCTTCCACCCCTCCCTGGACACACTGTTCACCCTGCTCAGAATGTCCTGCCTTAAACTTGTTCTCTCCTTTTTTTTTTTTTGAGATGAGGTCTCGCTCTGTCCCCCAGACTGGAGCACAGTGGTGCGATCTCGGCTTACTGCAGCCTCCACTTCCCGGGTTCAAGCAATTCTCCTGCCTCAGCCTCTTGAGTAGCTAGGACTACAGGCGTGTGCCACCACGCCGGCTAATTTTTTTATTTTTAGTAGAGACGGGGTTTTGCCATGTTGGCTACGCTGGTCTCAAATTCCCGACCTCAAGTGATTCTCCCGCCTCAGCCTCCCAAAGTGCTGGGATTACAGGCATGAGCCACGATGCCCAGCCTCCCTCCTCTTTTTACAATACTCAAGGGCTACACTCTCCGAGAACTCTCTGATCAGGGCTCAGAAGCTGCAGGTTGCAGGGGCTAAAAGCATGGCATCTGGGGTCCCACCCCTGACTCAGCTGCACATTAGTGGTGTGATCTTGAGCAGGACACTTAACCTCTCTGTGCCTTGTTTCCTCACCTGTAAGATGGGAACAAAGCAGGACCCATCTCACAGGGTTGTTGTGAAAATTCAATGAATTTCAAGACACGTGAAACACCAAGAATACTGCCAGGTACATACATAGTAAGTGCTCAATACACATCAGCTGTAATTAATAAAGTTGTTTCCTTGTCTCTGTCACTCACTAAGTTGTGTATCCCCCGGGACAGAGCAGTTTCCTATTTAGCTTAGCAACCCACCCCCTATGCCAGATAGTGAAAACTCAAGGCCATTAGACCCCAGGCAGTTAGTATATAAGTGACCAAAGTAGCCAATGCAAGAGCAAAGTCTGGCAAACGCAACAAAAGGGGGCATCTGCCACTCAGAGTCAGTGGCAGGGAAGACAATAGGGCATGGCGGGGACTGTGGCAAACTGGACAACACATGCCCCATCCAAAGACTGCAGCTGGGGCTGGGAACAGTGGCTCATGCTTATAATGCCAGTGCTCTGGAAGGATCACTTGAGGCCAGGAGTTTAAGACCAGCCTAGACAACACAGTGAGATCCCATTTCTACAGAAAATTTTAAAATTAGCCAAACATAAGCTGGACTTCTACACAAGCCAGAGGGAGCCAGCATCTCTCCCTCTGGGTCCACTGAAGGAAGATGAGGAAGGAGACTGCCACTTACCTGTTTTAAGGCTGTCATAATTTTGGATCTCAGGATGGCGAGGGCACACACTAGGGCTACCAGCCAGAAAGTGAGCATGATCCCTGAAGACTGAACTCCCTTCTTCCTCTCCAGCTGAATTAAAAAGGTAGCAAGCAGCTGAGGAGAGAAGCACAAGACAGGAGTTGTTGGGTTTTTTCTGAGACAGAGTTTCACTCTTGTCGCCCAGGATGGAGCACAGCGGCGCAATCTCAGCTCACTTGCAACCTCTGCCTCCCAGCTTCAAATGATTCTCCTGCCTCAGCTTCCCAAGTAGCTGGGACTACAGGTGCCCGCCACCATGCCTAGCTAATTTTTGTATTTTTAGTAAAGACGGGGTTTCACCACGTTGGCCAGGCTGGTTTCAAACTCCTGACCTCAGGTGATCCCCTTGCCTTGGCCTCCCAAGGTGCTGGGATTACAGGTGTGAGCCACTGCTCCCAGCCACACTATTTCTTAATGGACCACGTAATAAATATTTTGGACTTCATGGGCCATAGACTACATCAAAACTACTCCGCTTTGCCACCGCAGTGTGAAAGTGGCCATAGACAAGATGTAAATGAATGGACATGCCTTCATGCCAATAAAACTTTATTTAAAAGAACAGGCAGAGTACCCAGTACAGAAAACAAAACCCACTTGCCCTGATGCTCAACGTTCCCGGGGTCAGCCTCTGCCCCATCGCCCCTGCTCTCCGCCTCGGCCATCTCTGCTCCAGCCACACACAACTCTCAAGTTTTCCCTGTGACCCCCAGGACTTTACATGTGCTTTTCTCCCCAGCTGGTCCTCTGCCCTCAGCCCCTTCAGCTTTTTAACAACTTGGTCATTCTCAGGCTTCAGCTGCACCATCCCTCCCTCAGAGAAGCCTGGCTATGCCCCAGACCAAACCAAGCTCCCCTACCTTCACCCTCACACAGCACTCTGCAGACGTTTAAACACTTTGTGCCTTTTGAGGAATCATTTGTATAACGTCTGTTTGCACAGCTAGACTATATGGTTGTGTCTCCAATGCTTGATACAGAGTAGGGATAAAAAAAAAATCAGCCGGGCGCAGTGGCTCATGCCTGTAATCCCAGCACTTTGGGAGGCCAAGGCGGGCAGGTCAGGAGTTTGAGACCAGCCTGGCCGACATGCTGAAACCCTATCTCTACTAAAAATACAAAAATTAGCCAGGCGTAGTGGCGTGCGCCTTTAGTCACAGCTAGCTGGGAAGCTGAGGCAGGAGAATCACTTGAACCTGGGAGGCGGAGGCTACATTGAGCTGAGATCACGCCACAGCATTCCAGCCTGGGCGACAGAGTGAGACGCCATCTCAAAGAAAAAAAAAAAAAAAAAACATGTGCTGGCTGCATCCTGTCCCATATTCCCAGTGCCTGCATATCCTGGTTCCCTGGGATATAGTCAGAATGTTTCTGACGCCATTCACAGCTGAGCTGGTCCTCCATTCCATCCCAGAGATCTCAGGTGGATAAAGAGAGGCTGAGGATCTCATAGGCCAGTTCACCTCTTGGCCAGCCCAGCTCAGAGTCCCCTGAGGAGTCAAAAGCCCCAACCCTCAGACTATCACCCCCGTTTCCCCCAGGGTGACAGAGGCATAAATGAACGATCATAAGACCAGGAACGGCCAGGCACAGTGGCTCACGCCTGTAATACCAGCACTTTGGGAGGCCGAGGCACGTGGATCACCTGAGGTCAGGAGTTTGAGACCAGCCTGGCCAACATGGTGAAACCCCGTCTCTACTAAAAATACAAAAATTAGCCAGGTGTGGTGGCGCGTGCCTGTAATCCCAGTTATTGGGGAAGCTGAGGCAGGAGAATCACTTGAACCCGGGAGGCAGAGGTTGCAGTGAGCCAAGATCACGCCATTGAGCCTGGGAAAAAAGAGCGAAACTCTGCCTCAAAGGAAAAAAAAAAAAAGACCAGGAACAAGGAATGTTAAGGGAGGATGACCTACTCAAGTCAAAAACAGCTGACCACCTATGGTGGCTCATGCCTGTAATCCCACCACTTCAGGAGGCCAAGGCAGGGGGATCACCTGGGCTCGGGAGTTTAAGACTAGCCTGGGCAACATGGAAAGACCCTGTCTCTATTATAGTGAAATTGAGGGGAAAAAAAAAAAAATCCACTCTTAATACCCCACTGCCAGAACGCAGAGCCCAAGACCCGAATTCAGGACAAAGCAAAGCCCTTTACTCTCTCATTCCCTCCATGCATTTATGGAACGCTTACTGCATGCCAGGCACAGGGCCAGGCTCTGAGGACACAAAGGGGGATCAAACCCAGCAGGAGAGCCAGGCATAAAGCAGGTGCCAGGCTACACGCTGGGGCCTAGACTGGAAGCTGGCCCTACCACTTACTGACCAGGTGACCTTGGGCCAGTCCTTCTCCTCTCTGTACCACAGTTTGCTTATCTTATTTACAACGTAAAAGGGTTAATAAGTAAAGGGATTAGGACGGTTCTTGGCAGAGAGTGGACAGCACATATGTGTGCTATATAGAACCACGGTCTGGGCAGGGCATGGTGGCTCACACCTATAATCCTAGCACTTTAGGAGGCCCAGGCAGGAGGATCACTTGAGACAAGGAGTTTGAGGCCAGCCTGGGCAACATAGGGAGACCCTGTCTCTACAAAAATAACAAACTGGCCGGGGGTGGTGGCTCATGCCTGTAATCCCAGCACTTTGGGGGGCCTAGGTGGGTGGATCACCTGAGGTCCGGAGTTCGAGACCAGCCTGGCCAACATGGTGAAATCCCATCTCTACTAAAAATACAAAATCAGCCGGGCGTGGTGGCGCATGCCTGTAATCCCAGCTTCTCGGGAGGCTGAGGCAGGAGAATCGCTTGAATCCAGGAGGCGGAGGTTGCGGCAACTCAAGATCACGCCATTACATTTCAGCCTGGGCAACAAAGCGAAACTCCATCTCGGGGGGGGAAAATAAATAAATAAATAATTAATTAATTAATTAATAAATTTAGATGGGCATGTTGGTGCATGTCTACACTCCCAGCTACTTGGGAGGCTGAGGCAGAAGGATCATTTGAGCCCAGGAGTTCAAGCCTGCAGTGAGCTGTGATCTCACGCCAGTGAAGTCCAGCCTGGGCAAGAGTATGACTCTGACTCTAAAATTTAAAAAATGAAAAATTAATTTAGAAAAATAAAGATTCATGGTCCTTGGCAACCTGGCTCCGCGTTGTCTTTCCTGACCCCTCTGTCACATCCACTCTATCCCCCCAACCTTCACACCGTGTTCCTTCACCGAACACCTTGTCCTCCCTGCCTGCATCCTCCCCTTAACCTTCCACCCCTCCCTGGACACACTGTTCACCCTGCTCAGAATGTCCTGCCTTAAACTTGTTCTCTCCTTTTTTTTTTTTTGAGATGAGGTCTCGCTCTGTCCCCCAGACTGGAGCACAGTGGTGCGATCTCGGCTTACTGCAGCCTCCACTTCCCGGGTTCAAGCAATTCTCCTGCCTCAGCCTCTTGAGTAGCTAGGACTACAGGCGTGTGCCACCACGCCGGCTAATTTTTTTATTTTTAGTAGAGACGGGGTTTTGCCATGTTGGCTACGCTGGTCTCAAATTCCCGACCTCAAGTGATTCTCCCGCCTCAGCCTCCCAAAGTGCTGGGATTACAGGCATGAGCCACGATGCCCAGCCTCCCTCCTCTTTTTACAATACTCAAGGGCTACACTCTCCGAGAACTCTCTGATCAGGGCTCAGAAGCTGCAGGTTGCAGGGGCTAAAAGCATGGCATCTGGGGTCCCACCCCTGACTCAGCTGCACATTAGTGGTGTGATCTTGAGCAGGACACTTAACCTCTCTGTGCCTTGTTTCCTCACCTGTAAGATGGGAACAAAGCAGGACCCATCTCACAGGGTTGTTGTGAAAATTCAATGAATTTCAAGACACGTGAAACACCAAGAATACTGCCAGGTACATACATAGTAAGTGCTCAATACACATCAGCTGTAATTAATAAAGTTGTTTCCTTGTCTCTGTCACTCACTAAGTTGTGTATCCCCCGGGACAGAGCAGTTTCCTATTTAGCTTAGCAACCCACCCCCTATGCCAGATAGTGAAAACTCAAGGCCATTAGACCCCAGGCAGTTAGTATATAAGTGACCAAAGTAGCCAATGCAAGAGCAAAGTCTGGCAAACGCAACAAAAGGGGGCATCTGCCACTCAGAGTCAGTGGCAGGGAAGACAATAGGGCATGGCGGGGACTGTGGCAAACTGGACAACACATGCCCCATCCAAAGACTGCAGCTGGGGCTGGGAACAGTGGCTCATGCTTATAATGCCAGTGCTCTGGAAGGATCACTTGAGGCCAGGAGTTTAAGACCAGCCTAGACAACACAGTGAGATCCCATTTCTACAGAAAATTTTAAAATTAGCCAAACATAAGCTGGACTTCTACACAAGCCAGAGGGAGCCAGCATCTCTCCCTCTGGGTCCACTGAAGGAAGATGAGGAAGGAGACTGCCACTTACCTGTTTTAAGGCTGTCATAATTTTGGATCTCAGGATGGCGAGGGCACACACTAGGGCTACCAGCCAGAAAGTGAGCATGATCCCTGAAGACTGAACTCCCTTCTTCCTCTCCAGCTGAATTAAAAAGGTAGCAAGCAGCTGAGGAGAGAAGCACAAGACAGGAGTTGTTGGGTTTTTTCTGAGACAGAGTTTCACTCTTGTCGCCCAGGATGGAGCACAGCGGCGCAATCTCAGCTCACTTGCAACCTCTGCCTCCCAGCTTCAAATGATTCTCCTGCCTCAGCTTCCCAAGTAGCTGGGACTACAGGTGCCCGCCACCATGCCTAGCTAATTTTTGTATTTTTAGTAAAGACGGGGTTTCACCACGTTGGCCAGGCTGGTTTCAAACTCCTGACCTCAGGTGATCCCCTTGCCTTGGCCTCCCAAGGTGCTGGGATTACAGGTGTGAGCCACTGCTCCCAGCCACACTATTTCTTAATGGACCACGTAATAAATATTTTGGACTTCATGGGCCATAGACTACATCAAAACTACTCCGCTTTGCCACCGCAGTGTGAAAGTGGCCATAGACAAGATGTAAATGAATGGACATGCCTTCATGCCAATAAAACTTTATTTAAAAGAACAGGCAGAGTACCCAGTACAGAAAACAAAACCCACTTGCCCTGATGCTCAACGTTCCCGGGGTCAGCCTCTGCCCCATCGCCCCTGCTCTCCGCCTCGGCCATCTCTGCTCCAGCCACACACAACTCTCAAGTTTTCCCTGTGACCCCCAGGACTTTACATGTGCTTTTCTCCCCAGCTGGTCCTCTGCCCTCAGCCCCTTCAGCTTTTTAACAACTTGCTCATTCTCAGGCTTCAGCTGCACCATCCCTCCCTCAGAGAAGCCTGGCTATGCCCCAGACCAAACCAAGCTCCCCTACCTTCACCCTCACACAGCACTCTGCAGACGTTTAAACACTTTGTGCCTTTTGAGGAATCATTTGTATAACGTCTGTTTGCACAGCTAGACTATATGGTTGTGTCTCCAATGCTTGATACAGAGTAGGGATAAAAAAAAAATCAGCCGGGCGCAGTGGCTCATGCCTGTAATCCCAGCACTTTGGGAGGCCAAGGCGGGCAGGTCAGGAGTTTGACACCAGCCTGGCCGACATGCTGAAACCCTATCTCTACTAAAAATACAAAAATTAGCCAGGCGTAGTGGCGTGCGCCTTTAGTCACAGCTAGCTGGGAAGCTGAGGCAGGAGAATCACTTGAACCTGGGAGGCGGAGGCTACATTGAGCTGAGATCACGCCACAGCATTCCAGCCTGGGCGACAGAGTGAGACGCCATCTCAAAGAAAAAAAAAAAAAAAAAACATGTGCTGGCTGCATCCTGTCCCATATTCCCAGTGCCTGCATATCCTGGTTCCCTGGGATATAGTCAGAATGTTTCTGACGCCATTCACAGCTGAGCTGGTCCTCCATTCCATCCCAGAGATCTCAGGTGGATAAAGAGAGGCTGAGGATCTCATAGGCCAGTTCACCTCTTGGCCAGCCCAGCTCAGAGTCCCCTGAGGAGTCAAAAGCCCCAACCCTCAGACTATCACCCCCGTTTCCCCCAGGGTGACAGAGGCATAAATGAACGATCATAAAACCAGGAACGGCCAGGCACAGTGGCTCACGCCTGTAATACCAGCACTTTGGGAGGCCGAGGCACGTGGATCACCTGAGGTCAGGAGTTTGAGACCAGCCTGGCCAACATGGTGAAACCCCGTCTCTACTAAAAATACAAAAATTAGCCAGGTGTGGTGGCGCGTGCCTGTAATCCCAGTTATTGGGGAAGCTGAGGCAGGAGAATCACTTGAACCCGGGAGGCAGAGGTTGCAGTGAGCCAAGATCACGCCATTGAGCCTGGGAAAAAAGAGCGAAACTCTGCCTCAAAGGAAAAAAAAAAAAAGACCAGGAACAAGGAATGTTAAGGGAGGATGACCTACTCAAGTCAAAAACAGCTGACCACCTATGGTGGCTCATGCCTGTAATCCCACCACTTCAGGAGGCCAAGGCAGGGGGATCACCTGGGCTCGGGAGTTTAAGACTAGCCTGGGCAACATGGAAAGACCCTGTCTCTATTATAGTGAAATTGAGGGAAAAAAAAAAAAAATCCACTCTTAATACCCCACTGCCAGAACGCAGAGCCCAAGACCCGAATTCAGGACAAAGCAAAGCCCTTTACTCTCTCATTCCCTCCATGCATTTATGGAACGCTTACTGCATGCCAGGCACAGGGCCAGGCTCTGAGGACACAAAGGGGAATCAAACCCAGCAGGAGAGCCAGGCATAAAGCAGGTGCCAGGCTACACGCTGGGGCCTAGACTGGAAGCTGGCCCTACCACTTACTGACCAGGTGACCTTGGGCCAGTCCTTCTTCTCTCTGTACCACAGTTTGCTTATCTTATTTACAACGTAAAAGGGTTAATAAGTAAAGGGATTAGGACGGTTCTTGGCAGAGAGTGGACAGCACATATGTGTGCTATATAGAACCACGGTCTGGGCAGGGCATGGTGGCTCACACCTATAATCCTAGCACTTTAGGAGGCCCAGGCAGGAGGATCACTTGAGACAAGGAGTTTGAGGCCAGCCTGGGCAACATAGGGAGACCCTGTCTCTACAAAAATAACAAACTGGCCGGGGGTGGTGGCTCATGCCTGTAATCCCAGCACTTTGGGGGGCCTAGGTGGGTGGATCACCTGAGGTCCGGAGTTCGAGACCAGCCTGGCCAACATGGTGAAATCCCATCTCTACTAAAAATACAAAATCAGCCGGGCGTGGTGGCGCATGCCTGTAATCCCAGCTTCTCGGGAGGCTGAGGCAGGAGAATCGCTTGAATCCAGGAGGCGGAGGTTGCGGCAACTCAAGATCACGCCATTACATTTCAGCCTGGGCAACAAAGCGAAACTCCATCTCGGGGGGGAAAATAAATAAATAAATAAATAAATAAATAAATAAATAATAAATTTAGATGGGCATGTTGGTGCATGTCTACACTCCCAGCTACTTGGGAGGCTGAGGCAGAAGGATCATTTGAGCCCAGGAGTTCAAGCCTGCAGTGAGCTGTGATCTCACGCCAGTGAAGTCCAGCCTGGGCAACAGAGTATGACTCTGACTCTAAAATTTAAAAAATGAAAAATTAATTTAGAAAAATAAAGATTCATGGTCCTTGGCAACCTGGCTCCGCGTTGTCTTTCCTGACCCCTCTGTCACATCCACTCTATCCCCCCAACCTTCACACCGTGTTCCTTCACCGAACACCTTGTCCTCCCTGCCTGCATCCTCCCCTTAACACCTTCCACCCCTCCCTGGACACACTGTTCACCCTGCTCAGAATGTCCTGCCTTAAACTTGTTCTCTCCTTTTTTTTTTTTTGAGATGAGGTCTCGCTCTGTCCCCCAGACTGGAGCACAGTGGTGCGATCTCGGCTTACTGCAGCCTCCACTTCCCGGGTTCAAGCAATTCTCCTGCCTCAGCCTCTTGAGTAGCTAGGACTACAGGCGTGTGCCACCACGCCGGCTAATTTTTTTATTTTTAGTAGAGACGGGGTTTTGCCATGTTGGCTACGCTGGTCTCAAATTCCCGACCTCAAGTGATTCTCCCGCCTCAGCCTCCCAAAGTGCTGGGATTACAGGCATGAGCCACGATGCCCAGCCTCCCTCCTCTTTTTACAATACTCAAGGGCTACACTCTCCGAGAACTCTCTGATCAGGGCTCAGAAGCTGCAGGTTGCAGGGGCTAAAAGCATGGCATCTGGGGTCCCACCCCTGACTCAGCTGCACATTAGTGGTGTGATCTTGAGCAGGACACTTAACCTCTCTGTGCCTTGTTTCCTCACCTGTAAGATGGGAACAAAGCAGGACCCATCTCACAGGGTTGTTGTGAAAATTCAATGAATTTCAAGACACGTGAAACACCAAGAATACTGCCAGGTACATACATAGTAAGTGCTCAATACACATCAGCTGTAATTAATAAAGTTGTTTCCTTGTCTCTGTCACTCACTAAGTTGTGTATCCCCCGGGACAGAGCAGTTTCCTATTTAGCTTAGCAACCCACCCCCTATGCCAGATAGTGAAAACTCAAGGCCATTAGACCCCAGGCAGTTAGTATATAAGTGACCAAAGTAGCCAATGCAAGAGCAAAGTCTGGCAAACGCAACAAAAGGGGGCATCTGCCACTCAGAGTCAGTGGCAGGGAAGACAATAGGGCATGGCGGGGACTGTGGCAAACTGGACAACACATGCCCCATCCAAAGACTGCAGCTGGGGCTGGGAACAGTGGCTCATGCTTATAATGCCAGTGCTCTGGAAGGATCACTTGAGGCCAGGAGTTTAAGACCAGCCTAGACAACACAGTGAGATCCCATTTCTACAGAAAATTTTAAAATTAGCCAAACATAAGCTGGACTTCTACACAAGCCAGAGGGAGCCAGCATCTCTCCCTCTGGGTCCACTGAAGGAAGATGAGGAAGGAGACTGCCACTTACCTGTTTTAAGGCTGTCATAATTTTGGATCTCAGGATGGCGAGGGCACACACTAGGGCTACCAGCCAGAAAGTGAGCATGATCCCTGAAGACTGAACTCCCTTCTTCCTCTCCAGCTGAATTAAAAAGGTAGCAAGCAGCTGAGGAGAGAAGCACAAGACAGGAGTTGTTGGGTTTTTTCTGAGACAGAGTTTCACTCTTGTCGCCCAGGATGGAGCACAGCGGCGCAATCTCAGCTCACTTGCAACCTCTGCCTCCCAGCTTCAAATGATTCTCCTGCCTCAGCTTCCCAAGTAGCTGGGACTACAGGTGCCCGCCACCATGCCTAGCTAATTTTTGTATTTTTAGTAAAGACGGGGTTTCACCACGTTGGCCAGGCTGGTTTCAAACTCCTGACCTCAGGTGATCCCCTTGCCTTGGCCTCCCAAGGTGCTGGGATTACAGGTGTGAGCCACTGCTCCCAGCCACACTATTTCTTAATGGACCACGTAATAAATATTTTGGACTTCATGGGCCATAGACTACATCAAAACTACTCCGCTTTGCCACCGCAGTGTGAAAGTGGCCATAGACAAGATGTAAATGAATGGACATGCCTTCATGCCAATAAAACTTTATTTAAAAGAACAGGCAGAGTACCCAGTACAGAAAACAAAACCCACTTGCCCTGATGCTCAACGTTCCCGGGGTCAGCCTCTGCCCCATCGCCCCTGCTCTCCGCCTCGGCCATCTCTGCTCCAGCCACACACAACTCTCAAGTTTTCCCTGTGACCCCCAGGACTTTACATGTGCTTTTCTCCCCAGCTGGTCCTCTGCCCTCAGCCCCTTCAGCTTTTTAACAACTTGGTCATTCTCAGGCTTCAGCTGCACCATCCCTCCCTCAGAGAAGCCTGGCTATGCCCCAGACCAAACCAAGCTCCCCTACCTTCACCCTCACACAGCACTCTGCAGACGTTTAAACACTTTGTGCCTTTTGAGGAATCATTTGTATAACGTCTGTTTGCACAGCTAGACTATATGGTTGTGTCTCCAATGCTTGATACAGAGTAGGGATAAAAAAAAAATCAGCCGGGCGCAGTGGCTCATGCCTGTAATCCCAGCACTTTGGGAGGCCAAGGCGGGCAGGTCAGGAGTTTGAGACCAGCCTGGCCGACATGCTGAAACCCTATCTCTACTAAAAATACAAAAATTAGCCAGGCGTAGTGGCGTGCGCCTTTAGTCACAGCTAGCTGGGAAGCTGAGGCAGGAGAATCACTTGAACCTGGGAGGCGGAGGCTACATTGAGCTGAGATCACGCCACAGCATTCCAGCCTGGGCGACAGAGTGAGACGCCATCTCAAAGAAAAAAAAAAAAAAAAAACATGTGCTGGCTGCATCCTGTCCCATATTCCCAGTGCCTGCATATCCTGGTTCCCTGGGATATAGTCAGAATGTTTCTGACGCCATTCACAGCTGAGCTGGTCCTCCATTCCATCCCAGAGATCTCAGGTGGATAAAGAGAGGCTGAGGATCTCATAGGCCAGTTCACCTCTTGGCCAGCCCAGCTCAGAGTCCCCTGAGGAGTCAAAAGCCCCAACCCTCAGACTATCACCCCCGTTTCCCCCAGGGTGACAGAGGCATAAATGAACGATCATAAGACCAGGAACGGCCAGGCACAGTGGCTCACGCCTGTAATACCAGCACTTTGGGAGGCCGAGGCACGTGGATCACCTGAGGTCAGGAGTTTGAGACCAGCCTGGCCAACATGGTGAAACCCCGTCTCTACTAAAAATACAAAAATTAGCCAGGTGTGGTGGCGCGTGCCTGTAATCCCAGTTATTGGGGAAGCTGAGGCAGGAGAATCACTTGAACCCGGGAGGCAGAGGTTGCAGTGAGCCAAGATCACGCCATTGAGCCTGGGAAAAAAGAGCGAAACTCTGCCTCAAAGGAAAAAAAAAAAAAGACCAGGAACAAGGAATGTTAAGGGAGGATGACCTACTCAAGTCAAAAACAGCTGACCACCTATGGTGGCTCATGCCTGTAATCCCACCACTTCAGGAGGCCAAGGCAGGGGGATCACCTGGGCTCGGGAGTTTAAGACTAGCCTGGGCAACATGGAAAGACCCTGTCTCTATTATAGTGAAATTGAGGGGAAAAAAAAAAAAATCCACTCTTAATACCCCACTGCCAGAACGCAGAGCCCAAGACCCGAATTCAGGACAAAGCAAAGCCCTTTACTCTCTCATTCCCTCCATGCATTTATGGAACGCTTACTGCATGCCAGGCACAGGGCCAGGCTCTGAGGACACAAAGGGGGATCAAACCCAGCAGGAGAGCCAGGCATAAAGCAGGTGCCAGGCTACACGCTGGGGCCTAGACTGGAAGCTGGCCCTACCACTTACTGACCAGGTGACCTTGGGCCAGTCCTTCTCCTCTCTGTACCACAGTTTGCTTATCTTATTTACAACGTAAAAGGGTTAATAAGTAAAGGGATTAGGACGGTTCTTGGCAGAGAGTGGACAGCACATATGTGTGCTATATAGAACCACGGTCTGGGCAGGGCATGGTGGCTCACACCTATAATCCTAGCACTTTAGGAGGCCCAGGCAGGAGGATCACTTGAGACAAGGAGTTTGAGGCCAGCCTGGGCAACATAGGGAGACCCTGTCTCTACAAAAATAACAAACTGGCCGGGGGTGGTGGCTCATGCCTGTAATCCCAGCACTTTGGGGGGCCTAGGTGGGTGGATCACCTGAGGTCCGGAGTTCGAGACCAGCCTGGCCAACATGGTGAAATCCCATCTCTACTAAAAATACAAAATCAGCCGGGCGTGGTGGCGCATGCCTGTAATCCCAGCTTCTCGGGAGGCTGAGGCAGGAGAATCGCTTGAATCCAGGAGGCGGAGGTTGCGGCAACTCAAGATCACGCCATTACATTTCAGCCTGGGCAACAAAGCGAAACTCCATCTCGGGGGGGGAAAATAAATAAATAAATAATTAATTAATTAATTAATAAATTTAGATGGGCATGTTGGTGCATGTCTACACTCCCAGCTACTTGGGAGGCTGAGGCAGAAGGATCATTTGAGCCCAGGAGTTCAAGCCTGCAGTGAGCTGTGATCTCACGCCAGTGAAGTCCAGCCTGGGCAAGAGTATGACTCTGACTCTAAAATTTAAAAAATGAAAAATTAATTTAGAAAAATAAAGATTCATGGTCCTTGGCAACCTGGCTCCGCGTTGTCTTTCCTGACCCCTCTGTCACATCCACTCTATCCCCCCAACCTTCACACCGTGTTCCTTCACCGAACACCTTGTCCTCCCTGCCTGCATCCTCCCCTTAACCTTCCACCCCTCCCTGGACACACTGTTCACCCTGCTCAGAATGTCCTGCCTTAAACTTGTTCTCTCCTTTTTTTTTTTTTTTTCTTTTTTGAGATGAGGTCTCGCTCTGTCCCCCAGACTGGAGCACAGTGGTGCGATCTCGGCTTACTGCAGCCTCCACTTCCCGGGTTCAAGCAATTCTCCTGCCTCAGCCTCTTGAGTAGCTAGGACTACAGGCGTGTGCCACCACGCCGGCTAATTTTTTTATTTTTAGTGGAGACGGGGTTTTGCCATGTTGGCTACGCTGGTCTCAAATTCCCGACCTCAAGTGATTCTCCCGCCTCAGCCTCCCAAAGTGCTGGGATTACAGGCATGAGCCACGATGCCCAGCCTCCCTCCTCTTTTTACAATACTCAAGGGCTACACTCTCCGAGAACTCTCTGATCAGGGCTCAGAAGCTGCAGGTTGCAGGGGCTAAAAGCATGGCATCTGGGGTCCCACCCCTGACTCAGCTGCACATTAGTGGTGTGATCTTGAGCAGGACACTTAACCTCTCTGTGCCTTGTTTCCTCACCTGTAAGATGGGAACAAAGCAGGACCCATCTCACAGGGTTGTTGTGAAAATTCAATGAATTTCAAGACACGTGAAACACCAAGAATACTGCCAGGTACATACATAGTAAGTGCTCAATACACATCAGCTGTAATTAATAAAGTTGTTTCCTTGTCTCTGTCACTCACTAAGTTGTGTATCCCCCGGGACAGAGCAGTTTCCTATTTAGCTTAGCAACCCACCCCCTATGCCAGATAGTGAAAACTCAAGGCCATTAGACCCCAGGCAGTTAGTATATAAGTGACCAAAGTAGCCAATGCAAGAGCAAAGTCTGGCAAACGCAACAAAAGGGGGCATCTGCCACTCAGAATCAGTGGCAGGGAAGACAATAGGGCATGGCGGGGACTGTGGCAAACTGGACAACACATGCCCCATCCAAAGACTGCAGCTGGGGCTGGGAACAGTGGCTCATGCTTATAATGCCAGTGCTCTGGAAGGATCACTTGAGGCCAGGAGTTTAAGACCAGCCTAGACAACACAGTGAGATCCCATTTCTACAGAAAATTTTAAAATTAGCCAAACATAAGCTGGACTTCTACACAAGCCAGAGGGAGCCAGCATCTCTCCCTCTGGGTCCACTGAAGGAAGATGAGGAAGGAGACTGCCACTTACCTGTTTTAAGGCTGTCATAATTTTGGATCTCAGGATGGCGAGGGCACACACTAGGGCTACCAGCCAGAAAGTGAGCATGATCCCTGAAGACTGAACTCCCTTCTTCCTCTCCAGCTGAATTAAAAAGGTAGCAAGCAGCTGAGGAGAGAAGCACAAGACAGGAGTTGTTGGGTTTTTTCTGAGACAGAGTTTCACTCTTGTCGCCCAGGATGGAGCACAGCGGCGCAATCTCAGCTCACTTGCAACCTCTGCCTCCCAGCTTCAAATGATTCTCCTGCCTCAGCTTCCCAAGTAGCTGGGACTACAGGTGCCCGCCACCATGCCTAGCTAATTTTTGTATTTTTAGTAAAGACGGGGTTTCACCACGTTGGCCAGGCTGGTTTCAAACTCCTGACCTCAGGTGATCCCCTTGCCTTGGCCTCCCAAGGTGCTGGGATTACAGGTGTGAGCCACTGCTCCCAGCCACACTATTTCTTAATGGACCACGTAATAAATATTTTGGACTTCATGGGCCATAGACTACATCAAAACTACTCCGCTTTGCCACTGCAGTGTGAAAGTGGCCATAGACAAGATGTAAATGAATGGACATGCCTTCATGCCAATAAAACTTTATTTAAAAGAACAGGCAGAGTACCCAGTACAGAAAACAAAACCCACTTGCCCTGATGCTCAACGTTCCCGGGGTCAGCCTCTGCCCCATCGCCCCTGCTCTCCGCCTCGGCCATCTCTGCTCCAGCCACACACAACTCTCAAGTTTTCCCTGTGACCCCCAGGACTTTACATGTGCTTTTCTCCCCAGCTGGTCCTCTGCCCTCAGCCCCTTCAGCTTTTTAACAACTTGCTCATTCTCAGGCTTCAGCTGCACCATCCCTCCCTCAGAGAAGCCTGGCTATGCCCCAGACCAAACCAAGCTCCCCTACCTTCACCCTCACACAGCACTCTGCAGACGTTTAAACACTTTGTGCCTTTTGAGGAATCATTTGTATAACGTCTGTTTGCACAGCTAGACTATATGGTTGTGTCTCCAATGCTTGATACAGAGTAGGGATAAAAAAAAAATCAGCCGGGCGCAGTGGCTCATGCCTGTAATCCCAGCACTTTGGGAGGCCAAGGCGGGCAGATCAGGAGTTTGAGACCAGCCTGGCCGACATGCTGAAACCCTATCTCTACTAAAAATACAAAAATTAGCCAGGCGTAGTGGCGTGCGCCTTTAGTCACAGCTAGCTGGGAAGCTGAGGCAGGAGAATCACTTGAACCTGGGAGGCGGAGGCTACACTGAGCTGAGATCACGCCACAGCATTCCAGCCTGGGCGACAGAGTGAGACGCCATCTCAAAGAAAAAAAAAAAAAAAACATGTGCTGGCTGCATCCTGTCCCATATTCCCAGTGCCTGCATATCCTGGTTCCCTGGGATATAGTCAGAATGTTTCTGACGCCATTCACAGCTGAGCTGGTCCTCCATTCCATCCCAGAGATCTCAGGTGGATAAAGAGAGGCTGAGGATCTCATAGGCCAGTTCACCTCTTGGCCAGCCCAGCTCAGAGTCCCCTGAGGAGTCAAAAGCCCCAACCCTCAGACTATCACCCCCGTTTCCCCCAGGGTGACAGAGGCATAAATGAACGATCATAAGACCAGGAACGGCCAGGCACAGTGGCTCACGCCTGTAATACCAGCACTTTGGGAGGCCGAGGCACGTGGATCACCTGAGGTCAGGAGTTTGAGACCAGCCTGGCCAACATGGTGAAACCCCGTCTCTACTAAAAATACAAAAATTAGCCAGGTGTGGTGGCGCGTGCCTGTAATCCCAGTTATTGGGGAAGCTGAGGCAGGAGAATCACTTGAACCCGGGAGGCAGAGGTTGCAGTGAGCCAAGATCACGCCATTGAGCCTGGGAAAAAAGAGCGAAACTCTGCCTCAAAGGAAAAAAAAAAAAAGACCAGGAACAAGGAATGTTAAGGGAGGATGACCTACTCAAGTCAAAAACAGCTGACCACCTATGGTGGCTCATGCCTGTAATCCCACCACTTCAGGAGGCCAAGGCAGGGGGATCACCTGGGCTCGGGAGTTTAAGACTAGCCTGGGCAACATGGAAAGACCCTGTCTCTATTATAGTGAAATTGAGGGGAAAAAAAAAAAAATCCACTCTTAATACCCCACTGCCAGAACGCAGAGCCCAAGACCCGAATTCAGGACAAAGCAAAGCCCTTTACTCTCTCATTCCCTCCATGCATTTATGGAACGCTTACTGCATGCCAGGCACAGGGCCAGGCTCTGAGGACACAAAGGGGGATCAAACCCAGCAGGAGAGCCAGGCATAAAGCAGGTGCCAGGCTACACGCTGGGGCCTAGACTGGAAGCTGGCCCTACCACTTACTGACCAGGTGACCTTGGGCCAGTCCTTCTCCTCTCTGTACCACAGTTTGCTTATCTTATTTACAACGTAAAAGGGTTAATAAGTAAAGGGATTAGGACAGTTCTTGGCAGAGAGTGGACAGCACATATGTGTGCTATATAGAACCACGGTCTGGGCAGGGCATGGTGGCTCACACCTATAATCCTAGCACTTTAGGAGGCCCAGGCAGGAGGATCACTTGAGACAAGGAGTTTGAGGCCAGCCTGGGCAACATAGGGAGACCCTGTCTCTACAAAAATAACAAACTGGCCGGGGGTGGTGGCTCATGCCTGTAATCCCAGCACTTTGGGGGGCCTAGGTGGGTGGATCACCTGAGGTCCGGAGTTCGAGACCAGCCTGGCCAACACGGTGAAATCCCATCTCTACTAAAAATACAAAATCAGCCGGGCGTGGTGGCGCATGCCTGTAATCCCAGCTTCTCGGGAGGCTGAGGCAGGAGAATCGCTTGAATCCAGGAGGCGGAGGTTGCGGCAACTCAAGATCATGCCATTACATTTCAGCCTGGGCAACAAAGCGAAACTCCATCTCGTGGGGGGAAAATAAATAAATAAATAAATAAATAATTAATTAATTAATAAATTTAGATGGGCATGTTGGTGCATGTCTACACTCCCAGCTACTTGGGAGGCTGAGGCAGAAGGATCATTTGAGCCCAGGAGTTCAAGCCTGCAGTGAGCTGTGATCTCACGCCAGTGAAGTCCAGCCTGGGCAACAGAGTATGACTCTGACTCTAAAATTTAAAAAATGAAAAATTAATTTAGAAAAATAAAGATTCATGGTCCTTGGCAACCTGGCTCCGCGTTGTCTTTCCTGACCCCTCTGTCACATCCACTCTATCCCCCCAACCTTCACACCGTGTTCCTTCACCGAACACCTTGTCCTCCCTGCCTGCATCCTCCCCTTAACCTTCCACCCCTCCCTGGACACACTGTTCACCCTGCTCAGAATGTCCTGCCTTAAACTTGTTCTCTCCTTTTTTTTTTTTTTTCTTTTTTGAGATGAGGTCTCGCTCTGTCCCCCAGACTGGAGCACAGTGGTGCGATCTCGGCTTACTGCAGCCTCCACTTCCCGGGTTCAAGCAATTCTCCTGCCTCAGCCTCTTGAGTAGCTAGGACTACAGGCGTGTGCCACCACGCCGGCTAATTTTTTTATTTTTAGTAGAGACGGGGTTTTGCCATGTTGGCTACGCTGGTCTCAAATTCCTGACCTCAAGTGATTCTCCCGCCTCAGCCTCCCAAAGTGCTGGGATTACAGGCATGAGCCACGATGCCCAGCCTCCCTCCTCTTTTTACAATACTCAAGGGCTACACTCTCCGAGAACTCTCTGATCAGGGCTCAGAAGCTGCAGGTTGCAGGGGCTAAAAGCATGGCATCTGGGGTCCCACCCCTGACTCAGCTGCACATTAGTGGTGTGATCTTGAGCAGGACACTTAACCTCTCTGTGCCTTGTTTCCTCACCTGTAAGATGGGAACAAAGCAGGACCCATCTCACAGGGTTGTTGTGAAAATTCAATGAATTTCAAGACACGTGAAACACCAAGAATACTGCCAGGTACATACATAGTAAGTGCTCAATACACATCAGCTGTAATTAATAAAGTTGTTTCCTTGTCTCTGTCACTCACTAAGTTGTGTATCCCCCGGGACAGAGCAGTTTCCTATTTAGCTTAGCAACCCACCCCCTATGCCAGATAGTGAAAACTCAAGGCCATTAGACCCCAGGCAGTTAGTATATAAGTGACCAAAGTAGCCAATGCAAGAGCAAAGTCTGGCAAACGCAACAAAAGGGGGCATCTGCCACTCAGAATCAGTGGCAGGGAAGACAATAGGGCATGGCGGGGACTGTGGCAAACTGGACAACACATGCCCCATCCAAAGACTGCAGCTGGGGCTGGGAACAGTGGCTCATGCTTATAATGCCAGTGCTCTGGAAGGATCACTTGAGGCCAGGAGTTTAAGACCAGCCTAGACAACACAGTGAGATCCCATTTCTACAGAAAATTTTAAAATTAGCCAAACATAAGCTGGACTTCTACACAAGCCAGAGGGAGCCAGCATCTCTCCCTCTGGGTCCACTGAAGGAAGATGAGGAAGGAGACTGCCACTTACCTGTTTTAAGGCTGTCATAATTTTGGATCTCAGGATGGCGAGGGCACACACTAGGGCTACCAGCCAGAAAGTGAGCATGATCCCTGAAGACTGAACTCCCTTCTTCCTCTCCAGCTGAATTAAAAAGGTAGCAAGCAGCTGAGGAGAGAAGCACAAGACAGGAGTTGTTGGGTTTTTTCTGAGACAGAGTTTCACTCTTGTCGCCCAGGATGGAGCACAGCGGCGCAATCTCAGCTCACTTGCAACCTCTGCCTCCCAGCTTCAAATGATTCTCCTGCCTCAGCTTCCCAAGTAGCTGGGACTACAGGTGCCCGCCACCATGCCTAGCTAATTTTTGTATTTTTAGTAAAGACGGGGTTTCACCACGTTGGCCAGGCTGGTTTCAAACTCCTGACCTCAGGTGATCCCCTTGCCTTGGCCTCCCAAGGTGCTGGGATTACAGGTGTGAGCCACTGCTCCCAGCCACACTATTTCTTAATGGACCACGTAATAAATATTTTGGACTTCATGGGCCATAGACTACATCAAAACTACTCCGCTTTGCCACCGCAGTGTGAAAGTGGCCATAGACAAGATGTAAATGAATGGACATGCCTTCATGCCAATAAAACTTTATTTAAAAGAACAGGCAGAGTACCCAGTACAGAAAACAAAACCCACTTGCCCTGATGCTCAACGTTCCCGGGGTCAGCCTCTGCCCCATCGCCCCTGCTCTCCGCCTCGGCCATCTCTGCTCCAGCCACACACAACTCTCAAGTTTTCCCTGTGACCCCCAGGACTTTACATGTGCTTTTCTCCCCAGCTGGTCCTCTGCCCTCAGCCCCTTCAGCTTTTTAACAACTTGCTCATTCTCAGGCTTCAGCTGCACCATCCCTCCCTCAGAGAAGCCTGGCTATGCCCCAGACCAAACCAAGCTCCCCTACCTTCACCCTCACACAGCACTCTGCAGACGTTTAAACACTTTGTGCCTTTTGAGGAATCATTTGTATAACGTCAGTTTGCACAGCTAGACTATATGGTTGTGTCTCCAATGCTTGATACAGAGTAGGGATAAAAAAAAAATCAGCCGGGCGCAGTGGCTCATGCCTGTAATCCCAGCACTTTGGGAGGCCAAGGCGGGCAGGTCAGGAGTTTGAGACCAGCCTGGCCAACATGCTGAAACCCTATCTCTACTAAAAATACAAAAATTAGCCAGGCGTGGTGGCGTGCGCCTTTAGTCTCAGCTAGCTGGGAAGCTGAGGCAGGAGAATCACTTGAACCTGGGAGGCGGAGGCTACATTGAGCTGAGATCACGCCACTGCATTCCAGCCTGGGCGACAGAGTGAGACGCCATCTCAAAGAAAAAAAAAAAAAAACATGTGCTGGCTGCATCCTGTCCCATATTCCCAGTGCCTGCATATCCTGGTTCCCTGGGATATAGTCAGAATGTTTCTGACGCCATTCACAGCTGAGCTGGCCCTCCATTCCATCCCAGAGATCTCAGGCGGATAAAGAGAGGCTGAGGATCTCATAGGCCAGTTCACCTCTTGGCCAGCCCAGCTCAGAGTCCCCTGAGGAGTCAAAAGCCCCAACCCTCAGACTATCACCCCCGTTTCCCCCAGGGTGACAGAGGCATAAATGAACGATCAAAAGACCAGGAACGGCCAGGCACAGTGGCTCACGCCTGTAATACCAGCACTTTGGGAGGCCGAGGCACGTGGATCACCTGAGGTCAGGAGTTTGAGACCAGCCTGGCCAACATGGTGAAACCCCGTCTCTACTAAAAATACAAAAATTAGCCAGGTGTGGTGGCGCGTGCCTGTAATCCCAGTTATTGGGGAAGCTGAGGCAGGAGAATCACTTGAACCCGGGAGGCAGAGGTTGCAGTGAGCCAAGATCACGCCATTGAGCCTGGGAAAAAAGAGCGAAACTCTGCCTCAAAGGAAAAAAAAAAAAAAGACCAGGAACAAGGAATGTTAAGGGAGGATGACCTACTCAAGTCAAAAACAGCTGACCACCTATGGTGGCTCATGCCTGTAATCCCACCACTTCAGGAGGCCAAGGCAGGGGGATCACCTGGGCTCGGGAGTTTAAGACTAGCCTGGGCAACATGGAAAGACCCTGTCTCTATTATAGTGAAATTGAGGGAAAAAAAAAAAAAATCCACTCTTAATACCCCACTGCCAGAACGCAGAGCCCAAGACCCGAATTCAGGACAAAGCAAAGCCCTTTACTCTCTCATTCCCTCCATGCATTTATGGAACGCTTACTGCATGCCAGGCACAGGGCCAGGCTCTGAGGACACAAAGGGGAATCAAACCCAGCAGGAGAGCCAGGCATAAAGCAGGTGCCAGGCTACACGCTGGGGCCTAGACTGGAAGCTGGCCCTACCACTTACTGACCAGGTGACCTTGGGCCAGTCCTTCTTCTCTCTGTACCACAGTTTGCTTATCTTATTTACAACGTAAAAGGGTTAATAAGTAAAGGGATTAGGACGGTTCTTGGCAGAGAGTGGACAGCACATATGTGTGCTATATAGAACCACGGTCTGGGCAGGGCATGGTGGCTCACACCTATAATCCTAGCACTTTAGGAGGCCCAGGCAGGAGGATCACTTGAGACAAGGAGTTTGAGGCCAGCCTGGGCAACATAGGGAGACCCTGTCTCTACAAAAATAACAAACTGGCCGGGGGTGGTGGCTCATGCCTGTAATCCCAGCACTTTGGGGGGCCTAGGTGGGTGGATCACCTGAGGTCCGGAGTTCGAGACCAGCCTGGCCAACATGGTGAAATCCCATCTCTACTAAAAATACAAAATCAGCCGGGCGTGGTGGCGCATGCCTGTAATCCCAGCTTCTCGGGAGGCTGAGGCAGGAGAATCGCTTGAATCCAGGAGGCGGAGGTTGCGGCAACTCAAGATCACGCCATTACATTTCAGCCTGGGCAACAAAGCGAAACTCCATCTCGGGGGGGAAAATAAATAAATAAATAAATAAATAAATAAATAATAAATTTAGATGGGCATGTTGGTGCATGTCTACACTCCCAGCTACTTGGGAGGCTGAGGCAGAAGGATCATTTGAGCCCAGGAGTTCAAGCCTGCAGTGAGCTGTGATCTCACGCCAGTGAAGTCCAGCCTGGGCAACAGAGTATGACTCTGACTCTAAAATTTAAAAAATGAAAAATTAATTTAGAAAAATAAAGATTCATGGTCCTTGGCAACCTGGCTCCGCGTTGTCTTTCCTGACCCCTCTGTCACATCCACTCTATCCCCCCAACCTTCACACCGTGTTCCTTCACCGAACACCTTGTCCTCCCTGCCTGCATCCTCCCCTTAACCTTCCACCCCTCCCTGGACACACTGTTCACCCTGCTCAGAATGTCCTGCCTTAAACTTGTTCTCTCCTTTTTTTTTTTTTTTCTTTTTTGAGATGAGGTCTCGCTCTGTCCCCCAGACTGGAGCACAGTGGTGCGATCTCGGCTTACTGCAGCCTCCACTTCCCGGGTTCAAGCAATTCTCCTGCCTCAGCCTCTTGAGTAGCTAGGACTACAGGCGTGTGCCACCACGCCGGCTAATTTTTTTATTTTTAGTAGAGACGGGGTTTTGCCATGTTGGCTACGCTGGTCTCAAATTCCCGACCTCAAGTGATTCTCCCGCCTCAGCCTCCCAAAGTGCTGGGATTACAGGCATGAGCCACGATGCCCAGCCTCCCTCCTCTTTTTACAATACTCAAGGGCTACACTCTCCGAGAACTCTCTGATCAGGGCTCAGAAGCTGCAGGTTGCAGGGGCTAAAAGCATGGCATCTGGGGTCCCACCCCTGACTCAGCTGCACATTAGTGGTGTGATCTTGAGCAGGACACTTAACCTCTCTGTGCCTTGTTTCCTCACCTGTAAGATGGGAACAAAGCAGGACCCATCTCACAGGGTTGTTGTGAAAATTCAATGAATTTCAAGACACGTGAAACACCAAGAATACTGCCAGGTACATACATAGTAAGTGCTCAATACACATCAGCTGTAATTAATAAAGTTGTTTCCTTGTCTCTGTCACTCACTAAGTTGTGTATCCCCCGGGACAGAGCAGTTTCCTATTTAGCTTAGCAACCCACCCCCTATGCCAGATAGTGAAAACTCAAGGCCATTAGACCCCAGGCAGTTAGTATATAAGTGACCAAAGTAGCCAATGCAAGAGCAAAGTCTGGCAAACGCAACAAAAGGGGGCATCTGCCACTCAGAATCAGTGGCAGGGAAGACAATAGGGCATGGCGGGGACTGTGGCAAACTGGACAACACATGCCCCATCCAAAGACTGCAGCTGGGGCTGGGAACAGTGGCTCATGCTTATAATGCCAGTGCTCTGGAAGGATCACTTGAGGCCAGGAGTTTAAGACCAGCCTAGACAACACAGTGAGATCCCATTTCTACAGAAAATTTTAAAATTAGCCAAAAATAAGCTGGACTTCTACACAAGCCAGAGGGAGCCAGCATCTCTCCCTCTGGGTCCACTGAAGGAAGATGAGGAAGGAGACTGCCACTTACCTGTTTTAAGGCTGTCATAATTTTGGATCTCAGGATGGCGAGGGCACACACTAGGGCTACCAGCCAGAAAGTGAGCATGATCCCTGAAGACTGAACTCCCTTCTTCCTCTCCAGCTGAATTAAAAAGGTAGCAAGCAGCTGAGGAGAGAAGCACAAGACAGGAGTTGTTGGGTTTTTTCTGAGACAGAGTTTCACTCTTGTCGCCCAGGATGGAGCACAGCGGCGCAATCTCAGCTCACTTGCAACCTCTGCCTCCCAGCTTCAAATGATTCTCCTGCCTCAGCTTCCCAAGTAGCTGGGACTACAGGTGCCCGCCACCATGCCTAGCTAATTTTTGTATTTTTAGTAAAGACGGGGTTTCACCACGTTGGCCAGGCTGGTTTCAAACTCCTGACCTCAGGTGATCCCCTTGCCTTGGCCTCCCAAGGTGCTGGGATTACAGGTGTGAGCCACTGCTCCCAGCCACACTATTTCTTAATGGACCACGTAATAAATATTTTGGACTTCATGGGCCATAGACTACATCAAAACTACTCCGCTTTGCCACCGCAGTGTGAAAGTGGCCATAGACAAGATGTAAATGAATGGACATGCCTTCATGCCAATAAAACTTTATTTAAAAGAACAGGCAGAGTACCCAGTACAGAAAACAAAACCCACTTGCCCTGATGCTCAACGTTCCCGGGGTCAGCCTCTGCCCCATCGCCCCTGCTCTCCGCCTCGGCCATCTCTGCTCCAGCCACACACAACTCTCAAGTTTTCCCTGTGACCCCCAGGACTTTACATGTGCTTTTCTCCCCAGCTGGTCCTCTGCCCTCAGCCCCTTCAGCTTTTTAACAACTTGCTCATTCTCAGGCTTCAGCTGCACCATCCCTCCCTCAGAGAAGCCTGGCTATGCCCCAGACCAAACCAAGCTCCCCTACCTTCACCCTCACA